>NC_138372.1:104114506-104133478 GCF_054177405.1 Leptonychotes weddellii | reverse complement strand
GGTGGTGGGTATTGAGGAGGGCACATTCTGCAAGGAGCACTGGGTGTTATGCACAAACAATGAATCATGGAACACTACTTCTAAAACTAATGATGTAATGTATGGGGATTAACATAAGAATAAAAAAAATGAAAAAAAAAGAAAAGTCTATTGTATTATAGAATTATATTATATTTTATTAATATTATAACCATTCACAGTGAAGAATAAACAGTCACTGCTGTCTCACTATATAAGATGCTTTAATATGAGACTCATTCCACATTTTGGTTTGAGTGCTCCCAGTCTGCAGACTTTCTGGTGTGTGTGCCATAAACATTTACTAATTACTAGTTCAGGGATTCATTGGTCTTATGTCTGTTATTTCTGAACTTTTGACACTAACACCCACACACGTGCAGTTCATGAATGAGTCTCCCCCTCACTCCCCAAAGCTCTGCAGCTCTCCAGAGCCAAACACCGAGCCTTGCACAGCACGAGCCCATAGGCAATGATTGCTGAGCTGAAACCACTACACACCCACCTGCCCATTCACCTTCAGACACACAACTATGCACTTTGCACAGCTCACCGCAGCCTGGAGAACACCTGTAACGCACTGGAATGACCTTCAAGGCTCTTCCCTGCACCGACTTTTCCAGGCTTATACAACCTGCGTGTTCCTTCTCACGGCCAAATAAAGAACAAATGTGCAGTTCCTCACACACCAATTGGCTAACCTGCTCTCCTTTGAGCCTTTACCACTTGTGTGTGTCTGACACAACCCTGAGTCAATTCCAAACACAGTCTTGTCCTGACTCTCCGGTTTTCCTTCAACACTCCATAATTTATTGATATTCCAGCTTCTTATGCCACCCAACAAACTCCACCCTGTATAATAAGCATTTCAGCAGTGATTTATTCTATATTAAGGATTAGCTAATGTTAACTGAACATTTTTTTTCTTGGCAGATACAACATTGCTTTATCTTCTAGATCCTTGTACACAGAAGTGTTCAATGAACACTGGTTGGACCAGAGTATGTTGTTGACTTTTTATCAACCTCATCTCCTTAGAACAAACTTCGCCTTCTCCTACTTCTTGGCCTCCTGCCAGTGCTGCACCCACTCCTGCCTAGCGCTCCACCCGCCTTCCAAGCGACTCTCCCACACCCACACTCCTTACAGCCACAGGGCCAGGGAAGCTGTTGACTTTGGTCCCAATTGCAGGAGTCAGATTCTGCTGGGAAACTCTGCATCTGTGCCCTGTTCTGCAAGCTGCAGAGAACTGACCTGGCTCCCTAAGCGCTCTCCGTCGTCCCCCATCCAAGGACTCCTGCACCTGCCTCCTTTTTGGTCTCTAACACAAGGGTTCCCACTGTGTTCCCACTGCTGTGCTTTGGAAACACACGGGAACCTTTTAAATGCTGATACTGGGCCCCTTCCAACCCAGAAATTCTGATTTAGTAATCCAGGATGCAGCCTGGATGTCGGGATTTTTCAACATCCAGGGATGATTCCAGTATTTGAAATCCCAGCGCGTTCGTCCAGCCGAATGCCCAGCCTCTAAAGCTGGCAGCCTGGGAAAGGAAGGAAGAAGGAAGGAAAGGAGGAAGGGAGGAAGGGAGGAAGGGAGGAAGGGAGGAAGGGAGGGAGGAAGGATGGGAGGGAGGAAGGGAGGGAGGGAGGGAGAGGGAGAGGGAGGGAGAGAGAGGGAGAGGGAGGGAGGGAGAGAAAGAGAAGTGGGTTTACCTGAGGCCCCAAGGCGGGTCCCCAAGGCGGCTCCACCCACTGCGCGGGCGGAGCCGTCCCACCTTGGACTCGGCTCGGAGATAAACTCCTGAACCTCCCCCAGCCGCGAGTCAGCGACGCGGTGCCCGTGGCAGACCCCTGCTGCTCGGCCGATTGCTAAGGCTGCGTGTCTCGGGTGAGTTCCCGAAGTCCGGACCCGGGGCCGGGCGAGACCTCCGTGAGGAGGTGGCGCTGGCCCGCTCCGAGGCCCCCGTGGCTGGGCGCCCTGCCGGCGGTAAAGCTGTGGCGGGGTGGCATGGGGGGGGGGTGCGAGAGAGGGAGCGCCGGTGAGCCCCGGCCCAGCGTCTGGGGGTGAGCCGGCGAGAGCGCCACGCTGCTCTCTGCTTCCGGGGCGCGTCTACCACTCCCTCCCCACCGCCCCCAATTCATCGGGTACCTCTTACCAGGGCAATTTGCTGTGTCCTGGCCTGGGAAGCAGAAGACACCGGTCTATATTGCACCAAGTTAGTTCAGCACTTTTTTTTTTTTTTAAGTAAACTCTATGCCCAACGTGGGGCTTGAACTCAGGACTCTGAGATCGAGTTGCTGATCTCCCGACTGAGCCAGCCAGGTGCCCCAAGTTAGTTCAGCTTTTGAACTAAGTAGTCAGGCTGTGGGATGGAAGCATCAAAGAAGTGTGTAACCCGATTAAATTTAAAATGCTCTGTAACTTACTAAGAATTTACTTTTGTTTGTAAGTATACTTACTATCACATCTTTCGTTGCTATGGGCAGGGATCATAATTCATATGCTAGCAGGAACACCAATCATAGCTCTAGCTAATGCAGTCATTTTGCTGTTGTTATGGGCCTGGCATTGTTCTAGGAAGGCCTCCACATTATGGGCATTAGGAGTGGAGGTGGAGATGATGTGTAACCTGGCAGGTGTTGAAATCCAGCCCAACTCCTCTTGCCCCATCCCCACCCCCACCCTATACACCCTGGGGGGAGGAGCTGTGTGCAGGGCAATGGAAACGGTCCCCCCCCCCAATTTGCTCAGAAATTCCAGAAGGGATCATAGGGTTGGTATTACACACCTTAATACTTTACCTGTATTAAGTCTTTTAATTTCCACAGCTCCCCCATTGGTGCATCCTGCGGAATCCCCTTATTTAGAAGAGGAAACTGAGGCACAAAAGATAAAATACTTTTAACCAAGGCTGCAGAAAAGTCAGTGGCAGATCCAGAATTCCAACCCAAACTTTAATCTCTACACCGCACTACCTGTGCAGATGCCCGACAGACACCCTAAACCCCAAATGAGGGAGATCTCAGGATGCCAAGCTCTTAAGAACCTAGTAAGCATCAGCCGAGACAGCAATAAGCGGTAAGACCTTGCTCTAGGTCTTACATCATGCCAACACTGAGACAGTGGAGTGCTGAAGTCTAGGGCCTCTGGCATCAAGAACCTTCCCCCAGGTCAGTGGTTAGACTTTTAGCCACCCACATGGTGTTGGAGCCCACAGAGGAAAGAAATAGACCTCTGTCCCTCTGGCATGAACTCTCATAGTGGTGTGCCTGAAAGGGGGCATGGATGAGCTGGTGTGGGTCTTCTCGTGGAAGAGTGTTGGCCATACCCAGGTTCTGCCTGGGGAGGGTGCCCCATTAATGTGGGAAGCCTGACCCTCATCCTTGCAGGTCTGAAGACGCATACTCCACGACTGAGCTTAAAATGAGAGTCTGAAAATCACCGTTTGCCTTTCAGGGCACCTTCCTTCCAAATTCTCTAGAGCCTGAGAGGCTCTTTTATAAAAGGGGAGGGCTTTTATTCATTCATCAAATCATCCAGCTCAATCATCCAAAGCTACTAGGTAAAAATAAATCCGAGCAAAGATGGCAGAGAGTTTGAGGGCCATTTCATCCAAAGCATGGTGAAACCCAGGGCTCCACCACAAGAACTCCCTTTGACCAATACATCCATGCCCCCTACCACCCACATTCTAATTCTCTGGACAGACAGCATTAGACACACTGGCCAAAATTACCTCAAGCCTCAAACTCTTCCATCCCTCTGTTGGTCAAGCTGCTCCCAGATCCCTCTACCTCTAACCATTCATCATTTGGCCACTGGCTCAAATGTCACCTTCCAGTGAATCTCTCTTGTTGCTTCTTCCCCAGCACCCAATCTAAAACAGATCTCCCCTCTACTCTCTATAGCACCCTGTAGTTTTCTTTGTAGTACGACGGCTTGTCATGATGTATTTATTTGCTCAATGTCTCTTTCTTCAACAAGACCCTTGGCTCATGAGGGCAGTAATCACGGAATCCTCAGCCCCAATGCCCAGCATCAGACCTGCACGGCATCAGGCCTCAGTAAATATAATAAATGACCTCAGCTGACCCTGCACTAACTAGCACCGGGACCTTGGGTAAGCTACATGCATACTCTTTCTGATCTTAAGTCCCATCTGTCCAATGAGCCAAGAAACAACAATTTAGGTCACAACAATTTCCTAAGGGCCTTGCCATGCTCCCAGCCCTGCTGTTGATGAATCTATCCACCCATCATCATGAACAGTGACTAGTCTATCCTCAGCCAAACTGCAAAGTAAGTGAACCTGCTGGTTCTTTAATGAAGGACATCTGCCCTCAGCTGTGCCTCTCAATTGGACACCCCATTCAGGGAAGCCTCCCACCCCCAGCACAGGATGCCCCTGCTAAATATGTCTTCTCATCCTGTAGAAAATAAGACCTTCCCTTCTTTCCCAGCTGCTTTTTAGTAGAGCCTCTTAGAAACCCATTCTCACTAAAGTGATAACAGGATATAAGCTATAGCCTCGTATGAGTTTGTCAAGGGGAGGACTTTTTTTTTTTTTTAAGATTTTATTTATTTGACAGAGAGAGACACAGCGAGAGAGGGAACACGAGCAGGGGGAGTGGGAGAGGGAGAAGCAGGCTCCCCGCAGAGCAGGGAGCCCGATGCGGGGCTCGATCCCAGGACCCTGGGATCACGACCTAAGCCGAAGGCAGACGCTTAACGACTGAGCCACCCAAGCGCCCCAAAGGGAGGCCTTTTATTCATACAGCAAACATATTGGGTGATTTCTCCATGAGCAGTACTCCGTATCTGAGAAACATGCTAACATCCATAAAGCACTTACTGGGGGTTCGCATTGCAGTCCTGCACGCAACATTCATTCTCATTTCATCTGTAAAACCACCCTGTGCTACGGGACCAGTAGATATGTGGAGAGCGAGGCCCCGAGAGGCTAGTAGCCTGCCCCAGATTTCACAGGTAGGCATGGGCAGGGCAGGACAGCTATCCACTCTGTCTCTCACCTATATTCTACAGTGCCAAGGCTGTGGTCTTGCACTTGTGGTCAGTGGTGTGGGATGGAGGTCTCAGAGTCTGGGGAAGGGGGGGTATCCCATGCTTACAGCGAATCTGTTGGAAAAGGTTTAGAACATCAATTACTCCTTTTCAAGTATGTTCTACAAATAGGATTTTACATTTTTTTTTCCTTGAATCTCAAATATTTTTAAGCTTTTTACTTGGGTATAGTTGACACGCAGTGTTACATTAGTTTCAGGTGTACAATATAGAGATTTAACAAGTCTATACGTTATGCCGTGTGCGCAAGTGTAGCTATAATCTGTCACCATGCTACACTATTACAGTACCATTGACTATACTCCCCATGCTGAGCCTTTTATTCCCATGACTTACTCATTCTATAACTGGAAGCCTGTATCTTCCACTCCCCCTCACCCATTTCCCCTGTCCTCCTACCCCTTCTCCCTCTGGCAACCACCAGTTTGTTTCCTGTATTTATAGGTGTGATTCTACTTTTTTTTGCTTGTTTATTCTTTTTTTTTAGACTCCATGTATGAGTGAAATCGTATGGTATTTGTCTTTCTCAGTTTGACTCATTTTACTTAGCATTATGTTCTCTAGGTCCATCCATGTTGTTGCATGATCTCATCCTTTTTTAAAGCTGCATAATATTCCTCTGTGTGTGTGGTGTGTGTGTGTGTCCCCTACATCATCCTTATCTATTGAACATTAGATTTTAAATAATGACACAAAATTAGAGAATGACTGTGCAAATTAAAAAACACAAACCCAGGGGCCCCTGGGTGACTCTGTTGGTTAAGCGTCCAACACTTGGTTTCAGCTCAGATCATGATCTCAGGGTCATGAGATCGAGCCCTGCATAGGGAGGGAGTGTGCTTCTCTCTCTACACCTCCCCTTCTGCCCCTCCCCACTGCTAGTGTCGCTCTCTCTCTCTCAAATAAATAAGTCTTTAAAAAAATAACAACAACAAAACCCCACAAACCCAAAAGGAGACAAAAGTAAAACCAGAGAGGTAGCTGTTACCACATAAACATTACAACATAGTTATGACTTTGAACATAAAAGCAGTCAACAGGACTTGGGATTATTATGAAGAAAGCTTAACTGTGAGAAATAATTAAGTTCTCCTTCAGGTTAAATGTTGGTGTGGTTACAGTTCCTGGTTAGGGAAACTTTCTGTCCTGTACAACACTCAGATGCAGGCTCAGCTTCGGGCTGTGAATGAAGCTGGCCAAGACACAGGCCCTGTGTCTGCCTTAGTTCAGAGTCTGCTACCAAGAGAGCAGCTTAAATAACACGGCCCCCTTTCTGCTGCTATCTCAGAAAACGTGAGCTCCACATCGTCCACACGCTCACAGGGAATGGTCACGGAGCTCTTGATGTGGGGTCTCTCTTCCTTTATAGGTCTCAGCCACAACATGGCTTCCAACCTGAAGTCAGCCAAGAAATTGATGGTTTTCTTAGGAAAATCAATGATTGCTTTTCTGGAGACGATGATTTTCATCATCATCCCCAGACCACGGAAGAACGTTGCTGGTGAAATCGTGCTCATCACTGGCTCTGGGAGCGGACTGGGAAGGTTCTTGGCCCTCAAATTTGCCCACCTTGGATCCGTGCTGGTTCTCTGGGATATCAACGAGGAGGGGAACGAGGACACGTGCAGGATGGTGCGGGAAGCTGGGGCCCCAAGAGTTTATGCCTACACCTGTGACTGCAGCCAAAAGGAAAACGTATACAGAGTGGCCGAGCAGGTAGATCTCGCGTCTCGCTGTTCCCTGTGGGTAGTGAGCACTATATGCAGATACGCACACGTGCCTCCATTTCTCTGTCTCTTTGCCTTGCTCAGTGCAATTTGCCTGTCTCCAACATTCCTTTAATTTAAAAAATATTGGGGAGTGGGAATTCGGATTTTTGAGTTGTCACCGTATACAATACACCACACAAAGCACCCCATCTATATTACATCCTAATCCTATAAAGTGAGGTCCATGACTATCTCTATGTCACAGATAAGGAAACCAGGGCTTAAGGAGGTAAGTAGCTCCCCTAAGAAACGTCTACTAAGTAGCAAAGATCCAGCTCAGCCTTGAGTCTGTTGACTCCGTGCACATACCAGGCAGTACGGGCCGGCGCTGGCCCCTGTTACCATATAGGAGGTAGAAGGTGGCCCCCTTCGTGGAGGAGAAGGGAGACATAGAGATATTGAATAATCTGCTCAGGGGTCCCAGAGCCAGCACAGGACGAAGCCAGAGCTTGAACCCGTCTCCGGCCTGAGCTGAAATCCAGCTATTTCCGCCACACCACAGGGCCTTTCACTTGAATATATATTTCTCTTAAGTAATCATAAGAAAATCAGAATATTTCATTCATCCCAAAGATGCTTAGCCGCAGTTGCTCCTTTGGTGATGATACAGCTGCACGTTCAAAGAAGGATTTCAGGAAATCAAAACCCCAGTAAGCAGCGGTAAGAGGTTTTTTTTGTTCATCGAGGTGCATACTTGCTTGCTGCCTCTTTTCCCTCATAAGACTTTTCTCTATCCCCCCATCGGCACATCACTCTCGTGAGCCATCTTTTTGGCGGCCCCCAGAATTCCCCAATTTAGTGAGAAGGAAGGAACCAGACTGGCCTGCGAAGAGCAGCCCAGCCCCATCGGAAAGTTCTCGCACAGCTTCTCGGCCCCTACCCCGAATCCCTTGCCGCTTCCCGCTTCACTTCCTAGTGGTAAGCTTGGCAGGTCATCGGCAGGGGAGTGTGTAGCTTCTGTTGAAATTTGTCTTTAAATTCTATACATCTGTGACTACCATCTCCAGTCCCAGGAGGCCCGGTACAGTCTGGAGACCCCAACCTGATAAGCTAGCACCTCCCTCAAAGTGCAAGTGTGTCTCTCTCCTACAGCCGACCTCGCAGATGAATCTCTGTGCACTTAGAGCCCTAATCACCTGGCCTGTTCCCTCGATGCTTGACGGCAAACAACTTCTCTAGCCACTCTTTTTTTTTTTTTTAAAGATTTTTTTTATTTATTTATTTGAGACAGAGAGAACGAGAGAGAGAGAGCACATGAGAGGGGGGAGGGTCAGAGGGAGAAGCAGGTTCCTTGCTGAGCAGGGAGCCCGGTGCGGACTCGATCCAGGGACTCCAGGATCATGACCTGAGCCGAAGGCAGTCGCTTAACCGACTGAGCCACCCAGGCGCCCATCTCTAGCCACTCTTAAGCAATAATTGGTTCTCATTCAAATGCTGAAGACCATCCAATATTGAGCAAGTTAATACGAGGCCCTCTATAAATAATTGCCTCAGGTAGGCCTAGTTGTTTCTAGCCTTGACTGCTGTTCAGCTTGAATTTGACTAAATATTTTTCACCACTCTCCAAATAAAGCTCAAAGTCAGATTTGTTTCCAGTGCTTTTATCTGAAAATGCTACCGTAAAAGGTGAGGTTTCCTTGGTCTCTGTTTCATCCTAGATTTTCCCTAGGCTGCCGATCTACTTGGCTCATAAATCCCTACCACGTCACCCTCGTTGCTGGGGCTCAGGCCTTCCAGGGCAGCGGATGAGGTGGTGGCTTCCACCTGGCTTCAGTAATACATCCTGCTCTGTGCCAGACGGTGCCATCCGTGTAGGGAGGTGCACAACACACGTGCACACGCATGCACACACACAGCTAGAGATGTAAAGGGTACTGCCGTGAGCTTCTTGTTCGGCCCAGGATAGCGGCAACCAGGGGTTCTCTCTGATCTGGGGACAGAGCCCCGGCTTGGGATACAAATTACAGTAATGAAATTCAAAGCACAGAAAGGAACGAAGGGACATCACCATCTCCTGTCTCCAATCCTGGCAAATCCTGCACTCACTTCTGCCCTAAGGGCTAGGATTACAAGCTGAAGATTTACTATAAGCGAAAGGCTCCAAGGTCCCACCCAGAAATTTTCTTTCTTAAATGCAAGTTATGGAGTACCTACTGTGGCTAGCGTTACAGAAGCAAATGGGGCTTACTCCGATCCTCCCTTCACATATCTTAACACCTAGAAGCCTGTGGTAGGGAGAAGGAAACCAGCTCGTTGGTACAAGCAGGACAGACAGGTTCTGAGCTGTGCCGTGTGCATAAAACCCGTTTAGGAATTTTGTGCTTCCTCCGTATCTTCCTACTCCACCCCATCTCGGTGTGTGCTGGGTCTTGATTTATATGGCATGGCTGTAATGCCTTATGTCCTGTCACAATGACTGAAATAAATCTACTACTTACGCAGATACTGAAACAAAATGACTAGAATAGCTCTAACTGCTCTACCTGTTAAGGAAAGTAGCCCTGCCATGTTGGAACCATCCTAAGAAGGGGGGAAGAAATGAGAAGAAAAGCATCAGACATGGATCTCTGACGCACTGTAAATTCAGCAAAGGAAATAAAGCATACTCTGTTTGCAGAGTGCATAAACTCCATCTGAGTTAACTAGGATAAGGAAGCATGTAAAACTATGGGAAATTCAAACTTAGATCATGTAAAGAATTACTCCATGGGTGGTGTTGCTCTTGTTACTCAACGCAGGTTAAAAAAGAAGTTGGCGATGTCTCCATCCTAATCAACAATGCTGGAATTGTGACAGGCAAAAGTTTCCTCGACTGCCCAGATGAGCTGTTGGAAAAGGCTTTCGATGTGAATTTCAAAGCACATTTATGGGTAATTATTTTTTCTTCTCATGATAAATCTAAAGTTATTCTGAATTTAGAAGTACCTTCCTCTTGTTATCTTACGATTTTTTTTCTTCTCTAGCCAAAGCACAGACTTCTCAATTTTAGATTTGTCCCAGTCTACCCAGATGTCCCCACGCCCCCCCCCCACCCCGATCCAACTTAACCTGCACCTGCCTGAGCCTCTGCTAAGGAATCCTGCCAAGACACAATTGTCCCATGGTTTTACTGTCACTTATTGATTGCCAACCTATGTTGGGTGCTATCCAAGGCACCTCCTGTATCATCCTTGAAACAGCTCGGTGAAATAAGGGATCAGAAGAGTTAAAAGATTTGCTCAAGGCTACACAGAAATGATAGCACGTAGACATGACCAGGGAGATCTTACAGTTTGCCTAAGCTGGAACTCTTTTGAAAGTGGAAAAGGTAAATAATAATAATAACAATAAAGAAAGTGAAAGAGGGCATTATCAATAAACAAGCATTAATCAGGTCTAGTCTGGGCAAACGAAGACATACAGTCACCTCACTCAGTATCTAAGCAGGCAAAAGGGAGTTTCTACCAGTAGCCTGGGTGACTTTAAAGGGCACAGGACAGGTGCCTCGGACATTAAGGGGCACAGCCCCTGACCTCCAACATGATATGCCCCTTGCAGAAGTTGGGTTTTCCTAGCTTTTGCTGAAACCAGTCTTGCCACGCCTCCCCACCCATGCGCATGCCCTCCCTTGCCTCTCCCTGCTGTCCTGGGCAGCCCTTGGCTGGGAGGGAGTATTTGCTGGAGAATTCTGAGCTCCCCTCCATCCTCCTTATACCTCCCTACCCGGACTCCCCGCCCAACTCTCATTTGGCAGCCTTCACATGTTATTTGGACTTTGTCGGTTTCTGTCCCCTAGTTTCACCAAAAGTGTCCTGGCACGGGTGGCATTGTTGGTGTTCTGTATTATTTCCAGAAGAAAGATGGAAAGATTCAGAACTAAGTGACCACCATGTTCCTTTGGGAGCTACTGCAAGTGATTTATGTTGTCTTGTCCCAAATATCCCTCTCCTTCATTAGAAGGAAGTTAGATTCTTTGGCCAGAATGAAGATAAAACCATCATCTCATTAATAGTCTCCACTTCTGCTGCGTTCTTTTTCCTCCTCGGTCTCCTCTTTCTCTTCTTTCTCTCTCTCTTCCTCTAGCTGTCCCCAGAATGCTGGTGTATCCCTGGCCCCCATCATTCTCACTCTGGACGCTCTTTCTGGGCAAGTCCACGTACGTTCTTTGAGCCTCTGCATGGAGTAGACGCTTAACTGCCAATGGGTCGAGGGCTCCTGGTGACTGTACTCCCAAGGGATGCGTCCCCAGGGAGAAGTAAAGAGACTCACCGCAGACCATCGGAACTCAGGGAGCTTTTTATTATGCTGCTCTGTTGGCTCGTTTTGATTTTCCACCTCTCTCTAAGTGTTAGTTTCTCTCGGAAAGTCATCGTGATGCACACAAAGGTTGTTTGACTTTTATAAGAGATCCCTTTTCTCATATTTATTCATATGATTCAAATTTGAAAATAAACATGAAATAGAAATTCACATAAATATGCAAGTATTCCTGTTTGAGGAGTTATTTCTGCGTTGTAGAGCCTATCTTCTATCAAAGCTCATCTCTCTCTCCTTTACCTTCTTTTTCCAGGTCCCACATCAAAGGTGAAGGTGCTCTATAGTACTGAGGACACAGCACACATCCTTTCTTTCTAACATATCCTCTCTACTGACATGGAATCCAAATTAGAAACCACTATTCAAAGAAGTAGAGATGAATTTCAAAACAAAGTGATATTTTTAAACTGAAGCCTATAATGGTATGGTCCTATGAACAATGTTCAGAAAAATTTGAAATCCAAATATGATCCAAGGGGCGGAAAAGACAATATAAATCTAAATAATCATATCTCCGAGTACTCTTACTGGTTTGTGGATTGTGCCTGCCACAGTTAAGATTCTCCGATACTGCTTGAATTAATGTATGAATATTGCTTTTCAAAGTCACATATGAACAAAATATAATTCTAAATAAATTATTTTTAATAATATTGGAACTGCCATCACGAAAATACTGATTTACCAGGTTGAACAAACTAAGAGGCTTACTTGCCAGATGTTCACATTTTTATACCCCAGTGCCTTCAAATATTTTTAGGAGCTTAAAAGATTCTTTTCATCACAACAGTCATATAAACATCTGAAAAAAGTATAAAATGTTAACAGTTCTTCCTTGCTCTTCTTAGACTTATAAATCCTTTCTACCTGCTATGATCGCTAATGAGCATGGACATTTGGTTTGCATTTCAAGTTTAGCTGGATTAACTGGAATAAATAAACTGGCAGGTAAGAGAAATGTAATATTTAGCAGTTGCAAAAAGTTTTATAACTTTATCTTACTTAGCTCTGAACAATTAGCATTGATTTGATGTACCAGTGATAAAGGGTTATAAATTAAGAGACATATTCAATAAGGTATGTGGTTGAGAACATATTAGATTTGCTTACACGCAGTTGAACTTTGCACTTTGGAATCATTAGGTCAGTGCAATCCCCTGGGCTTTCAAAAAAAGAGAAAGAGAGGGTGTCTGGGTGGCTCAGCCAGTTAAGCATCTGCCTTCGGCTTAAGTCGTGATCCCAGGGTCCTGGGATCAAGTCCTGCATTAGACTCCCTGCTCAGCGGGGAGTCTGCTTCTCCCTCTGCCTCTCCCCCCTGGCTTGTGTGAGCTTACTCGCTCTCTCTCTCTCTGTCAGATAGATAGATAGATGATTGATAGATAGATGGATGGATGGATAGATAGATAGATAGATAGGTAGATAGATGATAGATAGATAAAATTTTTAAAAGAGGAAGAGAGAGAACTTACTGATAAATTCTTTTTATGCAAGTGATTAGAGTAGTCACCATCTGGGGGACCCCTGGCACTGTTATCAGGATGGTAAGGAGGAGCACTCTGCCTTCTGAAATTTCCATTAAGTGGTCTCCTTCGGCTGGGGGTTTGGAGAAAGTTTCTCCAGCCCAAAAAATCTAAAATTAACCTCTCTGCTTTTCCATTGGTTGTAGACTCACAGCTCAAGATGCACAGCAGTGGTCTTAGCATGGTTCATCTCAGTTATGGGAACAGGGTTTTCAGAACCACCAGTCACCCCAAATTTTACCTGTCTATACACATCTCCCGGTACACGGGATTCCCCTTTCTCCATCCTTCTTAGAATTCACTGGTTTTATTGTGACCTCACGGGTCTCTGAGCTCCTACAGGTCTATTTGCAGGTCCTATGAATCCTTTTCCTGGCACAATATCTCTATCTTAAGATACAAGACTCTCCCATGCCCATGTTCACCTTAGAAACATGTGTAAGACTTTTGTAATTCTCACCCTGTGGATCTTGGCACCCCTGCATCAGAATCAGCAGGCATGCTATTTAGAATGCAGATTGCCTGAGTCCTTGGCTGTTTCTGCTCATCTGAATTTCAGAGATGCAGGGGCTCAGTGAACTGCATTAATGCCCCATGACTCAGGTTCTCCTAGAAGCTGCTCAGGACTCCCCTCTCCTCTTCCCTTCCTCTACTGTCTAACCCACCACAATCTAGGGACCTGACTCTTGCCGATGGTAGTGTCTACTTCTGACCATGTGAGGAAAAGGAGAGTCAGAGTCCACCGACATGCAATTTCTTCTCCAAATATTTCCATTCTTCGAGTTCAAGATTCAGGTGTTTATTTGAAGTGAGTGTGATTGTAGGCTGAAAGCTCAAAACTGACATGGATGCCACTTTCCATGCCCCCTGCATTTTCAAGATGTGTAAGAGGTAGAGGTTGACGTTTGCCAGTCTGTTTTTCTCTAGCAAAGGGAAGAAAGAGTCAGAGTTAGAAGAAAATTTGATCTGAGTATCACAACCCATGGTGATCTCGCTTGCCTGGACTCCTACATCCCTTATTATTTTATTTCTTCTTTTGTGTGTCTCCCTGTCCCGATGGTCTTGAAACTCTTTGGGACACACATGTCACTGCCCCGTGGAACAGCTCCCACAGTGTCTGACCACTTGTCGGGGTGGAAGTAAAGCCTTGCAGTGTGACCTGCAGGAGGCTCCCCGCAGCCCTGCGTCTCCCGAAGGGCACTTGGTCCTTGTCAACCGACCTTTAGGTGATGGTGCTCCTCCCCACTCGTTCCTCTCTTCCTCCAGCGGGTGCAGACCATGATCATACAAAATAAGAACTCTGAAATCATTGTCCCATTCTCTGTGTGTGTTCGTGTTACGAGGAAACCTTGACATAATGCCATTTAAAAACTCTAGAATATACATTACCGTTGTTTGCCTTTTTCAGATTACTGTGCAAGTAAATTTGCAGCCTTCGGATTTGCTGAATCTGTATTTATAGAAACAATGGCCCAGAAACTAAAGGGGATAAAAACCACTATTGTGTGCCCATTTTTAATGAAAACTGGAATGTTTGAAGGTTGTTCTACTGTGTAAGTATGTCCTTTGATTTCAAAGAAACTACATTTTTTAAAATGATTGAAAATGATTAAAAATTATTTTATTTTGTTCTATCCATTAACATTGTTTAAAAGGTATTCCTTAGGATTCAGCCTGATTTATAAGTGATTTCAGAATTGTTTCTTTCTTCAAATGTGTTTGTGTTTAAGATACTGAGTTTAAGGGGGGTGGTTTATCTAGGCGGGGTCCAACTCCTACCGCACCATAGCCAGGTCTGCTAGCCATCTCCCCAGCATTCCTGGCCATAGTCTGTCTGTCCCACCAAACTCCCTGACTGACTCCACGGCAGGACTGAAAATTACTGGAGCGGGGGGACACCAGTGCCCAACTCTGCATCTCACAGGGATGAAAGGAAGTTGTTCAATATGGTTTCACATAGATGCATATACTGTATCACTAGGGGCGCCTGGGTGGCTCAGTCGTTAAGCGTCTGCCTTCAGCTCAGGTCATGATCCCAGGGTCCTGGGATCGAGCCCCGCATCGGGCTCCCTGCTCGGCGGGAAGCCTGTTTCTCCCTCTGCCACTCCCCCTGCTTGTGTTCCCTCTCTTGCTGTGTCTCTCTCTGATAAATAAATAAAATCTTTAAAAAAAAAAAAAAAGAATCATCATTTGCCATTTCAAAATAAAGTTGTTACTAGCACGTTGATAATAAAGGAGTAAAGCTAGAAATAAATCAAATCTGGAAGGGAAAGAAGCAAATAAGTGATTATTATAGTCTTTTTAATCCCTAATTTATCAGATTTTTTTTAGTAATTTATTAACTTGGTTTTTTTGGTTTTTTTTTGAACTCCTTAGCCATCCTTTTCTGTTACCAGTTCTGGAACCAGAGTATGTAGCTGACAAGATAGTAGATGCCATCCTGGAAGAGAAAATATACTTAAATTTGCCAAGGGTTTTGTCCTTCTTGATGTTTTTAAAAAGGTAACAATATCAGCTTCCTATTACTTCTGTAATGAGCCAATCAACAACATATTTTCCTACCAGGAGGAGCCATTCTAAAAATGCCTGTTAGATGAACTCACTTTGATCCCTTCCTTGTGCCTGTTTGCTGACACGACCTCAAATTTGCATAGGTGCAGTGCTTCCCGTGAGTCTAGAAGATGGAACTGGATCCTGCCAGCCCTATCTTAGTATTGCATTATTGTTAGAGAGAAGTGGACTTACTGAATGATCTGTGGACGGACTGAAGTCATTTTTTTTTTTTAAGACAGATGGTCTTTTTTGTGGGCATCATAGAATAATCATGTTGGAACATATATTGTGTCCATGCTTCCTCAAGTACAGATCCCCAGAGTCAAGGGCAGACAGTAAGCCAAACATTTCAGGAAGTTGTAGTATGGGTAAAACTGGCAATAGAGGATAAATTTGAAGTATAAGAGGGTTAAAAGAGTTGGGGGCGGGGGACTGAAAAGCACCCGAGAGCATCTTTGCTTACCCTCTCTGCTCCCCATTGGATTTTAGTGCTGAGATCCATCAGCGGCAGTCTGCGACCAGGGGACCCAGTTCTAGGAAGGGTGATGCCAAATTGCTGAGCAGCTGCAAATTTCCCACTATCTCAATTCGTTTTCTGGACTGTAACAGGTCATCAAGTCATACGACACCCCCGCCCATCGGGGTTTCTGCTTCGCAAGGAAGCACATTCCGTTACTGAGCCACTTCTCTCCGTGGCGTTGAAATCTGTCTCGTTTTAACGTTCACTGGCTCTAACTTTACCCTCTAGCACTATGACTAATTCCATTCCTCTTGACAACAGTTCCTTAGTTATTTTAACATAGATATTATGGCTGGCAGCCACTGTCCTTCTTGCATGAGGAAATGCCTTTTTCTCTTCAGTTAATTGTATCTACTTTGTGCAATGCAACGAAATCATTCCTATATAAGACAGTATGGGTGTTCACAGGACAGTGGCTATCTGCTGCCTAATTGATAGAAGTATGTGGTATAGTAATGCCAACTGTAAAGAACATAGGACTTAATTTTTCTAATGTTTTTGAATAATCATAGAGGTTATATTTACTTTTATAAGATATTAGTTCTGGACCCCAAGAGATCTACATAGTTCCTGATAAGCATTTGGAAACACGAGGAAGTTCAGTAAAGGGGATGACATCACACATTCCCTCAAATATTCATTAGTAGGCATTAGAGAGCGCTTAATATGTGCCACGAAGGATCTGGGGTTACGGCAAAGAAAGAGAGAGACAAGAGTCCCTGCCCTCATGGAAATTTTCTTCTTGAGGGTGGGTGGCAGGGAACAGACAAAAAAGTTAAGTAAAAGAAAAGTCATGCTGGGTAGTCATAAGTGCTAGGAAGAAACATAAAGCAAGAAAGAGAAATCCCAGAGTGGGAGGCAGGAGGTAATTCAGGTTGAGCCCTGGTGTTCAGTGTGTTGCTCAGGGGAGGGATCATGGAAAAGGTAACATGTGACATCCTGGGGTGCCCGCAGATGGACAGTGAGCTCAGTGTCCTTTCCTTTACCCAATGCTGAGGACGAGTCTTAGGTTTACTGTGCCTCGCCTTGCTCTGCAATGTGAATGTCAGATGGACGGGGTCTGTGCTCTGTTGGGAAGGGTGAGTGGGGATGGAGAAGATGAGCAGTCCTACCTGGGTCTTGCCAAAGGTCTGGGGGCCTTTCTAATCCCCATAGGAGTCTCAGAAAGAGAGATTGATGACTTCATTTGATACCAGAAGAAATGGGCTTGAGGGCTAAATAATGGACCTGAGATGGCATGTTAAGTGACAAAGCTAGGATTCAAGCCAGGCTTATTCAACTCCACAAGACTTCACTGCTTCCTGTCAATCATTACATAGTTTGGAAACTGAGATGGGAAGTGAGTTGAATAAACGTAAATAAAGCCAGAAGAGATATAGAAACCCCGGGCCAGTGTCCTCCCACATAGCGGACAAGCCTCGAGGGATCCTAAAGCATGCACACTAATGTGTGCATATGCCAGTGACTTCCATCTACAACAAGTCAGTGACGCTGCATTTTGGCTGAGTTGGTAAAGGTGCTTCCATGATAATAACCAAGAAAACCTCTCTTATGTTCTCTTTAGTATCTTGCCTGTCAAGGTGTCAGTTCTTCTGGCTGACTATCTGGGCGCCCTGAATGTAATGGATGGCTTTGTTGGCAAGAACAAGAAAAACTAAAGACCAACTCAATGGCTGATACCATCTGATACCCAGCGTTCCATAATCCTGATTTCAATGAAGAAAAGCATTTTTGTCCAACAATGTATCTGGAAACTACAAGTACCATTCTTTTTCTGCTCCCTGGACTACTATTTTCAACCAATGCCTTTGAAAATAATGTTCCTACCTGCTTTTTGGTTGGGTTTTTTTCTTTAATTAAAAAATATTGCCCGTTTTTGTCATGTCTGCTTGCAACCGATGTGTAAGAAAAAGAATCCTTGGCGGGGGGGAGGAGTAGGAGACCTGGATTTCGTCTGATCTCAGGAATTCAGCTAGATAGGGATCAAACCATTCTGAACACCTACAAACTCAACAGGAGATCAAAGAAAAGAATAGCAACAACTCTCTGAACAGAAAAGCGACCACTTTCTGGAAGGTAGGATGTGCGGAGAAGTGAATCCGAGGTGATATTCAGGAGATAGACTGCGGGAGGGAGGGGGCCTCAGTAGGAGAGCAGCAGAGCACAAAATTGGAACTTTTAGAAGTTCGCTCCGCTGAGGGATGTCGCTCCAGTGGCTAAGCAGGGAGTGAAACCCTCGTGGGACAGTATTGTCTCAGGACCCTCGGGGTCACAGAAAGACCGGAGGTGCCTGAGTGCGGCAGAGCTCCCAGGTATCGGAGCGGGGAAGCCGGCTGCAGAGGCGGAGCCGAGGCATGGGCTCTCAGCTCGGGGTTGCCATAAACCATGATCCGCGGCACAGTCGGGCCACTGCTCTTCCAGCAGGGACCCAACAAGCGGCAGATCTGGGGAGACTCCCCTTCCTCCCCTGGGAGGAGCGGCGCGGGAGCACACTGCAAGGATTTGCTGGGTTTGGAGACTCCACACTGGGTCGGGTGCCAGAGATAGAAACGCTCAGTCACAGGCCAGGTGAGCATGGAGTGCGGCCGGAGACCAGGAAGATGGGAGTGACTGACTGCTTTTCTCTGGGGGCTCACTGAGGAGTGGGGCCCCGAGTTCTCGGCTCCTCCGGGGCAGAGATTGGGAGGCCGCCATTTTCACTCTCCTCCTCCAAAGCTGTAAGGGAAGCTTGCAGGGAACAAAAGCTCCGGAGAGCAAACCCGAGCAGATTACTTAGCCGGAGACGGGAGGGGGCAAGGGCGGGGCAATTCCGCCTCCGGCAAAGACATTTGGAAACCACGGCAACAGGACCCTCGCCCAGAAGATCAGCGAGAACAGCCAGCCAAGACCACGTTTACCGATCAATGAGAACGGCAGAACTCCAGTGCTAGGGGAATAATGCACATAGAATCCATGGCTTTTTTACCATGATTCTTTAGTCTTTCAAAGTAAATTTTTTTTAACTGTCTTTTTTTTTAAATTTCTTTTTCCCTTTTCAACCAACATCTTATCAATCCCTTTTTTAAAAAACATTTTTATTTTTCATTTTTAGAGTCATATTCTATCCCTTCATAGTAGTTACCCATATTTTTGGCATATATATATAAGTTGTTCTCTCTTTAAAATTTTGAGATAGTTTCTTCTAACAGATCAAAATATAGCCTAAATCTCTAG
>NC_138372.1:104095708-104114006 GCF_054177405.1 Leptonychotes weddellii | reverse complement strand
GCCTGGTGATGGGTATTAAAGAGGGCATGTTCTGCATGGAGCACTGGGTGTTGTGCACAAACAATGAATCATGGAACACTACATCAAAAACTAATGATGTAATGTATGGTGATTAACATAACAATAAAAAAATTTTTTAAAAAGAATCCTGTCGTTCATGAACTGGTCTTCAGTTTGGTCACTGGGGACGTGGCCCAGATGGAACAGGTGGCTTTGCTTGAACCTACAGCAGGTCACAGTGAGAGGTGAAAAGTATGGATGAGTATTTTGCTCCAATGCCCTCTATACAGAGGACACAGAGCTCGGGGTTCCCTATTGCCTTGTTCTCAGCCTTGGCCTTTTTGAAACTGGGCCACCTCATGTAGGACACACCAGCGTCCCATGTCCTTCTTTCCAAAGCCAGCCTCATTCTACATGCCCTGGGTACTCACAGACTAAATGGCAGTCCCACTCAGGGTACATCGGGGGCCACTGTGTCGTGCACATTCCCTGAATGAACTTAGTAGGCAGTGATTTTAGACCAAATTCTCTAAAGGAGCATTTTTTTTCCCCCTAGAAGAGATCCAAGAATGGTTGCTTCTTAACTCGGAAAGTGACATTCCACTGAGTTAGATGAACTGCTGCCTATTAGGCCGGAAAACATATTCATATGGTTAATTTCAAATGTTTAATTTAGTATTTCAGGTTGGGATTCGTGTTGTATTTTTCCACAGAATGGACAGTTTTATGCATTGGCATTCATCTGTGCTGCCTTCATTTCAAATCTCTTGTATTCTTACAGTTTAATGAACTGGCCAACTGCTTTCATGATTTGGAAATTAACTATAAAAGGAAGATTAAGAAATATTTGTTAATTACCATATCCCAAAACTCCTTTCCAGGCTGGGAGGGACATCTGCCTTGCAAGAAAACCGCAGCCTTTGTCTCTTACCTTCTTTTGTGTGGGGAGCAGGAAAGGATGAGAAGTACCTCAGAAGACTCTGTGAGAGTCAAAAGAAACAAGTCGTGAATATCTTGGGGGTAAGATGCTCTTAGAAAGACAATGGTCTCAGGGAATGTGGAATCTGGAATCCACTGATTTATCTTGAGCTGCCTGAATGATTCTGACAACTCTTCCCCTGTATTTCCTTTCCATGCAGAAAGCCTCCAAAAAGAGGGAGAGGAAAAAAAAAAACAAAACACAAAAAACTTGTTTTAAATGATAAAAGCAATAGCTGAGGTTTTATTGTGCCTGGCACGAAGCTATGCCCTTTACACACATTATTTCGCTAAACAAGAATATCACACCATTACTCGAAGAATAATAAAGGTATTCGGTGTATGCTGAAGAATAAAAGGCACTTTATTTCACAAGAGTGACATCCTACTCAACTGCAGGCATGTACGGAGCAGCTCAAAAGGCCCTCTTAGCCTAACCAGCTAATGTTCCAAATCCTTGGTTAACAAGGTTAATTAAGAGAGAGGCACAATATTGCTCCTCTATTACAATTCCAAAAGCGTAGATTCTATTTAGCTGAAGAATAAAGAAGAGACTTGAGGGATTTCAGAGAACAAATGTCTGGGGCACAGTGGCCAGCCACCACATCGTAACAACATTAACGGCAATTTTTTCTAATTGGAGTGCATCTTGGCTGGACAGCTACAAAGGCCTGAAATTCAATTGTGGTTTTATAGTACCCACGAAATTGTCTACACAAATTTGGATTTACTTGAAGAGCTCCTATGAGAAGAGACCACATGTAAATTACAGGGTTCTAGAGGGTAATCTACAACAAGGTGACTTCATAGGAGGGGAGCAAGTGCTCTCCGCATCTGTTTCATACCAGTTTCCATTTGAAATTTCATCCTATTGAAGCCATCCATGATCAAGAGCCCGACACCTAAGCAAGCCTTGAGACATTGAAGGCTCAAGGACAAGAGCTATACCTCTGCCGTCCAGGATGACATAATCTGGCATCCAGGACTCACCCTGCTGCTCAAGAACCGAGAAGAATTCTTGGCATTAGAAGGAGTTTGGCTGGGTACAAATGTGTGACCACGCCCTTGTTCTGTTCCTTTGGTTTTTACATTGTGATGCGGGATTATGCCACAACAAAATACCGCAGGCTGGGGAGCTGAGACAACAAAAATGTATTGCCTCACAGTTTTGGAGGCTGGGAAGTCCAAAATCAAGGTGCCAGCTAATTTGGTTTCTGTGAGAACTCTCTCCCTGGCTTGCAGACAACCTCTTCTCCCCATGTCCTCACACGGGCCCTTCCTCTGACTGTGGGGCGTGGAGAGGAACATCTCCCTCTTCCTCTTCCTGTAAGGCTGCTAATCCCGTCATGAGGGCCCCACTCGCATGATTGGATCTCTCCCTAATTACCTCCCTGAAGCCCCATCTCCAAACACCACCACACTGCAGGTTTAGGGCCTCATTATATGAATTTGGGGAGATATAAACAGTCCCAAGGTAGAAAAGGAAATCCAGGCCATACACGGTCTTTACCGTGTTTACCAACATGCTGAGGTGGTCACTATTTGTCAAATGAAATCATGTAGAATGTTAGAGGTAGAGTGCGTTAGATGCTAGGGGAAAAAAAACCCCTAATTCCAACCTCCAAAAGTCAGCACTTGAGAGAAACACGACCAAGAATTTGGGCCAGCAAACAAGAGCTGATGTGAGGTAAGATGTCCCATGCAGAACTGTTCTGTGAAGAGCTCATATGGCAGCGTTGGCACCTTCATTTCTGCGATAGTGGCCTGTTTGGGGTTTATTCAAACATCCCCAGCTCACTTCCCTCCCAAGCTGCTGAACAAATTCCCTTTGCTGTCAGTTTGCAGGCCACGGCTGAGCCACTGAGATTCCCATTCATGGCCTGGATTCCTTTTTCTTTTTCTTTTCTTTTCTTTTTTTTTCTCATAAGTTTGCTATCAACTTGGAGACCAAGCCAGTAACAAGCACACTTGTCATTGGTCGTCAGCCCTTGGGGAGGCTGCTTGTAGGATGCTAACTGTGAGTGCGCTCACACCTGGGCCCCCTTACTATGGGCCAGCACTAACTAAAGCAGTGATGGTAGAGGTAAGACCCCTCAGCTTAGTGTCCTCAGTTTCAGCTTCGAGGCTTGAGCTTCACTGGTTGGCCTCATATTGTCTTCATCCTTGTTGTTTCCAGAGGCTAGCCTTGATAGCCCACAGGGCCTCCACTCGAAGCCAGGCAGACCCGTACCCCTTGGCTCCTTCTCTTCCCCCTAGTGGCCTTGCTGTGCTTCTTTCTTCTCAAGTTCACCACAACCCATCCCATCATCCCCTCTTTCCCAAGGGTAACCTCTCTTACCTCACGAAGAAAATTGAAGCTGATAAGGACAAATTCCCTCAGCAACCCAAACCAATTATCTTCAGAGGCTTTTCTTTCTGCCTTCACCTCCCTGCTGTGGCTGACCCTGTGGCCTGTGCCCTCCTCCCAGGGCCTTCCAGGGCTTTCTTAGAGGCACCCTCTCCCACACCTCAACCTCTCCACCTCCAAGTTGCTCCCTGCATCCTATAAGTACACTAAACACTGTGCAAAACTGAAAACTAGCAAAAATAAACTAACTTTACAAAAACCTCCATCCCACTGTGGCAGTAAATCTCTCTTCATCAGTAACATCATCTAAAATACAGCCTAAAGGAATTTGTCCATCTCCTCTCCTCATATTGGTTCCTAAGCTACCCAGCTTCCACCTCCAACAGGTCACAGCGATTTCTCTGAAAAGATCCCTGGGGATTTCACTCTGCATCTTATTTTATTTCTTAGGACTGATATTACTAACCTATCTGTCCTTGTTCTTGGTATCGTCTGCCTACTGGCCTCTTCCTCTGCCCACTCCTCAAATTATTAATGTTCTTCAAGTTTCTGTCCTTTGAATCCTCAATGTGTAGATCACCCCCCACCCCCGGGACTTCTAACCACATCCATTGCTCCTCCTCCTGGGCTCCGTCCATTATTATCAGCAAGATGGCCACCATCATGGCCACTTCTCAGGCAGCAGAAGTAGAAAGGGACAAAGACAAAAGAAACAAAGGCACCAATTTGCCTTTTAAGAATATTTCTAGAACCAGCCACACAACACTCTCTTCAAACATTATGGGTCAGATGCAAGTGAGACTGGGGACTAGTTTTTCCTACAGCAGCATGACTCCATCTAATAACCGTAAGAGTGGGAAAATGGCATTCGTCATCTTCGTCACAGGCTCTCCCAAGTCACAGCTGGGGATTCAAATCAGTTTAGCTATGCAGCTTAGGTCAGGTGATTTGAACTTTCTGAAACCCTTTTCCAATTCTGCCAATGGCTGTAATTCCTCATATGACTGTTGTAGGGATTGAGGTGGCAATTATAAAATGCCTAATGTAGGGTTTGTTATACACTCAATAAACACCTGTCTCTACTATGTCCCCTAACTAAATTCTGACCTTGAACTTCCAGTTTGTGGCAATGTGTGTGGTACTACTTGAAATCTCTTTATCTTACTTTTATATTGAACTTTCTAACCTGTATGTGAAAGGTATTTTAGTATTTCACTGTGAGAAGTGGAATTATTACCTCTGGACGAACATTTGTGAAGGTTACAGCATTGAGAAACAAGTCCACTAGAAGGCTAAGGTCTAATCAGAAGTTTATAGAATGCTGTCCTTCTCCCCACTCCGTACTACACACCAACAGAGACTCAGCATAACAGTAGATTACAGTCCTGCAAGACACAGGTGCTCTCTCTGAAAAGAAATACTTAGGGAAACCCAAAGATTACAAGGGAGACAGAAACAAGGACCCCAGAGGGATTTGAAGTCTTTGGCACTTATGGCCACAGAGAACATTGAACACAGCCCAGCTCCTAACCAGATTAATATCAACCCTCACACCAAAAGCCTATTTACCCCAGTTTCTATGACCCAATAAAATATGCCCAGCGTTCAACAAAAACTTACAGAGTGAACCAAAAATCAAGAGAAAACACAGTCTGAGGATACAAAGTACCATTAGACCCACACTCAGATATCACAGAGATGTTCAAATTATCAGGCAGAGAATTTAAAATAACTATATTTCCTATATTAAGGGCTCTGATGGAAAAAGTAGATAACATGCTTGTTATCCATCTAACAGGCCTTCTTTGGGTATGAGATGTGTAGTCAAGGCTCAAGTCCCTAAACTTTGGCTGCCATCTCAGTAATGAAAAAGACCTGGTATAGTGCCCTCCAAGATTTAGGAGCAGTCTTTGTTCTTAGTGATTCCAAATCAGAAAAGTGGGACAAACCTGGAAACGTTAGTTTGGAGAGTCATAGCCAGATAGTTGAGGAAACTAGAAGAATTCAGGATCCAGTCCAGTTTACAGGTGTATAACAAAACCTCAAAGACAATTAATAGGACTAGAATCTAATATAGACAAAGGTGCAAGCACAATTTTTCTCCTTATAAGTATCCCCATATTTTACCAAAGATAATCACAGTAAAACTCATTTGTTTGCATTAAATTTGTCCTGGTTATTCACATACATGTAGCGAAAATAATGACTAACCACGTAAGTTCTTTTTAAGACTGCTTTGCTGGAACTTTTCATAAGGAGTCTCAGACTGAACTATCCTAGGCTCTGAGGCCAGGAAGTCACACCAAGGGCTGGCCAGCAGATTTACCTGCAACACCATTCCAGTCAAAGCCTTGGCATATAGCCAGTGTCTCCGATTGTGTCTTGTTAAAGGAGAACAGATTTTTATTGAACTTATGCAAATAACTATAATGTCATGAAAAGAATACTCAAGAGTTTCCAAATTCTGGAAGGACCAGGTAGGGAGAAAAAAATAAATGTTCTCATCTTTCTTTACAAAGATATACTTTATCAAATTGCTGTAAGTCATAGATAACTTAAGAAAAAGGATTCCTCAATCTGAAAAAACCAAAGCATCAAGGAAGCAACAATATTTCAGAGTCATAGTAATTCTAATCCCCCTCCTTAGTTCATTTAGTCCCCTATAATTAGTACTTGTTCTGCTTGAATCTAGTTTGTCCACTAGTTCTGGAAATTCTTACCCAGTCTAGTTTTATGATCTTAAAGTTATCAGAAACCTGTATTTGTCAAAAAAGTCCTCTCCGTGAATCTCTTTGAAGATCAGATACTTTTGCAGGAACACATATAAAAGCTTTAGAGTAAAGCAATAACTACCTGTGAAAAGACTTAAAGATGTATTTTTAAACATCTGATGAGAGTTCAATATAATGGAGTTGACAAAAAAATTTGCTTATTTCTGTAACATCCAACATTTGAAGATAAGAATTAGAATTATGACTGATAACATTATACTAGGACTTCCAAGAATTTCCAAGAATTTCACACAATTTCTGGAATGCTTATAACATATACCTACACAAATAAAACATAAGGAAGGCTTGGTATTACTTCCTATTTGACAGTGCTTCCCATATAATTTAACATAGCACATTAGCCTAATTAGTTTAACATCTCCCTTTTTATAAGAAGAGAGAACAAATCTTTTGAGATGCTCCAGGGACTCTCTGGAAAATCCAAACGTCAGTGTGACTAGAAAAGACTGTATTTAGAATTTGATTTGGGGGCAGTTCGTTAAAAATATTAGAAAGTTTCAAAACACGGTCAAATAGCATCATAGATCACTGTGAAACAATACTTAGTTATCCATTTAACCATAGGGACAACTAAAGACTTCATGGGCAAATACAGAAGATTACATAGTTCTGAGCAAAACTTAGCTCTTTCAATATTGTGAGTTCTACTAGATTTAAGGCAATTGAAGACCTGATTCGGACAACAAATACAGAAAACTATTTAGATAAAAAGATCACTTAAAAGGTAAGAAAAACCCTGTTTACAATTTCTTATTAAAATGTGACCAACAGGGGCACCTGGGTGGTTCAGTCGGTTAAGCATCTGCCTTTCAGCTCAGGTCATGATCCCAGGGTCCTGGAATTGAGTCCCACATTGGGCTCCCTGCTCAGTGGGAGTCTGCTTCTCCCTCTCCCTCTGCCCCTCTCCCCACTCGTTCTCTCTCTCTCTTTCTCTGTCTCTCTCAAATAAATAAATTTTTTTTAAAAAGTTGGCCAACAATTCAAGAAAACTTGTCCTTTCAGTAGATGAAAGAAAATTAAGGTTTGGTTTTACATAAGTACACTCTCAATACCAAAGGTTGTTTTTTTCTTAAACCTTGAAGTTCATTTAGCTTGACCACACACGAAATTTCTTTCCCAAGATTCCTCTCCACAAACCTTCTACAAGTTTTCTCATTTTGTTTTGTTTTGTTTTGTTTTGTTTTGTTTTGTTTTGTTTTTTTACATTCAGATTTTATCCTGTTCTTCCTCTCTAAACAGTCTCACTTTAGGACAAAATTACTTTCTTTTCCCTCAACAAGAATGCATCTCTATTCTTCATACCTTCTCTTACTGAAAACACACATCCTGCATTCCTTGCATAAGATGCTTCCCCTTAATTATTTCTAGTAGCCTTAATTACACTTATTAGAACTTTTTTGCACCTCACAGGTGCATTTATTCATGCCAGAAAGGAAACAACATGTCTACAAGTGTATAGCGATGCTCCGTGTTGCCATCAACAGAGCTTGCTGAGACTTACAGCCAGACTGATGGTCCATCTGATGTGTACTTCAAGTAAAGCTGGTTAATGATGACCATGAGCAGGTGCAAGACTTTCAAAGCTTCACTTCTTTTATCAGCACTTCTGATTTTATAAATTATGATGCCCATCAACCCCATTCCTACCCAAATCTGGTAAATTTGAGTATAGTAGGGCTTCATGGGGATCCAAACTTTTTTAACAAGGCTTTGAAGCATCTCTACCTAGAACCTCCAACTCAGGCTCCCCCAACCTGCACTGCCAATGACTTGGAAAGGTCACCAAGTACGCATGATTTATTAGAATTCTTAACCCTTTGAAACCTTAATTTCCAGTGAAAACTAAGAAGTAAGCAATGGTAAACTTCCTGTTACATCAGCCTTCTTTAGATTGGCAAATTTATTAACATATTTTATAATTTCTTAAAGTATATGCCTTTTTCAATTTTATAATGCAGCACTAACACATCCAAATATCTTTTAGTTTTTCTGTCATAAGAAGTCAAAAGTAGATAAAACACTGTTCATAATTAATGTTTCAGTATTTTATTTTATTTGGAAATGATCTAGATATTTAATGACTATCCATCATCTAATTTAACTTAGCAAAAATCTAGGGTTTTAAGTTACCAAGAAGATTTAGATAAACTATTTAAGTAGACATAAGTATGGCTGAAAAGTTCATTCATAAACTTTTATCTTGCATCTATTTAATAATAAGTGTTCTTAATTATGTTTAGATTAGTCATGAAAATTTCATGAGATTAAACAGCTAATGATCAAATTAAATTATCTCACTTGCTGACAGATTTCTGAGATAACATGAACTCATTTAATCTTTAGTAAGCCTGAGATAATATAAAAGTATTATATTTACTACTGAAAACTCTAAAAACATGGCTGTTTTCATTAAACCAACAAACTTAAAGTAGCTTTAATACTGAATTTTTTTTCCTAAATCACGTGAACCTGAAGTTCATTTGGATTAACTTTCTATTATATTTCTAAGAATTTAATTTATTTAAGTGCTTAGTGTTCTTTATGCCAAGTACATAGATCTCTTTTAAGAATTAATTTTAGCAATACCATCAAGAGGTAAAAAATACCACACATCTACACATCCCCATATATAGAGACACACATGAACATACAGACAGCTGCAAACAGAGACCTTAAAGTTCCCATGTTAAAATTACTGCCACAAATTAGTTATAATAATACAAAGCTCAATAGTTATAAAAGAAATTGGCTCTATTCAAATAACCTTTCCTCCTTTCCTTCTCCTTCTGACAAAAATTGACTCCTTGAAGTTTGCATATCAAAGAGATGGTCCAGATAAGAGTTCTGGAGAAGACCCTGGGTAGAATCTTGACACCTCAAAGGCACATGAGGAAAAAAAATACAAGATTTTGGTTCCCTCAGAACAATATGTACAAGCCTTTTGGGATGAATGGTAGAGGTTTAGGGATTGGTAAATAGGATTGATGGACTTCATATTGTTTCTGGAGCCACAACTCTGGTCTTGCAAAGACTAAATTTGTACAAGTACAACTGTTTTTAATTCATGGAAGAATTCAGTTGCCATCTAAATGATGTCAAAGGACTGACACACCCATCCACCATTCGCCTGTTAGTATGCTTTTCTTTCCCTCTGAGTACATTTAGCTTAGAGAAGAAGACCTAAAAACAAAATTCTATCAGGCTCCATATACCAGCTTCCAATCTGACCAAATTTTTGATCACGAAGTTATTAAATCCATCCAAATGTCCTGCCAGGCTGTACCTGGGGCAAACAGTACATATTTCTGGCAGCATTAAACAATTCTATGGACCCAAGAAATATCCTCAAGAAGGTTATAAAAGATACTATCTTCACAAGATCAAGAGTCACTCCCAAAGGTTGCCAAAAGGACTGACAACCTGCATGTCCCAGGCAGGCAGAAAGCCAAACCAAGTTTGTAAAATGAGGCAAGCAAGAAGGCCATAGTTATCCCTGGGAGAGAGAGTATCAATAATGAATTGTTCTGGATTTGGAAAGGAAGGAAAAACATGAAATTTTATTTTCCTCCCAGGACTAGGCTCAGTAGGTAATTGGTTTACAAAAACTTTCAAGGATCTTCCCTGGTTTAAGAACTTCTTTAACTATGGCTCTTAGTTTGGCCTTTGACCAAGGATTGAAAAATACCTGAAGAGGATCACCCATTGCATTAGGTGGTCTTATTTCAAAAGGTAACCATTTAATAGTCTCTTCAAAATGGAAAGGCAATTCTAGACAATACTCAGTACTAGACTGAGTACTCAAATCAAGAAAGTAAAGGGGAATTACATCAGTCTTACAAGTCAGTCTTATAATCTTTAGTGTGAGATACCTTTTATCTCTTTACTTTTTCATGGGCCTTTTGCCATGAATCTTTCAATGAAACTATTCTGAAATTTTGAAATCTTTTGGAGGTTTCTGCATACCAATTAAAATAGCTATCCCGTTCTCTTTGTCTTTCAATTTTGGAGATGCAGCTTTCTAATTTAGTTTTGAGAAAAACAAGTTTAGCAAGATAGAAAGTTCCCAGGGTGCCTGGGTGGCTTAGCTGGTTAAGCGTCTGCCATTGACTCAGGTCATGATCCCAGGGTCCTGGAATCGAATCCTGCTTAGGGATCCCTGCTCAGCAGGGAGCCTGCTTCTCCCTCTCCTCCTCCCTCATGCTCTCACTTTGCTTTCCCTCTCACGCTCTCTCTCTCAAATAAATAAAATCTTAAAAAAGAAAAAAAGGATAGAAAGTCCCCCATAATGGCCATTGAAAATTTAAGTTATCTCTAGTTAAGTTGGACCATTTGGTTAAAAATGTGCATGAGAAAGGACCATAGTTTTTAAACATAAAAACAACTGGGACCCCTGAAGTGGAGGTGGGGGCGCTCTCCACAAAGTATTTAGAGGATTGGAATCCCATTACTCAAAACCAGAGGTGCACGAAAACAAACAAGTACTCACTAGAAAGTACAAAGCCTTCATGAAAACAAAAAGGACAAAGCCTTTGAACAGATTCCTAAATACAGCCTAGAGAGCTCAAAACACAGACAGAGTAGAGCTTGAATGCAGGAAAAAACATACCCTCAAACTCCAGGGTCAGGGACAAAGCGGTGAGCTCAATGGCCTCAGTGGATACTGGCAAGTGTTTGATCACCTGCCTTGGAGCTGTTGAGGTCTTTCTGGATCCTATTTCTCTGACACCAAGTAATGTCAACCTGAAAAGTAGAACAGCCCATTATTTTACCAGCCAAATGGATTTATTTGGGAATAGCAAAGGAACTGCAATCCAGGACATGCAAGCTATGGCAAACCGAGGCAAGTCTGCATATCAAAGAAGAGGTGAGAAAGGAAGAGGGTTGGATTGCAGGGGTTGAGGGGTTGCATGACACTTAAAACTGTGTAGTGTTATTGAAGAGTGGACTCAGATTAATCAAAACTACGTATTGTGAACTCTAGAGCAACCATTAAAATTTTTTAAGAAGTATAATTGACACACTAAGAGGTGATAAAATAGAATTATATAAAATGTTCAGTTAAACTAGAGAAGGCAGAAAAAGATGGAAGAAATGAAAAACAAATGCAACAAGTAGAAAATGCTTTATTCATCTACATAAATAATCACTTTAAATGTGAGTGGTTAAATTCACCAATTAAAATACAGAGATTGTCAAGGTGGATTAAACAAAACAACAACACAGGATTCAACTGTATATTACAAGAAATACACTTCAACTATAAAGACTCAGGATAAAAGTAAAGGGATAGAGAAAGATATACCATACTAACACTAATCAAAAGAAACCTGGAATAGCTATATTAATTTCGGAAAAAGCAGACTTCAGAACAAGGAGGTTTATCAGAGTTAAAAAGAAGCACTACTTAATGATAAAGGGGTCAATTCTCTTTGAAGATGTAACAGTCTTAAATATGTATGCATCTAACAACAGAGAATCAAAATACATAAGGTAAAAACTGAACTGAATAGAACTGAAAAGAGAAATAGACAAATCCACTATTATAGTTAGGGCTTCAATAGCCTTTCATCAGTAAGTACATAGATAAAGCAAATAGAAAATCAGTAAGGATACAGATCATCTGGATAGCACTATCAATTGATGTAATTGGCATTTATAAAATACACCATCCAACAACAGCAGAACATATTTTCTTCTCAAGCTCATCTCTATCTTGGGACATCCACCAAGATAGACCACATACTGGGCCATCACACACATCATAATGAATTTACAAGAATGGAAACATATAAAGTATATACTCTGACCAAAATGGAATTAAACTAGAACTTAGTAACAGAAAAATATCTGCAAGTCCCCAAATATTTGAAAATTAAACAACATACTTCTAAATAAGCCATGAGTCAAAAAAGTCTCAAGAGAAACTTAAAAATATTTTTAACTAGTTGAAAATGAAAATACAACTAACCAAAATGTATGGAATGCAGCAAAAGTAGTGCTTAAAGGGAAATTTACATCATTACGTGTATCCATTAGAAAAAGAAGAAAGCTCTCAAGTCAACAACCTGAGCTTCCACCTTAAGAAACCAAAAAAGAGAACAATTTAAACCTAAAGCTTAAAGAAGATAAAATGGAATTATAAGATGCTTGCAACCAGAGAAGAAAGTAAAAGAACTCAGCAAAACTAGTAAGTCTGTAGTTATCCTCATGTCTGGTAGAAAAGTCCTTCATGCATTCCTTTTAAGGTTGACAGATTCTCATCGAACTTAGACCTTAATTCCTCCCTAAAAGTTTTAGGGCCAGTGTATAAAAGCTCATTTAAAAATCTAGCTGGGTTTTATTTTTATATTGAGCAACCAACCCATTTATTAGGTGGTGTGAAGGCTAGGAGTTTTAAGTGGTCCAGAATAAGAAAGGGCTCTCCAGCAGAGTGGTGGAAAGATGGGCCTCTTAATGAATGGCATTGGAACAACAGGAAAACAAATAGGATATCTTACACTATAGTAGAATAAACTGCAAATAAATAAAAGATTTAAATGTACTAGAAAAAAATGTGAGACAATTCAATTCATTAAGAAAAAGATGAGAAAATTTAATTAAACACATAAAAGTACTAGAAGAAAAACATGAGAAAATTCAAATAGAGATTTAGAGTAAGGAAAGCCATTCTAATTAAGACTAAAAATCTAATTAAGACTACCAGGCTATTGAGTCCAAGTAGATAAATATAAAAAAATTCTTTATAGCAAAAAAAAATTTATATTCCTTTTAAAATGAATGTATATAAGGCTTCTTTGATAAGTATAAAGTTCATATACTTAAATACTTACAGTTCAATAAATGTGAAATCTTTTGGTGTATAAAATTTATCAAGTGAAGAAAGTTTCCTTGTATTCCCAATTTTCCAAAAGTTTCTTTTTACTAAGGTCATAAATAAGTGTGTTTTTTCAATTTTCTAATATAACTTGCATAAAACCAGAATTAGCTCTTCCTCGAAAATTCTATGAACTGTACTCATAAAACTGCATGGACTGGAGGATTTTGAGAGGGAGGGTCTTGGGCGTCATTTCCATATATTTAGTTCTTATTGGTCGATCCAAGTTCCCTATTTCCCCTTGCATCAATTTTGTCCTTGTATTTCTTTCCAGGAATGCAGCCATTTCATTCAAGTTTTCCATGCTCATAAAGCATATATCATTGATAATACTTATATTAATTCTAAATCTCTTCATTTCTATAATTGTTTTTCCTTCTTCTATAGTATAAATGAGACTGAACCCAGCTCTTTCTTCTATACCCATATTACCTTTATTAGAAGTTGAGGCTTTTGTATTTAACATCTACAATTTTTTTTTTTAAGAAAAAATCAGTAGAGTTTGGGATTGGCCAAAGAGACTGCCTTTAATAGAGGTGTTTCTTGTTAAGGGTCCCAAGGCAAGTCACATGGCCAAGCCAAGAGGCTTGTTTGAAGCTGGGGGGAGGGTAGAAACTGGAGTGAGAACGATTTGAAATTCAGAAAGGAGGAGTGAGATTAAGAGATCAGGCAGCTAGAAGTTGTTATTGTACAGTTTTATTCCTTGATGTGTCAGATGTAATGTGTCACCTGAGGCTGGCCTCTGAGTATGAGAACTGCATTCTGTCTCTGTCTACTCCCAAGCAGCACAAAACTTAGTGCAAACATTACAAAGGAAAGCCATCACTCATTGCTGATTTTGCCCTAAATTCTGTCTGAAGAAAATGGGCCCATCTTTAAAACTCAGATTCTTAAAAAAAAAAAACAAAGAAAAAAAAAGGGATGCCTGGTTGGCTCAGTCGGTTAAGTGTCTGCCTTCAGCTCAGGTTGTGATCCCGGGGTCCTTGGATAGAGCTCCACATGGGGCTCCCTGCCCCGCCCGGCAACCTGCTTCTCCCTCTGCCTGCCGCTCCCGCTTGTGTGCTCTCTTTCTCTGAAAAATAAAGAATAAAATCTTAAAAAAAAAAAAAAACTCAGATTTTACACGCACACACACCCAATTCTGGATTTTAGCTAAATTAACCAGAAGGTGTTGCGTGGCAATGCGCTTTGGCAATATTCCCCGCCTTGAGCATATCCCTTTTGTCTTGGCCTGCTGCTTATCTCTTTGTGTTATCTGCCATCCTAGGTAAACATTTGAATTTTGGGATCCTGGTATAATAGATCTGTGAATATGGTTCCTTTGCAATCATTACAGACTCATCACCTGAGAATACGAGGTTTTCTGTGCACAGACCCACCATGTCCTGCCATTCATGCAGCATCCATGTTCTCTGCTCACACCTGACCAGTAATAGTTAGCAACCTATAACAAGCCCTAGCCAGACCCTGAATTTTGAAGATACCCTATGATATCGGAGCTTGCTACTTGCTCTAAAATTTAACTTTTCGTTGTGATGTGAAATGTCTAAATGTATTGCATTAAAAATTATGTTTCTAAAACTCTTACAATGATAAGGGAGAAGTGCTCCTAACAACTGATAGAGGCTATAAAAAATAGGATAACAAATTGTGTATAATCCAAATGATATAAAATAAAATTTAAAATCATTTGGAGAAGACCTTATGGATGGACATGTACCAAAAATATCTTAGGTGTTGCCTCCATGGGTAATGTGACTGAGGGTGATTTTTGTTGTTGCTTTTTACTTCTCTTTCCTGTGTCTTTCAAATTGTAATGAGAATGTCACAGATGCTGTAGGTGACCGCTCAGATCTCCCTTACCCCCCATATGCCATCCCAGCTGCTGCAAGTCATTACTAACAGCTTGAACCTGTGACCTTGTCCCCAGACTCCTCACTACCTGAGGGCTGTGTGTCTTTGATTCAGAATACAGGGGAGACAATGCAGTGTTACAGTTTAAGCTCCAGAGTGCCCCCTCCACCAAGGTGGATCCAGGCAAGGCTTTACTTGCCCACACCCTCACTTAGCTCTTTCCCCCTCCCTATAATGCTTCCTCACTGCCTTGCAAGTTTTTAGCAACCAACCCATTTACTGAGTGCTGTGGAAGGCTGGGAGTTTTCAGTGGTGCAGAATAAAGGACGGGTTCTGCAACAGAGCTGAATACGCTGTGGCATTAGCAGCCCTACTTCTTTGGCCATTTGGACATACGTGTGAGCTCTCTCCCTCTCCCTGCCCCTTTCCTGTCCCTGTTTCCCGCTCCCCTCTCCCTCTCTCCCCAGTGGCACTTACTGAACCTCCCAATAGTCAGATCTACTAAGTGTTCAAGGTGTCAAAACTGAGGGACACCAGAAAAAAAAATTGGCCAGAATTCAATGTAGGAAATTGCACAAAACCAAACAAAAAACCATACTATAGGAAAAATCTAAAAGCAGAACTTTGCTGAATTTTCTTGTGCTCGTGATATGGTTCATTATGAATTTTTTTTGACAATATGTACAATGAGGCAATGTAATCGTTTTTAATACTTAGGTCTCCTAAAGATCTTAATCTAGTCCTGTCCTTTTCTTTAGCCCCTACTAATCTCCTTGTCATGACAGTTTGGCATCCTAAGTATCCCTGGCTTTCCCACTGTCACCCACACTGCCCACACCCTTATCCTTAACTGCCACCACCCTCGGTCTGGCTCATGTCCACTCACCTGATGTTTTACAAGAGTGTTCCTAATTATCTCCCTGTCCGGATCATACCATCCTTCCCACAGGACTGCTGGACTGGCTCCTCTCAAAAGCAATTCCAAAACCATCTCAGTCCCTTGCAACAAACCAATTAACAGAACAGAACAAAATAAAACTTCATCAGTGGGTACCACATGGACAACAGGACAAGCCCCTTAGCGTGACTCTCAAAGTTTCCCTGACGTGTTCTGGGGGTTCTCAAATGTGACTTTCTGACTGGTTTTATCAGATCCATTTGGAAACTGTTGTATTTCCTGGAAGGGGGCCCAGGATCTACATATTTATCAAGTTTCCCAAGTGTAAAATGTGAAAACTTCTCTCTACCACCCCAAGCTCAATTCTTGTTACTCCCTCACTCCTCACTCCCCAACAAAAACTGTGTTTCCCAGCCCGAGGCTTGTTAAAATCATCTAGGACATTTTTTTTTTTTTTTTTTTTAGCAGCAGTACCCAGGCATCTCCAGACGAATCAAAGTAGACTATGTGGGAATAAAGACCAGAAACTGTTATTTTTTTTAAAGATTTTATTTATTTATTTGTCAGAGAGAGAGAGAGCACGAGCAGGGGGAGCGGCGGGCAGAGGGAGAAGCAGGCTCCCCACTGAGCAGGGAGCCCAATGAGGGACTCCATCCCAGGGCCCTGGGATCATGACCTGAGCCGAAGGCAGACGCTTAACTGACTGAGCCGCCCAGGGGCCCCGAAACTGGTATTTTTAAAGCCCCAAGTGTATCTACTATGCAGCCAGGGTGATGACCTACTGGCAGCATTTAAGGTTGAGCTGCTCTGAGAAGTAACTACATACGTATGTCGCGCCTCACCTCCATTCCGTAATACTCCCTACCTAGAATGTAGCTCTGCCCTGGTCTTTGCTGAGCTAATGCCCCTTAAGACTTGGCTGAGCTAATGTTAATAATCCCAGGGAGCTCTCCCACACTCCCTCCTGCAGAGTGGGTTTGGTCCACTTTCTCTGGGAATCTATAACACCGAGTCCATTTCTCCAACATTGTAATAAGTATCATTGTGCACACAACATAATTGTTTCTCTCTAGCTCCTCCAAGTAACTTTGGGCTCTTTAAAGGCAAAGACCCTAATTCATATATCTTTACCTCCTTTGAGCTTAGGGGTGTCTGGCATGTAGTAGGTACTGAATAAATAGTTGTTGACCGAATAAATGAGTGCATGAAAAAAAGAATGGCTTACTCTTCTTGATAAAATCGTGGTTGGGTCACCTGCCTGGAGTAGCATCCTAGCGTGAAGTTAGAATATTGGAAAGAAGACAATATTTGAGAATGTAGTTGTGAATTACCAGGAAATGAGTGGAAGAATTGAATTTTGCGAATATATTAAAGTGTGGGGATAAATTTCTTTACTGTATTTAAAATATCGGCTTAACTATGCAATCCTTTCTATGTGCAAGGAACTGCTGGTGCCATATGGCTGTATGAATGTAATTAGGAAAGACCCAAAGACGAGTTAGTTATTGTTGTAATGGATTGTCAGCCCTTTACACCTTAGTGTAAATAAAAGCTTTGAAGGGAGAAGGGTGCCATCTACTGAGAAAATGGAGCATAACACAGAAGTGAAAGCTTCAGAGATTTCTCATTTTTAATTGTTCCTACGTAATTTCTTGCTCTTTCCATCACATATTTCATCAAGTACTTTTCGAGGTCATTTTAAACAGATTCATATTTAGGAAAATTCATATCTCCTCAATAAATATTTCATGCTCTTTTTTTTAAAAGATTTGTTATTTCTTTATTTGAGAGAGAGAGCAGGAGTGGGGGGAGAGGGGCAGGAGCAGAGGAAGAAGCAGACTCCCCGCTAAGCAGGGAGCCCAACATGGTGCTCCATCCCAGGACCCCGGGATCATGACCTGAGCAGAAGGCAGACTCTTAACCTACTGAGTCACCCAGGCGCCCCTCCATACCCATTTTTAAATACATCACACTTTGGGCGCCTCGGTGACTCAGTAGGGAGCCTGCTTCTCCCTCTCCCCCTGCCCTTCTCCCCGGCTCCTGCTCTCTCTCTCTCAAATAAAGAAATAAAATCTTTAAAAAATACATGACACTTTGTTCATACTTTCCTTAAAACTTATAATGTTTTTCCTAAATATCTTTAATTAAGATTTTAAAGAATAAAAATTAGTGGCTAGCATATCTCCAATGTCCAGGCTGTTATTATTCATTAACAAACAAAAAACACTGCCACTTCTTCTGTGAATAAATTCGGGGGAGGTGGGCGCCTGGGTGGCTCAGTTGGTTAAGCGACTGCCTTCGGCTCAGGTCATGATCCTGGAGTCCCTGGATCGAGTCCCGCATCGGGCTCCCTGCTTGGCAGGGAGTCTGCTTCTCCCTCTGACCCTCCCCCCTCTCATGTGCTCTCTCTCTCTCTCATTCTGTCTCAAATAAATAAATAAAATCTTTAAAAAAAAAAATTCGGGGGAGGTGAAGCATTTTTTTTTAAGATTTTATTTATTTATTTGACAGAGAGAGAGAGAGAGACAGCGAGAGAGGGGAGCACAAGCAGAGGG
>NC_138372.1:103976114-104095208 GCF_054177405.1 Leptonychotes weddellii | reverse complement strand
CTCTGTCTCTAATGAATAAATAAATAAAATATTTTTAAAAAAAAGAAAAAAATTCTCGGGGCGCCTGGGTGGCTCAGTCGTTAAGCGTCTGCCTTCGGCTCAGGTCATGATCCCAGGGTCCTGGGATCGAGCCCCGCATCGGGCTCCCTGCTCCTTGAGAGCCTGCTTCTCCCTCTGCCTCTCTCTCTCTGTCTCTAATGAATAAATAAATAAAATATTAAAAAAAAAAATTCTCGGGGCGCCTGGGTGGCTCAGTCGTTAAGCGTCTGCCTTCGGCTCAGGTCATGATCCCAGGGTCCTGGGATCGAGTCCCGCATCCGGCTCTCTGCTCGGCCGGGAGCCTGCTTCTCCCTCTCCCACTCCCCCTGCTTGTGTTCCCTCTCTAGCTGTCTCTCTCTCTCTCTCTGTCAAATAAATAAAATAAAATCTTTAAAAAAAAAATGTTCAGGGAGGTAGGGTTGATTTCGAGTTTAATGAGGAAGAAAAAGAAACTCAGAGAAACGGAAGATACTTACCATAACTCATACATCCAGGGAGTAGCTGAAATTCCAAGGTCGGTCTCTTTGACCCTCGACCTAAATTACCCCACATGCTGAGCCTGCATCGTAAGGGGAGAGGAGACAGTCTCTCCAAGAAAAAAAATAGTTGTTGGGCAGCATCGAAGAGAAACTAATTCTTAGACTGGGGATATAGAGTTGAGTGAACCCCCATTACTTTGAATTCTTTGCAATATCTGTGAGGAAGTGTTTCTCAAAAGGCTTGAAGGGAAAATTCATCATTCTCAGGGTCCTCAGGAAAAAAGGATGCTGCGTGTTCAGTTGGATTTGGGAACTGCTGCAACCTGTATCCTTTCTTGAAGAGTCAAAATATTCGTTTTATAGTAAGAGCTCTGAGAGGTAAAGAACTCTGTTTAAATTGATTTATCTAAGGCTTCATGCAGAATTTTTCTTGTAGCACATCTAACACCCAGTGAAAGGAGGTAGAAAGTGTCCTAGCCAGTCATTGTGAGGAGTCATTAATGGGTTTTAAGCAGGACATTGACCCTGTCGGTCGGATTTGCATTCTGACACAGGACTTGGCAGGTGGGGTTTGGGACTGGGAAGGACTGAATATGAAGAGCAGCCACAACCTGAAATAAAATATCTGGGGGAATAGGAATAAAGAGAGAGAGAGAGAGAGAGAGATAAAATGGAAAAATATTTAGGAAGTAAAATTAACAGGACTTGGAGAAAGATTTGATACAGGAAAGTAATAAATAGCAAAATAATCTGCAGATTTCTAGCTTAGGGGGCTGAGTAGATGTTGTAGCATATGAGAGAGAGAAATTAGTTTAAGTTTTAAATTCAGTGCTTTCCAAATGTATTTAAATCTAGCCTTATAATAATAATAATAATAATTATTATTATTATAATTTGGATATCCGATGGAACCGATGTCCTGCAGAACACACTTTCTGAAACAATGCCATGGGACGCTTAAGCCTCAGAAAGGCAACTGGCCCAGAAAATCTGCTCGACATCATCCAATTTTTACAGGGGAAATCCTGAGAAAAATCTTATTGAAACAAACGAATGTTGCAGGATAAGTTAATGGTGCAAAAATAATTTAAAGCGACATGTAAACTGAACTGAAGAGAAAACCCTGATCTTTTCTGCCGCTCTGAGATCTAGAGCAAAGGGTGAGCAAACTAGAGCTCTCAGGTCAAATCCAGCCAATTTTTGTAAATTCAGCCCACCACCTATTTTTGTATTTTTTGTATTTTTTGTATTTTATTGGAACATAGCTGTACTCCTCTATTTATATATTGTCAGTGGCCACTTTCATGCACCGATGGGAGCATTGAGTAGGTGTCACAGAGACTGAATGGCCTACAGAGTTTAAAACATTTATTATGTGCACCTTAACAGAAAAGTTTGTGAAACCTTGAGCCAGTGAACTGTGAAGCACATTGGAGATGCTTGTAAAAAAAATCAGCAAATTGATACATTGAAATCCAAGAATATGAACACCAATACATTTGCAACCTGTTTCTTCAGGCTACACCAGCTGATGAGGACAAAGAAATCACCACGAAGAAATCCAAAGTGGAGTTCTCTGGTCCAGCTCCCACTCTGCTTGCAGAAACTCAGGAACACATAACTACCAAGGTTTATGTACACTTGGCATTCACCAGCTCCCCCACCTCCATTCCTGCCATTGTCCCCCCACTTCTCTGGCTCCCACTCCCCCTAGCAGGCTGGCCCAGGTAGCGACTAACAAACACCACCTTGGTGCTTCCTGGAGCCTCGATCAGTTAGGAATGCATTCAGCGGCAAATAGGAGATTCTTTCTATATAGAGGTGTCACACACACACACACACACACACAAATAGGTGTTTCTACAATCAAAAAAAAAAAAAAATCTAGCCTTAAGCATCCAGAGCTGGTTCCAACCAGGAAAGAGAAAGGAGGAAGAACGGCAAAGGGCTGCTGGAGCTTTCCAGCCCAAATTGTCTTTTTCAAAGACTTTCCTGGTAGCCCAACCTAATGGCTTCCACTAACACCTCATGACTCAGAACAAGCTCACATGGGAATCTCTTCCTGCAAGGGAATCTGGAAAGATGAGTGTGTAAGCTTTCCAACCCATATAGTAGTTGAAGGAAAAGGACACTGGGAATGGCTTTGGGAGTAGCCAAACTACAGTATCTGGCTCAGTTCCTTTGCTTTGTTCCATTCTCCAACACTTCTCACCGTTCTTGGTCCAAGCAAAGACATTGCCTCCCACTCCTGTTGGTGCCTCCACATCGACGTGAGCCCCACAGAGTCCTGTTGACTGGGTTCAGCAACTTATAGAGATGTAGAGGCTGTGGCCTTGTGTTTGCCATTGGCCTTGACTTTGCCATCATCTCTCCTCCTTTCTCATTCTAAAGCTTGAAAGAATCTTGAACGTGTACCAGGTCTCTTGAAGAAAACTCTTTCTGATGTCCTCCCTAGCATCTCATGTTAGTTAATCTCTGGAAGGACTTCCGGATATCTCCAAACAAGGCTGAATCTATAGGTTGTGTACAGCTCAGGATCCCCCTCTGTGATCCTCACAAATCAAAAGTGGATGGAAATATGTTCAGAACACCAGTGCTCAGGGCTTAGGTGGGGCTATGGAAGGGAGTATTTATGAAATCCATACCATTTGCATAAGTTTAAGGTCTACATTTTAATGATAAAATGTTGAATATTTAATATAACGTAAAATATTAAAGTCTGTATTTTAATTACAGATATTTCACCTTTTTAAAACCAGACCAGACAGAAATTCTTGGAAACATAGGGACTAGTACAACATCATGTTCTTAAATTTAATAAGAATCTGTACTTAGAGGGTGGATGAATGGTTGGTTGGTTGACTAATGTTTGGTTAAAGTCTATACTAAAAAAATACAAAATATGTACTATTTATTGCATATTAAAAAAATAATCTGCCTTCAAATCAATCAGATAGAGTTTTTATTCTCTAAATTAAAGAAGTTTTACTCAACTCAAATGCATCACAAAATAAATATTTACACCTTTACTAAATACATTGCTTTGGTCACATGTGACACTAACTAGGAATCTAACATTATAACATAATAATAAATTTTGGTACAGAAGATTCAAATTCAACTCATATGCATTATCTCATTTGACTTTCACAATTATTTAGTCACTCCATTTTCTGCAGACTGGATCAGCCACCTCAGAAACATGGCTCCAAATTTAAGGGGCACTAGTTAACGGCTCCCTACCTCCCCCAAATATTTTTGCAACCAGCTCACTAATGCTTGACATATTTTCTTAAGAGATAAATCTTTCATTCCACAATTAGAAAGAAGACCAAGCAAATTTCACACACAGGTGTGAAGGCTATGCACAGATGAAGGGTTCAGGCTCTAGACAGGCCAATGGATCCAACATGAGCTCAACCATTGTTATGTTTTCTCTTCTGTAAAATGGGATGATAATTCTCTGTACCTCGTGTGTTCTTTTTCCACGATTAAATAAAATAATATTTACAAAGCACTTAGTGAGCCTGGTAGCTAGGAAGGACTCCATAAATGTTAGTTGTTCTTGTTCTTGAACTCATGGGAAAAGGAGAGAGAGTGAAAAGAGCACCAAGGTATCTAAGGGGAGAAGAGATATATTCCACAAAGGAGAAAAGAACACCAGAAGAATATAGAAGTTCCTGTGGCACATAATGGACAAAGAGGCCAAACTTCCCGATTTTTACAGTTCAGTCGGTGGGCCAGCCAAGGGCTCATGGGCAGTGGAGTCTGACTCACGGGGGGAGGCAGTGCAACAATCCACCACCAGATGGCAGCATAGAGCTACTACCATTTTCACCCTCGGGCAGCATTGCAGTTTCATCCTGCTGAGCTGAGTATGACGTTCCAAAGAATTGGGTTCACAGCAGTGCAAATCGGAATTATCCCAGCCAGACTCTCGAATGCACCAAGCCCTGAGTGCTAGTGTTCCTGAAATCCTATTTCCATCCACATTCCCTCCCTCTACCTTTTCTTCTTGCTGTTCTTGGGAAGATGGAACGACTGAGTAAATCTGATTTACTCAAACAAGAATCAGTCTACACCCAAAGTAAAGAATTGTAGGGTCCGCTCTGCAGTAAGCATTTTATCTGTTCTTTCTAAACCCATAGTACTTCAGTTATGGCTAAAACTTTTATTACAACAAACCACCCTTTGCTGTGCTTAACAGCACCACCAGTGACAGGCAACCCACATTCTGACAAGAGCAGTTCAAAAACAAAGATGCCACAGAAACCCCCAATTGCTTTTTGGTAGAAAAGTCAAGCATTGTTCCATCAACATCTCTTAAGACCAATTTTCTGATACTGAGTAGCTTCTAAATGGATTCCTATAATTAAAGCATATTTCATCCCCAAACCCAAAATCTTTATGAATTTTCATTGTAGATCCAGAGAAATAGGTCCTTTTCCTTTATAGCCACAATTAGGAATAACAATGTGATCTATCCACCATAGATCAAAATATTGTAGGGCCATCATTCTAAATATGTTCATTTTTAATTGGGACCAAGGAAGTCATTCAAGGAGAAGTTCACAGGTATATATAATATCCCCCGAATGCTATAATTTACATTTGGTGCTTAGATTTAGTCAACAGATGTGAAAAATATATGTATCCAAATCATTCCTTAGAAACTATACACATGCAGAAGCTGAAAATATTATTCCTGCTTAGGTCAATATTCCCTTACACTTGAAACATTCCCCTCATCTGAATTTTCACCGTGATAAGACTCAGCCTGGTACTTCAGTATATTCACATCCCATTTCTGTAGGTATGCCCAACTTGAATATGGATTAAATGGGAACCCATGTCAATTTAAAAAGTATTTCCAAAACTGTTTTTCAATAACGACACTACAGTGAGCTGAAGACAAAAAAAAAAATCACTATTTGAAATATGGGTTCTTATCCTAAAGTTAATATCACCAGTAATTAACTTTTTCAGCAATAATAACAAGCCACAAAATGTGTCTCTTAAAATGATGTGCTGAGAAGGCTGTTGTTCTCAGGTGGGACTGCTTGCAAAAAGCATGACCTGAATCCAGTTATGAGGAAATCATGGGTAAACCCCATTTGAGAAACATTCTACAAATAATCGGGCTGTACCTTTAAAAATGTTACTCATGGAAGGCAAAAGAAGGAGGAAAAACTGATCCAGGTCAAAGAAAACCAAAGAGACATGAAAACGAAATACAACATGTGATTCTGGATTGGATCTCAGACCAAGAAGAAAAAAATCGCAGTCTAGGACACTTCTGGGACCATCGTGTGAAATTCACACAAGATCTATAGATTGGGCATTAATCATGTATGGATGTAAAGTTTCCTGATTTTGAGAATCGCACGTGGTTGTATAAGTGGATGTCCTGTTCTTAGGAAATATACACTAAGCTTTTAGGAATAAAAAGCTATGAACTCTCAAATGACTCAAAGAATATATAATTTTTATGTGTGTAAAATACACATAAGAGAGGGGAAGTACAAACATAGCAAATGTTAACAATTGGTGGATCTGAGTGAAGAGTATATCAAAGTCCTTTACTATTTCTGCAACTTTTCTATAAATTTGAAATCGTTTCAAATAAAAGGTAATCCACTAAAAAAAAGTAGCCAGAAAATCATTCCAGACTCAGATCCAGTAAAGCAATTTTGACTTTATTCTTTTCTTAATAAAACAACATGTACCAAGGGGGGGAAAGGGGAAAATTTTAAAAGAAAATAAGATGGCCCACAACCCACACCCCTATCCTGCAGGTGCTCTCCCGTCTCCAAGGTTCCTCCCCTGTTTTTGCTGCCATGCACTTTTGTACCCTTTCTGTGGTTGCTCCAAGCCTCCACCTAAGCCTCCACCATCTCTTAACTAGAGATTGGGCTCCCTGCCTCTACCTGTCCCCTGTCCATCCATTCTCACCAGAGCAGCCAACATGTGTCCTTTTGTGTTCAGCACTTGCGGGGAAGTTGGACACATTCGCCAAAAACAAATAAAACTCACCGGAGTAGAGATTTTGGCAAAATACATAATGAAGTGTCTGGATAAGTATGTTGGCATTTGAAGACATCCAACTTTGTTTACGATCAGCAAATTCCCTTCTACTCTCGCTCATCCCTAGGGTTGACCTTCTGCCAAATGCCCTCAACTCTAATTTTCTCCTCCCCTCTCTTGAGTGGGCTGCCCAAATTCTACCTTACGCTGTGGCTCTCTCTGGCTGGGGATTTCTGAAGCCAGGCAGCTGTATCCTAATCTCTCAAATCAGGTCAGATTGGGCTCTGCCCTCTGGTGGAGCCAGAGCCTCCCGGGTCTCCCTGAAACCTGCATGCAGGTCAAGGGTTAGGCACCCGATACTGAGTATAACTCTGCCACTAACCGGCTGCAGACCTTTGGCAAATTGTATAATCTTTAAGTAAAACAGAGGATTAAATAATTCCTAAAATTGCTTTTAGTTCTGAAAGACTATAATTCTATGATTCTATAGCCAGGAAAAACAGAAATAATCAGAAAATCAGGAGCAGAAAAATTTTGAAATGCAACAGAATGAAAGATGATCACGAGCATTATAGGTTTATTTTAGGGCTTCGATGCAGAAGATAGAAGAGTAAGACTCCCCTCACACAAGCTGGTAGAGTAGAATTAGGTGATTGGAGACTAGTAATTATAGGATGAGATAATAAATGACTTAGTAAAAATGGTTGACCATCACTCTGACCAGGGATGGATGAATGACACATCTCCAAATGCTGTGATCAAATATCTCTGAAACCAAATTCTAGTAGTGAGTAAGCCTTTCTTTCTTTATACTTTCAACAGCTTGAGAAGTATGGTCAGTTTTTTTAGGTTACTAGATCAATGGTTCTCAAAGCAGGGTCTACGAGTCTAGACTAGAGATCAGAGCATTTCAGTGAGGAGGGAAGGGTTGATGAACAACAAGTCTAACTTTTTATGAAGTAGATGAGGAAAGTAAAGATGAGACTGGCTGAATGACTTGTCAAAGGTCACACAGAGGGGTGCCTGGGTGGCTCAGTCGTTAAGTGTCTGCCTTGGGCTCAGGTCATGATCCCAGGGTCCTGGGATCAAGCCCCGCGTCAGGCTCCCTACTTGGTGGAAAGCCTGCTTCTCCCTCTCCCACTCCCCCAGCTTGTGTTCCCTCTCTCGCCGTGTCTCTCTCTGTCAAATAAATAAATAAAATCTTTTAAAAAAATTAAATAAATAAAAATAAAAAAATAAAAGATCACACAGAATGGTGGCTCACTCCCAGAATGTCTGAGTGGGTGTCTCATTGCCATATGTCCTCATCCATGAAACACTTCTAATCGATCAGTATTAGGCTGGTCTCCATGCTCTTACTAAGGGCAAGGCCATGTTTGACTTCTGGCATCGATTCACACATTTCAGCCCTGATCTAAGCCTCTGGGACTGCATGTCAGCCTAGGTACATCATATACAAGGCCATCTTTATGGTGTTGGAGTCATTTTACCCCTCCAGGATGGGGTCCAACATGCACACCCCCTACCTCCCTGCTGTGGGTTCCAGCAGAACCTGCTATCATGTATCCCCTTTGCAATATTCTCTCATGAAAACAAATATAACATTTTTTTTAATCAGGTAGGAAGCATCTTCAAGACAAACAAGAATGTAATTCCTTGAATCTCAAGGTCTTGGATCTTGACACTTAATAAAAACCTCCCCAATCATCTAGAAGGTTTTTTTGTTTTTATTTTTTTTTTTTATTGTAACTCTACACCTTCCAGGTCTCTTGAGCTCTTTTGTAACCAATAGCATTCCAGAAGAATGAAAGTGATCCTTCGTCAATTCAAAAGTTTGAGAATTCCTAACCTAGGAATTTGGATTTAGAAGGACAGAAGGTCTGAGATCCTTGTTCTAGAGAATCTAAATGCACAGTTTAACTTGTGAGATCGTTCACAGGAAGGGGGAGTAGTAGAATCAGGAGATTCAATATCTCTTTGTTAGAAATCAGATTATCTGAATCTAAATACGTATTCCTTAATTTTCTAGCCATGGGAACGTGGGCAAATCATTTCACCTCTTCAAATCTCATTTAGATCATTGGTAAAAACAAGTTTGATGACAAATTTGATAACACATTTCAGTTATTATTATTATTATTATTGTTATTGTTATTAGCAGTTGCTGAGAAAGCAATGTCGCATAGCATTTGGGCTTGTGGGCTCTGAAATTACATTGCATACATTAAAATCCTGCCTCCATCCCATACTAATTAGGTGACTATGTGCAAGTCATTTTAACCCCAAGTCATAGGTGTTTCTTCTATAATGTAAGGTTGAAGGTTGTCATGAAGAATAAGTGAGAAAGAAAAGCAATGTATCCACAGAAAGTGCATGGCACAGTGCTTGGTGCATAGTAAGCATTTAAAAATATTAGTTATTGTGATTACTAATGGAAATGTAGCATGAGCAACAGCAGTGGTAATATTGCTTTATTTGGAGACAACTTGTAGTTATTAACAGTGGAATATCTCCCCAAAAAATGTTTTTGGCAGAATGAATGTTTCCATCTTTGACTAGCACTCATCACAAATACCCATCTTCTCTGAATGGTGCAAGGACCTTTGAAAGAACATTCTAGAGGAACTGAAAGAACATGTTATCTAGTAGTATTCTAGACAAGGAAACATTTTTCCCTCCTGAGCCGATCTGTGTGTTCTGACTTTATTAAAAATCTTTCTTGTGCCACTTTAACAGTCGGGACACTGATAAAAACAATAAAAACTCCTGCCAATAGTTCTAATATAACAATTTTCACTGGTCTAATATTATGAGTATTTTAAGTATTTACCTGCAGTCAATTGATTCTCAAGCAGCACTATTATATAATAGATGTGCACTGGATTTGAAGTTGAAACAAAACCAGATACATCGTATATTAACTGCCCCTCCATCTACCATCTTGGACAGAATACTGTGGCCCTGGACTATTGCTGAATATTTATTTTTTATCTATTTCCTCATCTATGAAAACAGGAACCTTAGGAGCTGCCCTGCCTGTCTTCTGAGGTTGTTATTGGAGATCAGATGAGGGAAAACTCGGATTGAATTGTAATTGAAGTCCTGGTACAAATTTAATTTGTTCTTATTTCAAAATGTGAGCTCACTCACCCACACAAACACGAATTCTTGGGTTTTGTTTATACTCACTGAAAAACAACTTATTTGGTTAGTACATTTACCCCATCGTTGGGCCTGGATTTGGCTCTGGAAGAGGAAGGACAGGCAGTTGCAGAATATGCTCTCAGGTATTCAGATGCAGATCTATCTTCTCTGGGAACAAGGAGGCCTGCTCCTGCCCCAAGAGCTTTTCAAAGACGCCTTTAAGGAGTTTTACCAGGCCTTCTCCGAGCTGCGCTCCCGCCAAAACATATATTGACATGATAAACCACAATGGATTTAAGTGTTTAAAGTCAAAAATACACTGTTAAAAATAAGTACTTCAGTTGGCTGATGGAGAAATCATACCTGGGGGCTGAATTGAATTTGTTTAGCATAAACCACAGAGTAAACTTTTTCTGGACATTTTGCACGGAAGCAGGGAAAACTGAAGGCGAAAAACACAATTCCATGAAACGTTTCCTCATTGCTACATTATGGAACAATTGCAACTCATAGCAGAGTTACAAAGCTAAGCCAACAAACCCTGACATCTCTGTAAAAATGTTTAGGTTCAAATTAAAATTAAATATGCTTCCCGTGCCCCTGGCTCTGTCTGCTTACTTCTGTCTCACACTTGTCCTTGATGCCTCCTGTTCTCCCCTTTCTGATGTCCAGAAAATCTGCTACCAAAGAATCCCCCAAACTTGAAAAAAAAATTGCTGAAAACATCAGATGCCTATTTTTCACCTCTGTGTTCTGGGTTTGCTGCCGGCGTTAAGAATGGAGGCATCCAGACTCTTCTTTTCCTTTGGTACACATACTTCCTATTACATGTTCCAGTTGTCTCCATTGTTTTATTTATTTTTTTTTTTAATTTTTTTTGGGGGGTGGAGTTGGGGCTAGAAGTCTGCCTGCTTTGAGTCTTAGACCCATTACTTAGCCTCTCTGTGCCTCAGTTTCCTCATTTGTGACATGGGAGTCTTTTTATTCATTATTTATTTAAATATTAACATATAATGTATTATTTGTTTCAGGGGTGCAGGTCTGTGATTCATCAGTCTTACACAACACCCAGCACTCACCACAACACAGTACCTTCCCCAATGTCAATCACCAAGCCACCCCATCCCTCCCACCCCCCTCCACTCCAGCATCCCTCAGTTCATCTCCTGAGATTAAGGGTCTCTTATGGTTTGTCTCCCTCTCTGGTTTCGTCTTGTTTCATTTTTTCCTCTCTTCCCTATGATTCTCTGCCTTATTTCTCAAATTCCACACAGTGAGAGCATAGGATAATTGTCTCCATTGTTTTAATTTGGCTGGAATATTGTGAAATATTTTGACTTGAGCAACTTCTTGTGTGGGTGGGATATCACAGGTGTTCTGAAGGATACAGGTGATTTTGTCTCATTCATTCAGTTCATTCAGGGAAACAACTCTGCCTCCAGCATATTCTAATAAGGGATATATTATTTTATCATTTTGTGAGATTTCAAGCACCAGCTTGAAGCATCAGAGGAGAGAAGCTCTGTTTAAGTAGATAAGTAGTTCCAAGAACTCTTGCTCCTATCATGTCCTCCAATTCAAAGATGTTCATACTGCAGGTGACCCTGAGAAGGTCTCAGAATTTGCTACAAGGGCCCTTGCTCTTCCACTTCTCCTGAACTGGTTCTCTGGTGCAGGGGTGGGAATTGAAGAGAAGTGCCCCAGTATGGCCTGAATGTATAGCAGTAGATCAGAAGTTATCAAATTCTCCCTGGGGCTTACAGGGACCCTCCACATATTGAGATGTGGATTTATTAGGTTTGCTCTCCTCTGTCAGAGACACAGGTCCAACACACAATGTGTTAAGCCTAGCAGGGCCTCTGGCAGGCATGGACAGCATGTTTCCAAAAAGAGGGAAAAGTGTTTCTTTCTCCTACCTGAGGAGGTCTCAATCTCCAATCTCAAATTAGTATCTTCATTATTTTATACCTGCCTACTGATCACAGTTCCAAGCTTGACTGTGAGTACACAGTGCAATGTCCTGAAGAAAAGTGAGAAACGGAGTTAATCATCTAGGTACTTGACAAGATGGCCATGGACAACTACTTGAATTTTTCACCTAGGATCTTAGGATGCCCTGTGGGGAGAGATTTTCTTCAGAGGTGTTTAGTATTCTATAGATTCAAAATTGAAAGTGTTTTTGAATTCAAAAACTTCATGCACGGTCTTTGCTTATTTTATTTTTTGAACTCCATGTTTTTTCTTTTTGATGTTGTGAAACAAAAATCCATTTTCCAGAATTTGACTCTAAACGAGAACAAAATTATACATTAATCAATATGAGTATCCAAAGAGCTTATAATGGGACATCAATTTGATATGAATTTTTATGTATGACAACAGCACCTAGTCACCCCTTGTTGTTCATAGTTTTAAAGTTCGTTGCACTTACCCATGGTCCTGCCCCCACTGCTGTCCTTTGCTGCCTGGATCCTGGAAAGTGTTGACACTTTTCACTGGTGCGTTTTCATTTCCTCAATCAATATGATTTTCAAGTTCTTTATATGCCTATTCCTGCTCTCACCGGGACATTCGTATGACCCCTTTTACTTCCACATCCTAAAACCCAGGAGATGTTCATTAGAAAAGCAAAGTCACCCATTTGGGTGGTGGCCTGAAGTACCACCAGGGAGGACTGAGCTCTGTTGCCCAGGGTCCTTCCCATACCCAATACATCCCCTGCCCGCCGACATCCCATTGCTCCTCCCTCTTCTTTTGCTTTCAGGGTCCTTTGGTTCACAGCACTTAGAACTTACTAATATGCTATCTGGTTCATTATTGTGTTTATTGCTAGTTCTCTTTCTCTCTCTCTAATCAGATCAGTCCTGGGAGAGCAGGGGTCTTTGCCTATTTTGTGCAGTAATAAATCTCATTTGCTTTAAATCTCTTTAAGGACAGTGTAGTACCTATAGTACGAATTCAATAAATATTTGCTGTACAAATGAACAAATGCCAAAAGATAGGTACTTCTCTAACACTCAAGTCATGAAGACTTCCTTACTGACTGCCAATCTTTTCCTTGCTTACTTTCCTCATCTCTGGGTGCTGAACTCTGGCAAAATTCTAAACTCTGTTCATGTCTTTCTTCTACAATCCCTGTGGCCCAGAACTTTAATCTAATCAAAACACACCCATTTCTTTGACCCATTCTGACCCATATTCTTCCAAGTGTCTTATGTTTCAAAATATAATTCATTCACTTGTGGTTATTCACCCCTTCTAAGCAAACCCATCCCATCATATGTTTTCTTGTTTAGGGATATATTCAGAACCTCAGAGCCATAAGCATTTCAGGAGAAAGGTCTCTATTCAGATTAACATAATGCTCTATCTTTGTAAATATGCTATTGTCTTCGTGAAGATTATTGAGTTGCCAAACCATACAATCTTATGCATCTGACCTTTTCCCTTAGAGATACCCAGATAGTAAAATTACTATAGGTTGGCAATCACTCAGCACTAAAAAACTCTTACTCAAGAGTTCTACTTGAGAATATGAGGAGTTCAACAACATGGAAGTAGATAGTGTTGATCTACTATTCCAGCAAATAAAAGACAAAGTATAAGATCCCTGATTTTCAAAATTTAAACCCTATTATTTGAATGGATTTTTTTTCTTACTTTTCCTTCTTTTGAAAAGGTAGGAATAGAGAATAAAAAATAAACTTTATTGGGGTTTCCTATGTTTCAGTCACTGTGCTAAAGCTTTTTACAGATATCATCTTATTCAATTCAACCACCTTCTGAGGTTGGTATTTTACATTGCAGAATTAGATACTTTTACGGTGAGCAGTTTGTCCAAGGCCCACGGCTTAGGATAGCTTAGGATAGTTAGAAAGAAGTGGGGGTATAAATCTAGCCAGTACAAAGCAAAGCATACACCTTCAACCACCAGCCACACACGTCCTATACTATACCTCATTTCCGCAGCTTTTCACATCTTCTCTCCACTCCCCCATACCAAAATTATAAATAAGGGATTTTTTAAAAGAGATAGAGGTAAGTGACCCTAACACTACTCCAAACACTCTTGTGCTAGATATTAGGGATCAAAAGGCTGTGAACCGTGGACCCTGTGGTTGACAGGACTACAGAAGAAATTAACCAGTCCGGGTTTTGTTGTCGTGTCGTCATTGTTCGGTTTTGTTTTCCCAAGAGGTAAAGAAATGTAGTCTATTGAGGTTGTGCAAGACATTCTTCAAAAGTAGGAATTATATACAGAAGCTGTCAAGGGTTTGGAATGCTGTTCTACAAGATGACATATACATCTGAAATGAAAGAAACAGAGAGACAAGATGACACTCCAGTTGCCAAATATATGAACTATAAATTGAAAACACCCCCACCCCAATCCACAATTCTCCGAGTCTTTAAGGAGGCTATGTATGTGTCAGGAAGTTCTTCAGTACAACAAAATGACAAAATCAGCCTTTTTATCCTGGAAAAAAAAAATCCACTGTGCAAATCACCCGGACGTTTTGTGTTCCTCTCCCTTGCTATTTCACGACAAAGAGCACTGTCCTCTCTCACTAATGTCACATCTCACTATCACTTCAAGAGCAGAAACAGAGACAGGGTTGACAGGGCACACAGAATCAAACATTTTGAAAGAACTCTTTAGAGTCAATGAAAGGTTTGGTAGAGAATCCTCTATACAGTCAATGATGCTGATTAATTTGTAAATTTCCTCCTAGAGTATAAATTTTCTCATTCACTTTTACATCCCCTACAGAAGCCTTTTATTTGTGTGCAGACTCAATAAGTGCTAAATGGCAAAATGAATAGTAATCTGAATAATAGCCTCAGTCAGGGGCCGCAAAGAAACTGAAAGGCACTGAGGAAGCAGAGTCCACCACAGGGAAAACGGGAGTGTGCATGGGGGGCAGGCGACGTGATAACCGCGCTCAGTCGCAAGTTCCTTAAGCTATGAGGGGTCTCAGTCTCCCATCTGCAAGCCAAGGAGAATGCCGATTTCACAGGGTTGGGGTGGGTTTTAAATCCGATCGTGTTTCTGGCAATACCTTGTAAACTGCCGGGTGCTGTGCAAGTGTGAAGGACCATAACGGTCTCTGCTTTTGCAATTCAGTGCAAGACGTGACTGATACAACCTATGTGTACAATGCAGGGACAAAATGATAGGCACCAACATATAATCGGGGACAGAGTCGGAGTTGCGCAGAGTGCCAAGACACAGGGAAGGTGTAAAGAGGGGAAGCTGCGTGTGAGATTGGAGAGTGGCCTGGGGAATGGGAGTAGGGGGTACGGCTGACACACACGAAGATTTCAGGGTGTCAGAAGAGCAAGAGGTGGTCCCTAAAGGGAATGGAGGACAGTTTTCGAAGGGAAGGGAAAGGAGAGGGCTCTTGTTCATGGGTAGAGGGACAATCTAGCTGGTAGTCAGTTTTATTCATGCATGTCATGCCCTGAACGCTGATGGATAATATTTTCTTCTGAGTGACTTGGTAAATGTTTCCAGTTCTTTTTACAATCTCCCTCTTCCCAAATGAATTTTCTTGTTCTTGCTTATTGGAGACTTCAGGTGTATATGAAGCATCTAGGGTAGTGTATGGGCGTGAGTGAGAAAAAAAAATTATAAGGAGAGAACATTCTGGGCCAAATTATATTGTGAAACTATAAAAGTGAAGGAGTGAAACAAAACAACAATCAATTTGGCTTTTCATCATCGCTTCTAGCACAGATGGGAGTTTGGGGAGTTATTCTAGCGGGAATTTTGAGAGAGGGGATCAAGTTGAGAAGGTTATAGTAATTGAGATTATATAGCTTTGCCGAAATACACCAAGAATTAGCTAGGCTTTCACTTATTACAAATAAATTCAGTGTAGCTTTTTCTTTTTCTTTTTTTAAAAGATTTTATTTATTTATTTAATTGACAGAGAGAGAGAGACAGCGTGAGAGGGAACACAAGCAGGGGGAGTGGGAGAGGGAGAAGCAGGTTTCCCGCGGAGCAGGGAGCCCGATGCAGGGCTCCATCTCAGGAGCCCGGGATCATGACCTGAGCTGAAGGCAGTCGCTTAACCAACTGAGCCACCCAGATGCCCCCAGTGTAGCTATTTCTTATAAATGCATTTCAAATATTAATATCTACTTGCACAACACGTGTGAAATCTTCTTTGAGTTTCACGATGACCTGTAAGATAGGGCATTTTAAAAATACCTATTCATGGGGCGCCTGGGTGGCTCAGTAGGTTAAGCATCTGCCTTCAGCTCAGGTCCTGATCCCCCGGTCCCAGTATCGAGTCCCGGGTTGGGCTCCTTGCTTGTACTCTTTTTCTCTGACAAATAAATAAATGAAATCTTAAATATATATATATTCACAATAGAAAGGCTCTAAAAGCTGAAGCAATTTACTGTACAGACAGTAAGTGCCAGAGTCAGAACTCAAACCCAGATATTTCGACTCCCGGCGTAATGCTGTTTCCAATCATGTCGTGTTTTACTTCTGTGTACAAAGCGGGACTTTTTGGTGTAGGTTCTGACATTGGAAGCTTTATTTTCATCATCACTAATCTTTTATTTTTTATTCTTCAGTGCTCATTGCCATCCAGAGCCAGCGCCTTGCGCCCATGAAGTCACTCCCATATTTTCTCTGAGCCCCTCAGCAGGCCCGGCAGGTACCCCCCCCCCCCGCTCCCGCCCCACATCAAAGGTCCCTGCAAGCTGCCTTCTTTTCCCTCCTCCTGCCAATACTGGAGTACGACGCTGTGAAGTGACCTTTGCTTTCTTTTCGTTTCTCTGGAGGGCTATCAGTGTCGGTGGAGGAATCGGAGGTGGTCCCAAGCCGATTTATTTGTGGACGCTAAACGTAGTGCTAGAAGAAACCGACAAATCGAGCCCCTGCACCTGGGTGACGTTGCTGGGTAGACCGGTGATGGTTTTTGTAGACGAACAGCTTTTTAAATGTAGATGTACAGGCTTTCTGGAAAGAAAGCAGGTGCTTTGAAGCAGACGTCACGTTTCAGTGTGCGAGAGCTCCAGCCGGTTGGCAGGGGCAGAGCCCAGCACCCTGAGAGACCTCTGCGGGCTCGCCGAGGCTGAAGGGGCGGGAGGCGGAGCTCACGCTGACCACCGCACGCTCGACCACCCATAGAAACCGCATCTTAAACCTGTTAAAGAAAACCGTTCCTGTGTTCGCAACTGAAAAGCAAACCAAACCCACCTCCTTGTATGTAGCTCCTTTTCAGAATAAAGCCTTTGACAGGCCACATTTCTCGTTTCCTTATTCTGCAAAATAAAAACAGAAAGTGAGAAATTAAAAGAACGTCTAGGTGACTTTATTTGCCCAATGTTACCACTCCTGGTGACGTCCGCAGCTACCCAGGGAATACTCAGCGAGTGTCACCAGAGAGATGGGAGAGCAATGAAGAAGAGGTGACATTAATTCAGACTGGTGGTGCTAGCAAGGGGTAGTAGAGACAATCCATGTAAGCTGAACCTGAAAGCAGGACTTAACTGCAGCACTTTTCAAGTTGCGAAAATTGGGTCTGTTCGGGCAATGGAGAAGGTGGCAGCAAGACACCCTGCAGGGACAGGATACAGTCGCACATTTCCACGTCGGCCTCCCTCACTGAGATGGAAGGTCCTTGAAGACACAGGCTTGGTCTTGTGTGTCCAAAAGCAGACCCATTCCCCACTTCCTCAAACCTGCGCCCTTCACAGATGTCCCCAGATCTTAGAGGAACTTGTGAACCAAGGGAAGGAATTTGGACATGTGTCCTGAGGCAATGAATAGGTCTTGGAATTTTAAGCGGGAATTACTGTATTTGCATTTTGGAAAGACTCTCCAGGCTGCAGCATAGTGAAGGAATTGGGGTCAGGCAAGAATTTATGGAGGAAAACAGTTGAGACGGTTGCAGTGATCTAGGATCATTGTAAAACGCTGTCTCAGCACCTCCTCAATTATTCTTCTAAACACAAACTGGATTTGACCCTCTCCATCACAAAACACTTCATAGCTTTCCTTTAGATACAGAATTAGGTTTAAAGTCCCCTCATAATGTGAACCTACTCTACCTGTCTACATTTCTTCCTTCATATGCTCTGGTCTCTGTCAGTAAAGACTAATCCCTGATACCCCACATGCATGTGTCCCTTCATGTTTATTAAGGTATTTACCCTCTTAGAAGTTTGCTCTTGCTCCTACTGTGGTGCTCACTTCCTTCTCCCACACAGCATAGTGAAGTTCTTTGAGGACCAGATGGTAACTTATTCATGCATGCTCCTCCACAGCGTTTAGCCTAGCACTTTGCACATTATAGGCACTTGGCAAATATTTGTTGAGCAGAATTGAACTGTAATAGCAGTACTTGTACTTGGATTCATTTAGTATTTATTGAGCACCAGAAACCATAAACAAAAAGATCAGTCCATTTAATTACATTAAAATGTAAATCACTGCACAGAAATTTTAAGAGACAAAACATACAGAATACAAATGACAAAGAGGTAGTTTCCTTACAATATCAAGAGTTCCCCAAATCATTCACATCAACAATCTAAAAAAAAAAAAAAATGGGCAAAGGAAATAAGTACACCCATTCCATTTTTCATTCAATAATTGTAAGGATGAAAGGGTTTTAAAGTACCCAGTTGGGGGGCACATGGGTGGCACAGTCCGTTAACTGTCAGACTCTTGGTTTGGGCTGAGGGTCTTGAGATCCAGCCCCGTGCTGGGCTCCACACTCCGCCAGCATGGAGTCTGCTTAAGTCTCTCCCCCTCTCCCTCTGCCCCTCCCTGCCTCTCTCTCTCAAATACATACATACATACATACATATTAAAAAAAAAATTTAAGTACCAGTGGGACTGAGGCTGTGAGGAAAGAAACACTCACAGGCTTTGCTCATTAAAGTAGAAACTGGTATGTCCCTAATACTTACAATATTTAAAATGCAGGAGCCTTTAACTTAGAAATTCTATTCTTAGCAATGTATTATAGAGATGAAAACAGAACAGGCAAAGAGCCATACACAATAATGCTTGTTGCAACCTTGTCTCTAACAGCGAACCCATCAGTGGAAGGCTGGTTCAATGACAGTATAACTATACAAGGGAAAACTGCAGCCATTGAAAGAAATGGAGAAAATCTATAATCACTGGTGGAGAATTATTCCCAATTATATCACTAAGTGAAAAAAGCTAAGTACCTCCAGCTTATACACTATGCTGTTCCTTTTGTGGAAAACAAATATACAGATATCCTTTATATGCACAAGAACCTTGAAAACTTTTTGACATGGGCTGCTTCTGGGCGTATTTATTTACACTGTAGACCCTTTTGCATTATTTGGACTTTTGAACATTGTGTACCCTTTCTTGTGGTTTGAGCATGTTTTTCAATGGGTTCAATTTTAAAAGCCACCCCGCAGATACAATCAATTTGCAGTAGGAATGCCAAGACAGTTCAAACTATTCAACAGGAGAAAAGCATAGCCTTTTCAACCAAAGGTGCTGGGACCTGCACAGCTACATGCAAAAAAAAAAATGATGTTGGATTCCTACCTCATACCACATACAAAAATGAACTCAAAATGGATCAAAGACCTAAATATAAGAGCTAAAACTACAAAACTCTTAGAAGAAACATAGATGTAAGTCTTTTTGACCTTGAATTAGGCAATGCTTTCTTAGATATGTGAAAACATTAGGTCAAGCGAAAGAAGCCAGTCACAAAAGACCACATATTGTATGATTCCATCCATATAAATGACCGGAATAGGCCATTCTAGAGTCAGAAAATAGTTGCCTAAATGTTGGAGAGGTTGAGGAGAAAGGGAGGTGTTAAAAGGAAATGAATGTGTGCTTATGGTTTCTGGAGTGAAGAGTTCTAAAATCAATTGTGGTGATGGCTGCACAAGTTTGTCAATATACTAAAAACCATTGTATTGTACACTTTAAATGGATGATTTATATGGTATCTAAATTGTATCTCAATAAAGTTATTTTTTTTTAAAAAAGAGCTAGGCCAAGACAAATAGCTCCCGGAAAAAATGTTGATACTGGTAGGTACATTTAAGGAGGTGATAGTGAAATTCCAAACCCTTCAACAGCATGCTTAAAATACTGAAATGCTTGTCACACAAGTAAGTATTAGTTTCTTGTCAGGTCCTATTTTAATCCATCATTTTTAGAGCAATCAATACAAATCAAGGAATTTCTCAAACAATCCATCTTTTATTCCAATAGAATCACATTTAACAATCAGGGTCATATGGTTTAAAAACATCTGACCTGGGTTTTGGACTAAGACCAATGAGATGGATAGTTTGTTGTCAGCAGCCTTTAAAATAAAACTCTTGATCCAGCACCAGATAGAAAAGGGACAAAAGCTATTTGTTTTCATTGATTTTTTAGTATAAATTTTATTAAATAGTAGGTTCTAAAACTGTTCTGTAAATGAAATAAACTGGATTCTTAAAAGGTGCTGGGTATGAGAGCTGCCACACAACCCACCCCAATCAGCATACTGAATACTCTTGTGTTTATAGCATAAAATAAAGTGGAGCTCTAGTTCCATCCCAGTGCGTTCACCTGTGAACCTCCATACCCTTTCTTGCCCATCTCTTCCTGCGAATAGAAATGCCCCCTTTTAAGAGAATCACCCTTTTTTCCCATTACTGTGCTTCAAGAATACTATGCCTTTATATATGGATTTTAGTCACAGAATCCTTTAACTAAAGCCTTTCCCTAAAGAAAGAAAGAAAGAAAAAAAAGAACAGTTCTTTTGCAGGCCATTTATTTAAGACGACCCTCCTGCACCCCTGCTTCCCTGCCCAGTCAACGTACTACCCTTATTTAAGCAAAGATAAAAGGAATGAAGTGAGGATGGAGGTCTTACTTTAGACTGAGCCTGAGACTCAAGGCCCACCATACATTCACCCGGAACTTACCTTCCCAGTCTCTGTTCTGCCACTCCACCAACCACCTTAAACTCCAGGTGGAACACCCTACAGACCACTTCTCCAAAGTTAGCTTGACGTTTCTTCCCATCATACTGTTGCTCGCATCATCTCCCATCCTTGGAAATACCCCCTTCCTTCCACCGCCAGGTGAAAAGTCCCATTCCTCCTACCACCTTTCCTAATGCCCCCTTACCTTTGGGAAGTCGTGTGAGCACAGCAGCATGGCACGGCCAGGAATGGCAGACTACCACCCTGGCACTGAGAGCAAACACACAGGATGCAAGGCTAACTTAACTTTATCTCCCCTTGTGGAATTCAAGATCGGTCTGGGTAAGGCCTGAAAGGGGTTAAGGGACTACAAGATTACAGTAATCTTCGTTAACTGCTTCTAAATTAAATAAACAACTTTAATGCAAACAGTCAGTAAGGCATTTTTCCCATTGCCCCCAGGATCTCGTCTCTTTCTGCTGCTGTAGGCATAGAGGGCTTCACTCCATTCTGTCTTCTCTGGACCACGATAGAATTCTGCACATAGGTATAAAAAGAAGAAGAAACCCGAATCAGTCATGTATTAAATGCTAATCATTTGCCAGTTATTGGCCACTACTTCCTCAAAAAGGAAATTCTAAAAACCATGTGTAAAGAGGAACCAAAAAACTAATTCTAGGACTTCAGACAATATTTTTCAAATTAACAATTAAATAGAAGTGATCATTCCCCTAGGACTATGTTGACAGTAATTGGGATGGGAATATATATTGTTTAAGGACAAGAGCACAAGAGTCCAGTCCATCAAGAGGATCGACTAAATAACTGCCACATGAAAGCAACAGTTAATTTAGAAGAGGGAAAGGAAGTGGCTGGATGCAGTGCTCAGAAACACAAATCATATACCAATGTCTCAAGAAAAATGGGACCATTTTAACAATGATGGGTGGCAATGGGAAAGGAGAAGGCAGAAATGGAAGCCTAAAATGTGTTATGACAGAGCAAGCTCTCCATTCTGTTCATATCCAGGTGAACTAGAATTATAACAAGGTCATTGTTCTAGGGCTGCTCTTAAATATCCACAGAAAGATCCACCTATATGAGACCTGCGTTCTTCCAGCCCGGAGGAGGAGGCAGCCAGTAAGAGCCCTCAAAGATCCTTCAAGGCACGCAGAGAAGAGTCAAAAGTGTCCCCAGTCATCACTAAGAAGGGATTGTGGGTACTCACTAATTTTGGGCTTCAGTTTCAAGCCAAAGAGTGGAGTTTTAACACAAAGCTAACCAAGCTAGGCTTACCCAGAATTTCCGGCAGTTTTTGTACTTCAAGAAGTAAGTGGAACACCGTTCCCTGTCGTAGTTATTTTCATCCATACACCTGGTAGAAGCATCAGATTCCTTAAATATGTAAGAAAGGCATCATTTAAGAGGGTGGAATGGGATCCTAAACTTCTGAAGCGGCTTCCCCCCAAAGCAGGTAATATGAACTCGTTCCTTTCTGTTCATTTTAATGAGCATATAATGAACAGAAACTGAATTATCTTTCCAACCATCCCAGCACTCATTCTGCTCAGGGCAGACATCTTCCTTTTCATAGTCTGGGTCAGTTTTCTGAATATCTGGTCACGGGAACTTGAGCCCAAGCACAGACTGAGATAATTTATCCTGGTAACCGTTTAACAAAGAAGCTGAGGCAAGGTGCAAGGTGCTGAAAATCACTCCTGCACAGTGAGAATTAAAACCGTCTCCTGACGCAGGGTGCAGCTGTCCTGCCTTTCAAAGTTCTCCCTTAGACCTGACTGATGTTAAGCTGGTTTCAAGATCCTAAGTAAGTCGCTAATAAGTGGTCTACATCAAGGCAACTTAAATTAACACCACTCATCTCAATGTATTTTTGGCTATCATTACCTCCACTACGCAAGTACATATACTATTATGTATGCAGTTTTAATAGATATCATTAGTATCACTTCAAAACCCAAGTGAGCAACACAGGGCTGTGAGTTCAAAGGAAGGTAGGAGCCATTTGGAAATTAAAATTAAGCTGTCTAAACTGGAAGTAGATTGGATAACAAACTTTAAAGTGAAAAGTAGGATTCTGAGAGGTCATCTAAGGGAAAGCGTTAACTAAAGGGGTAGGTAATTTGCTTCACAGATCTAAGAAACACGGTCTATCTAAAGAGACTTAATAAAGCTGTTCAACACAGAGCTAATATATGTAGCAAAGCTAAATTTCTATGCCAAATATTTAACGAATGTGTATATTTGAAAAATGCATACAGGTTCAGGGAATGGCACCAGTCTGATGACTGCATTATTCCAGGGTGACAAGGCCACAAGTCAGTATGGCTAGTCATTCCAAATAAATGCCAATAAGACCTTATTATTACAACAAAACATTTTGTGTACATGACACCTTTGTGGAAAGCTTTAGGCTTTAAATAGGCAAATTCTATTATAGCCCCATATTCACAGCAGGCTGTCTCAAGGACAGGATGAAATTATTGCTATTAAGACACAAATTTCAGTGGCAGTTGAAAAATAGGCTTTGCTACTTGCCACTTTTGGACTACAGATTTTCCTTGGTGTTACATACCCCTGTCTGGTGTTACAGTGGTTAGTAAATGCTTGCAAATTATACAAATGGAAACTTCAAAGGGATGGATCTTTGTTAGCTAAATTATGAATACCTAAAATTGTTTAGTGAAATAAAGATACACTGGCCAGGAATATTTTTTGTATAGAAATAACTTTATTCAAGAACTACAGAAAACAGATGCCCACAAAAATGGAACAAGCCTGTTTTACCAAGTTAACACTCATGAAAATTAAAAGCAAACCACCTTACCAACAAGCAAGGGTTTATGTCAGGATCTCTCAGCCTTCGTGCTACCATGGGCATCCTAACAGTTTTCTTACTGCAGGCAGATGTTGGAGAAAAGAGTTACACAGTGAATGACAGAAAATAAATCAATACATCTCATTAGACCCATGAGTACTTGAAAAATTAATTTTGTCGGGGCGCCTGGGTGGCTCAGCCGGTTAAGTGTCTGCCTTTGGCTCAGGTCATGGTCTCAGGGTCCTGGGATTGAGCCCCACGTCGGGCTTCCTGCTCCACGGGAGCCTGCTTCTCCCTCTCCCACTCCCCCAGCTTGTGTTTCCTCTCTCGCTGTGTCTCTCTCTGTCAAATAAATAAAACATAAAATCTTAAAAAAAAATTAATTTTGTCATAATGATTATCCCAGTAAGGAACTTCATATGTCCTCTGTTTTACGAGAATAAATATTTGGTTGGGTTTTTCCTTTGCATTGCCATGGTGCCTCAGCATGAGGGCCATATTTAAATTCATCCACTGAAATTTGATTATAATGTCCAGGAAGATAGTTCAGTTATAGTTCAGTTTTAGTTTATCTTTATTTCTAAAGGTTAAGCTATTAAATATACTAAAAAAAAAAAAAAAAAAAAAACCCTAAGAAAACAGCATGCATTCTTTTTTAAAAAATATATTTATGTATTTATTTGAGAGCGAGTACGTGCAAGCAAGGGAGAGGGGGGAGTATAGAGGCAGAGGGAGACAAGCAGACTCCCTGCTGAGTGGGGAGCCTGCTATGAGGCTCGATCCCAGGACCCTGAGATCATGACCTGAGCAGAAATCAAAAGTCAGATGCTTAACTGACTGAGCCAGCCAGGCGCCCCAAATACAGCATGCATTCTAAAGATTACTTCGTTATTATACATTTGCTCATCATACAAAATAAGTGTGGAATAATTAGTACAACCCAACATTAGCAAAAACATTTGTTTACTAAACTTAACTGTGTACTCTGTAGCCAGCACCAGGGTGGTCAATATACTAAAAAACAGTTATTGCTTAGTTGGCATTTTGAAAAGCTAAAAAAGAAAAACTGAAACTTTACTTCCAGTGGCATCTTTATTTAACTGATACTTCCCTTGGTTAAAGGAAGTCACAGAATGCTACTGTGGTCCATTAATCTTCCAACTCAAGCCTTACACATAGAGCTCTGCAGAAGTCTTTACCGATTAAAGATGATCACAGTTCCCTAAGAGCCACCTAGTGACTCCAAGTCAAGTAGTGTGATTCACACACTACTCATATATGTCAACTATATTCCAGGACAACCGCTCTCTATAATAATGCAGTTCAACTGAAATTGGCATGCCTATTATCTTCGAAGACATGTCACAGAAAGGAAAAGAGAAAATTAAGAAAAACAATAATCAACGAACTGTTAATTATTTCAAAGTGATTTTTTCGTTTCAGTATATTGGTATGCTATTGATGAGCCACCCACAAACATTTTTAAATGCTCTGCACTAAGTTTAAGGGGCTGAGCTAACTTGTACTCTCGAATCCTGTTCTAGCTTAACCATCTTCCACCTAAAGATGGAAGGAGAAACAAGCAATAATGCAGTATGACCTACACCAACACCACCCAATAGAAGACTGCATCAGTCGGTATAACCCAAGAAAGGTCAGAATTTTTATATGAAGTGGTTTCTACTTTTCTTTCCCTAAGTGACACTGTCAAAAAATATCAGTCATGTTAAGAGAAATAAGGTACATTCAGGAAAATCAATCAAACCCCATAAGCTCCTAAAAAGTGGTGGTATTTGCAATCAAGAGTCACCCAGTTCAGAGACCAGGATGTCCAGGCTAAAAGAGATCAATCTTTGCAAAGAAGGATGGGAGAAAAGTTTAGTCATTCCAGGATCCTTTAACTTTTAGGAATCCTCTAATCTGATTACCATTGAACACTACATGAATATACCTAGCTAACAGAAGCATCTAGGTAAAAAAGAAATTAAAGTTGCTATTCAATTATATCTAGAAGCTTCTTCCTCTCCTGAACAGAATTCTTTTGCAGGCTTGACTTCTTACTAAGAGATGATGGTACTAAGTAAACTCACACCCTTCTTTTTGACATTCATTCTATGATGTAAGAACATAGAACTCTGCTTAGCTGTTCATATTCCTTAGACATATAATCTCAACAATGATCAGACATAGACAAAACTCTGGTTGTGTGCCTTACATGAAAGTGTACTTTCACTGCATTTTATTATCATCAGTCAAGAATTCTTTAAAAATAACATCTAGGTAACATCACATATATGCAAATCAGGTCTGGACCATGAATTTATTCAGATTTCATTTCCTTTCCCTTCCGGATTCTACATACAAGTCAATGCAAGTTTGGATTTCTAAATTACACCTTCTTTGCATGAATCCTCACGTATCAACTGGAAATGAAGAGGAAATGTCAATTTACAGTGAGGAGAGGGGCTAAAGGGAAGATCGAGTGTTCGGCTAGAGAGGACTTATCTGCTTACTTTCTGAAGCACTAAACAAATATTACAGAGCTCTACTTGCAAAGGACAGTCAGAAAGAAAACCAAAGATTTGAGGGATGGGCCTCAAAAGCACAGCACAGTTGAGGAATAACTCTAAAATCTTCTCCAAAAGGCAAACTGCTTTAAAAAGTATGTCTTGATTTCCTTCCCATCCAGTTCACACCCCCACTCTCCAACTAGCTTTGAAAGGGAAGAAGAGAACGTTACTGAACACGTCCATGCCCACATGCTGGTCAGAGCTAAGGCAGGGTCTGTGGCTCTGATAAAACGCAAATGCAACTAGCAGGAAGCTGAAACACGTTATGCGAGAACCTAAAGCCCTTAACCCACTGCTGGGTGCAGAAAGGCAAGGTCAGGAAGTCGGCATGGTACAGCGGGGCGGCGCAGTCGAATGGAGAAACTGGAGATGTGAGTCCGCGGCCTTGCTGCCTCTCCGCGATGCTGTCCGTCTAATGGTGGACGACAGGCACAGGTGAACACACCTTGCTCTGACCTCCGATGGGGCCGAGTGGGGCAGGGGGAGAGGAAAACGCAAGAAATTGGGGGTGGGGGTTGGCAATTACGCCCCAAAGGCTGAGAAGCAGGGTGAAGGAAGAGCTAGGGGTGCCCAGGGAGGGCGAAGGTCACCTTCCTCGTCTCCTGCCCGAATAAAACCGGGTCGTGGAAAGGAGGAGCGACAGGAAAGGGCCTGCGCTGAGGCAGGGCCTGGTGGCAGCGGCTTCACGACGGAGCAGAGAGGATTCCGGCCCGCGGTGGCCCATCTGCACCCCTCTCTTCTCGCATCCCCGGAGCCGCCGCGGAAGGAGGGGCGGGGGACCACTCACCTCGGGCGACCGCTTCGCCAGCGCCCAGGCCGTCTCCAGCTCCAAACACGTCAATGGCTCACGCAGCTGGACCTTAAGTAGCGCGCATCCCAACGTGCTGCCCCCGCTCCCCGGCGGCCGCCAGCCCAATCAACGCGCGCCGCCGCCAGACTGACAGCCGTGCCGGGCCCTGCCGGGCGGGGGCGGGCGGGTCTCGCCCCGCCCCCAGCTGGCGGGAGGAGGGCCGAGGCGGGAGGAGTGGGCGGGGCCGAGCGTGCGGCCCCGCCCCTTTCCCCCGCCCCGCGCGCCCCCCGCGCCGCGGCCCGCCTCTTAACACTTTGGTTTGACGGGCGGCGCCACGGTCCAATCGACGGGCCCGTCTCTGGCTGCGGCGGCGCCTAGTGGCCGGCCCCGGGGCGGAGCGCGCGCGGGGGGCGGGCACATCGGCGGGCGGGGACCAGGGGCGGGCCGGCGGGAGGCGGGGGCGGCGGCCGAGCAGGCCGGGGGAGGCGGCGGTGGGCGCGACGTCGGCGGCGGCGGCGGCGGCGGCAGCGGCAGCTGCAAGTTGGGCTGCAGGGGCAGCGCATACACTACAATGGCTGCTGGAAAGAGGCGTAAGGAAACAATTTCCAGGCCCGCCGCGTCCAGCCCGAAATATGAGAAAAAAATTATTAGAAATTCCGCGGGCGGTGTAAAGGCGGCGGACGGGCCGGAGGGAGGATGTTAAAGCCCCGCGGTGAGTTCTCCCGGGGTCCGGGGCGGCGGAGAGGCGTTTAGCGGGAGAAATATCAGGGTTATTTAAATTATGGGACTAGCCGAGGGGGCAGAGGAGCAGCAGCGGCGGCAGGAGGAGGAAAAGTTTGTGCTACTCTCAGCCCCAGCTCAGGACCCCAGAGAGAAAAATAATAATAAAAAATAAAATAAAATAATTAAGCGGGGGTGTGAGGACTCCCGAAGTCGCTTCTGACAGGGCAGGGGGCGATGCGGCTGGAGACCCAAAGGTGAGGTCGGTGGGAAAAAAAAAAAACCCTTTATTCAGGGTCTGGAAAGTTTGAAAAGTTTTCCTCCTCCTCCTCCTCCTCTCTGGTGCTGTGAATATTGTGACAGCGGCAGCGGCAGCAGCGAGAGCGGAAGACATTAGAGACCCGAAAAATAAGGGAAAAATTAATATAAATTCAGTTTTGAGAGTAAACTCTCCGCATTTTCCACCAAAACATCCCGGGGGAAGGTCGCTTCCCAAAGGGCCTGGCGGAAACCCGCAGTCGGCAATATTTGGGGGGCACTTTGAGTGACTTGGGGTAACTTTGCCCCTTTTTCAAAAGAGGTTTTTCTTTTTTGGAGAATGAATTTGTTTTTGCCCTTTCCTCAGGTGGGCGAGTCGGGGTCGGGGTGCGGGGTCTGCGGGGAGGTGTGAGCCCTGGATGTGTGGCTGCGAGGGGGGGGTAGGAGGAGGGGGTGCTAAATGAAAGCAGGAGATCTGCACAGAGCAGGGACAGCTTGTTGTCAGTATCATAAACAACCAAAATGGAGGGAGAACTCAGGCATATAACCAAATAAAAATTTTTTAAAAATCGCAAAAAATCCCTAAAAATCCGGGATGCTCCCCCTTTTCTCGCTAAAGGTAAAAGTATGAACCGCCTTTCCCCTGAAGTCCATTTTGACTTTGCAGGGACCAAGGAGTTAATATTTATTTATTTTTTAAAACTTTCGAAGGGCAAAAGCCTTTTATAACTCAACCGACAATGAGAAAACGTGAAAATCCAATGCAAGAGAAGGAGGGGGAGGGAGGGGGGAGGTGGTAGTGCAGAAACTGCTAAACTTATTGGTAATGTGGACTGATCTGAGATAAGATAAACACTATATTTGCTATTTTATAACTCTTTTAATGATCTTTGCGGGGTGGGTTTTTTTTTTTTTGGTGGAAAAAAAAGTGATGCCATTTTCTTAATAGAGTTAATATGTGTGATTGGAAGAATAAACCTTTCCGGCTTTAGATTGCATTTTCGTCGCATTTATGTTTCAGGTTTTGTTAGTGGCTCCCTCCTTTCTTTAAACTGGGCTCTACAGAGGAGGGGTAGAGAGGTGATGTTGCACAGAGAGACTGGAGTGCAGGACTGGAGCACCTTTTGGGGAGGGGTGGGAGTTGCTTGGTTTCTCCCTTCCTGACCCGTTTGCTTCACCTGTTCGTCCTCAGTAAAGAATATTAAGCTGAAGTTTTCTGGTTTTACGTATATAAAAGGATGGTGCCTCTTGCATCACATTGAAGTTAATGGGAAAGTGCTGCTGATGTTGGTTCCACGTGGGATGTGGGACAGAGCAGGGCATTTTAAAGGGACAGCTTCTCTTTTCTTATGATTTTCATCACCTGCACAGAATCACTGTCTGAGGACCAAAGGCAGAGGTGCTGGGAGGGTGTGGTGGTGGAAGAGCCTTCTCTTTCCATTACTCAAGTGCACCCACCTTTAGGAGGGATAGAGGGAAAGGAGGGATAAACAGGCTCAACAGAAGATGGATATTGTGTAGATTAGTTTGTATCCAAGCTGTTCTTTTGTGTAACAAGCCTCCCAGGAACTTTTCATGTTACATTTCTTTGCTTTGGAAGCTGATTTTGGAAGGATTTGTGGAAAAATGGAAATAGTTTAAGGTGTGTGGTGTAATGGTATAGCATTATTGAACAGTTATGAATTCTGTGCAGCAAGATCAAAGAGTTGTGTATGCCCATAATGTGATTTTACAGCCATTTTGTAAAAGCTGTAAAATACCTAATATTCAATTTGGCTGAAGGTACATTGAGGACTTCTGGTTGAAAACTGCAAGACAGAGTGGTGGAGATTCTTTTACACTGTAAGCAGTAGGCATTTCTTTAAGGGGAAAAAAAAGCACATACACCAACACCATGGAAAAGTTTACGTATACCCATTTTTAAAGCCCATCCTATACATGTGCTGTAACTCTGCTACTTTGAAATTAAAAGGTTTTAAAATCCTGAGACCTATCAGTTTGCATCTTTTAAGTTGAATTTATTTGTGTTATTTAACAGGAAATGTTTACTGATCATATACTACTGTTGACTCTGATGGTTGACATTTTCACAATATTTTCAAAATTTAAAATATGTCAGTTGTTAGCTGAATTCTATTTGAGATTAAGGTTCATCTCAAATAGAGTTTACTTGTGCTCCATTTTCCACAGGTATATGGAGTTTTGCAATAAATGCCTATTTTCCTTTGTTTTTTATGAGTTATAGAAATAGATTAAAATTAGAGCTGGATTTTTACACATCTTATACAGAATATTTTTACTTTCCATACTGTACAAACAGATTATTGTTTTGAAGCCCATTGTATGTTAACATGTGTTCACAACTGAGTTCCTATCTGCACCTTTCTGTAAATACCTCCCTAACAGCATTACATCGGTGTAGTGTTTGAGTACATCATCTTGTGGTTTCTGATTTTGGAAGCAATTACACCTTTCTAAGAACTCATTAAAAATTATTCCCATGAACCACTGTTAAATCAAAACTGATTGGGAAGTGATTAAACTATCAATGGGAAAGAGAAACTTCCCTTCCCCCAAATAATCATCTGTCCAGGGGTGTCAGTGCCATTAATATTTATACAACCTTTGAAATTTCTTTTACATTTTTATTGTATTTTGGCTGAAGAAAGGTACATTACCTATAAGTAGTCAGAATTAGGCTCTGAGTTTAAAATAAATGAGACTTTTAGATCTTGAATAGTTGCCACTTTGACAGACTACACACTAATATCAAATAAATTCAGTTTCTGTAAAAGTGAAGGAAAAATATTTCTTCCAGTTACAGTAGACCATTGAGTTACTCAGTTTGTTTGGACACTTCAAGTTATGATTAGTTTATTGTCAACCTAAATAAAAGTGCTGGTGTTGTGATTTTTTTCCTCTCTCACAAAGGGTGGTATAAAAGTTTCTATGTATTTGGGTTTTACACAACTAGCTGCTTATCTGAATAAGAAATTGCATTGAGAGTGCACAAAGTATATAATCTTTAATTCCTTAGAGTCTTATTTAGATAGGGCACAGCATAATATCTAACTTGAATTGGTTGTATTGAGCTTTTTAAATGTCTCAGATATAATGTCTGTTGAACATACTTTTTCTGAAACTACTACTAAATTATACCAATTTACAGAAATAATCCAAGGATATTGTATACTCAAAATCTTTATTTCAGTTAGAGTTAGAGAAACCTCCTACTTTGAGATTCTTACTTGAAATTTATATGCCTAATTCTGCTGTTCGAAGTTCTATAAGGAGTTTAGCTGTTGTGGAAGATAATTTATAGATATGGGCTAGTACTGAAAAAATTCCATATCTGTATGTTTATTATAACCAAAATATTTTAATAAACAGACATCTTACAGCTAAATAAATTAGTGAATTTGCTTTTATCAATATAGTTTAAAATTTTTAAGGGTACTCTTTGTATTTTAATATCCTACAAAGGTGGGGTTTTTTTCCCTTCATTTTTAACATAATCCTGATTGTTGTTATACACATTTTGGTTGGTATTCTGGAAATTTTCCTTTCTAAGGATTAAATTGTTGTTTGCTAAATGAAATGTAATGCTCCTGTCTTTGATATTTGAAAAGCCAAATAACTGAAACATGTATCTATAGCCATCTTTTAAGTTTTGTTTCAATAATCATTTGCCCCTTGAGCTGTGTAATCAAAATATTGGTTCATTCTAGGAATGTTTTAATATTTTTTATTTAGAATTCTGTTCTTTGGAAAATTAAGATATACAAAAAATTACCTGTTACACACACATTTATATACACACACACACAAACCCAAGAAAAAAAGAAGTTTTGCTGAATGAGTTTACTTACACTGCCTGGAATACTCATTCTTTTTGATGTGTTTCCAAATGTGTAGGGAATAAATATAAATTTTTTCTCTTTGTGTTGATAACATCTTAGATTCTTTAGTTATTTGAGTAAGGGAAGAGTTTCAGAAGAAGGAAAAAACAACTGAAGGTGTTCAACAAAATCCAAGATAGTGAATATGTTAAAGGTAAAAGGCTATAAATTGTCCCTTGAGCCATGTTTTAAATGTTTTAAGAACCAGATAAACACCTTTCCTGAAACATCAAATACTTTGAATATATATCAGCTACTGTGAAAAAACAAAAGTGGACCTTTAATTTCTTTAATTTTAACAGGAATTAATGTAGTCAGCATATTTAACTAATTAGTAAGTGTTTAGGTAGGCTTGTGAAAGTATTTACAAATAAGTTAAATGTGAGGGCAGGGTACATCAGATTGATAAACTGTAAAGTTAACTATGATTTTAGGATTCATGTGTGGGAATTCTTTTCCATTTTATGATAAGATCACTTTGGAGGTAGCTAATTTTTACTTTTTGCATTTATTCCAGCGCCCAATTTTTTTTGAAATGCCTGAACCTGACATCCACTCTATTACTGCTTTTCATTTATAACAGGACAACTTTTATATTTCATTAGCAAATTTAATTTTCAAGCTTGATTAAGAGAAATTAAATGAAAATGTTTAGGTCATAATATTTTATAAAAGTATTAGTGTATAGTTATTAACATTTGATGTTAAATATACATGTATGAAAGCCTTCTAGAAATTATAACAGAGGCATAAGTTGATCTTTACTTTTAAATCGCTTGGCCTGCTGTCCGGTGGTTTGCATTCTACTCAGTTTGTACACCTGTCCCTGCCTCCTCTTTCCAGAGTGGTATTGACAAGGATAGGATGCTGGGGAACTATCAAGGGTGGTTTGGTATTTTTGTTTTCTGTATGTTTGGTATTTTTGTTTTCTGTATGTATTGTTGTTTGTTGTCCTTAGGGTGTTAAGGCTTTTGCTTTTTTTTTTTTTTATTAATGCTTATCAGAAAACAGAAATCCATTTTTATAAAACAAATAAATTCTCATTTTAAAAAAATGAAGTGGTGTGATACTGCATTAAAATTGTTAGTGTTTAAAAGTCCCTGGATGTCTTGTAAACAGAGTTACTGCAGGATCATGGTATTAAAACTAACCACAGTGTGTGTTGGGAATTTGAGATGACTACCTAAGAAATGTGTGTGCATATGTAAAGTGAGTGAATTTAGGCAATTAGGTCCTAGGTTAATAGGATAAGCAATTTTCTTGAAATATTTCCTTGCATTTTTTTTAAGTGAAATTTTTTTCCTAATTTAAAAACAGAAAACCTAGAACTATGAAGGTGTTAGAAAGTTTTTTTGATGCCTTTTAAAAATAAGAGTTTAAATAATGAAAGTGTGTAAAGGGAATATAAGAATGGACTAAAATGTCCAAAATTGATAGGAAAGAAGTAGAGAGATGAGAATTTCAGAATAAAATAAAAATCACGGTAAATTTAAAAATGTCTTTGTGAGTAAAGAATAACTCCCTACAAAGCAAAAATAATAAATCTACCCCCCCCAAAAAGGGGAGAGATAATTGGGGGAATCTATAAGAGAGTATTTCCAATACAAATTGCTGACTTTATAATAACCTTTTAAAAATAGATTCTCCCAAAGCCTTTCTTCCAGATCTTCTTAGATTTGAATTAAACTAAATTCTAAGAATAATTTGTAGTGGTTATTTTCAATTCTTTATTTTTAAGTAAGGAAAAATTTTTTCCTATTTTAAAAAGATTTTAAAGATTATTTTAAATGTGTACCTAAGTGAAGTGTTCTGAAAAATCTTAGAAAATATTGAAAATTATTTTTTCCATTCTTCATCAGAAAGTTTAAAGCTTTCTGTTAGATTAATGAAATAGATTTTAAAAACTTAGTCTAAGAACAAGGTACTTGTGGGCTTTTTAATGGTAATTTATATCATTTCCTACATACTTAATAACATTTAAAAAGCTTTTACAAGGTAAAGATAAGAACAGTCAACAAAGTTCTTAATTTCTGGACTGTTTTGGGTGTATGCTGACAGTTAAAGGAAAATTTTCTTTCCTATTTATTAACAAGCAATTGATTTTCTGAAGGAAGATCTAGACTTCTTATAGTGTTATGTTCCGGTGTAGAAGTTTCCTTTAGTATGAGAAAATTTTTTGAGGGTAGAGTAGGCATCTTTTCCTAAAGGGCAGCTGAATCCTCTACGGATTGTGAATAATGATCTGCCCTTGCAGAGTCTTGAACTCTACCTTTTTTGAGAATGAGAGTCTCATTTTAGACTTACAGTTATCAAATACTTGAATTATTGTCTCAAACCAATATTGAAATTGCACATGTGCATATTGATTACTTATGATAGCCTATCTTTTGGTTTCTGAATATGGGAATATTAATTCTCAGATTAAATGCTACAGCTAAAAGGCTGCCATCAGTTTTTTAAAAAATTTCTGTCATTTTAATTAATAGACATTAGAACCTTTAATTTTGAGATACATTTTTGGAGACTGTTAAACTAGAAATCAATCAGAGAATGAGGGATTTAGCTCCTTTGGCTGAAAAGCAAGCTGAGAAAATGTTTTAATCAGTTTTGTTCACTTGAAGGTATATTAGTAAAAAGTTGATTGAATCGTTCTCCATCAGGAGAATTTTAAGAAACTGAACCTAGAAGATTAAGGTAGTTCAAACGTTCGGGTTAAAAATAACACCAGCTGAATTTTAGTCTGCTACATTTTCTAAGTAATTTGATTTTATTTTCTTGTATTGTCTTAAAGCTGGAATTATGTAGCGCCCACATCACTTTTCATCATACCCTAAAAAAGTTAGAATAAGAGAGTTGTTGTTTATTTTAATCAACTTTAGCAAATGAAATGAAAATAGGGTTTTATTTAAGAATATATTACCTTTCTTAAGCTTTTTGTATTTCCTAAATATAATTTCTATAACTGTTCTGTTCCAAAGAAGAGAAATTCGCTACCTTACTTTAAAGTTGAATTTGTTCTAAATTTGCAGTTTATGAGAGAGTTGTGTCTTTATATAGCTGAATAAGATCTATTATAACCTTAAACATTAATATGACCAGTATATCTGATTAGAAACTACATCTCAAACATGAATTTGCTTTCCTTGTATTTCTAAACTTATTTTCTGAGTAAATCTGAGAAAATGTTTTTCGTGTGTTTTTCTAATTTGTTATTGTCTGAGGTAATTTACTTGGATAAAATTTCAACCTTGGTTATGTTACTTTTCTAATATTAGTAGTATTTTATTTGCGTATCACTATTCAGATGCTTAGAGTTTCAGCTCTAAAATAGAATTAGACATATAAGAAAATGGGTAAATTATACCAAGAGTGGTGGAAGCAGCTCTAGTAGTTCTTATTTGGAAGAGTGTAAAATGTTTCAAAGAAGGAAAATGCCTACAAATACAGGGCACTCTTCTAACAGCAGTTGGTGATATTTTATGCTTTTCTTTTAATGCTTCATAAAATTTGAGCATCCTCAGAGCTCCTGTCATATAAACAAATAACTGATTTAACTATGCCCTGTGTAAAGTATATGTATCAGGCTTAGCTTTTAAGGTAATTTGCTTTAGTTTCTTTTCAAGAAAAAAGTATAAGACAAATATTCCTTAGAAATAATTTAGCATACAGTACATTTTAAAAGGTAATACATGTAAAATATATAATCGTAAATCAAAATGAAAGGATCATGTAACATTTAATTAGACATAGAATGAAGGTTTTAAATATTTGGATAACGATGTGCTACTGAAATTAGGGAATTTTAATTGAAAGCTGTTTCTGTACCTAAATTTATTTTTATATGCCTAGAAGTTAGTAAACAAAGTGAATATATATAATTATCTGACAGTTTGTAGAAGTTCATAAACGGTATCTTTTGACACAATCAATGAGAATATGTTTTTCAAATACAGGCACAAAATTACTTAGAGAATTATAATATTCAATTATTATAGTTATTTTTGAAGGAAGAGTGGTGACAAATGGGTTAGAACTGTTTTTATCTACGTCACTTGCATATCCACTGCATTTGAAATTTTTAATCATTAAGCGTTTAAGACTCTTAGGGGTATTTTAGTTCATTTTAAGGTAGCATTACAGATGTTTTCCTTAAACGTCTCTCTTTTTGGACATTACAATTAAGACAATTACTTTAAAACTTTAGCTGCTTGTGTTTAATAATAGCAGTTTTGTTCCCAAGATCATATTCTTCTTAAAAGAAGTTTCTTCCTTGAAGCACTTTTAATCATAGCTCAGGTAATCTTTTTAAATATGCACTAGGCTTCTCTTGTTTCTTGAGGTAGGCATCTGTCGCTATGAACTTCCCTCTTAGAACTGCTTTTGCTGCATCCCATAAACTTTGGTAGGTTCCAGTTCCATTTTCATTTGTCTCTTTTATTTCTCTTTTGATTTCTTCTTTGACCAGTTGGTTGTTCAGTAGCATGTTGCTTAATCTCCACATGTTTGTGAATTTTCCAGTTGTCCTCATGTAATTAATTTTTAATTTCATGCCAGTGTGGTTGGAAAAGATGCCTGATATGATTTTAATCCTCTTAAGACTTTTTTTTTGTGGTCTAGCGTATGATCTATCTTGGAAAATGTTCCATGTGCACGTGAGAAGAACGTGTATTCTGTTGCTTTGGGTGGAATGTTCTGTAAGTGTCTGTTAAGTCTGGTCTAATGTATCATTTAAGGCCAATGTTAACTTACTGGTTTTCTGTCTGGATCATCTCTCCATTGATGTTAGTGAGATATTAAAGTCCCTTGTTGTTGTATTGCTGTTTATTTCTTCCTTTATGTCTGTAATATTTGTTTTATATATTTAGGTGCTCTTATTTTGGGTGCATAAATATTTATAAATGCTATATTTTCTTGTTCAAATGAACAACCTAACTTTACACCTCAAGGAGCTAGAAAAAGAACAAATGAAGCCCAGAGTTAGTAGAAGGAAGGAAATTACATATATTAAAGCAGAAATAAGTGAAATAGAGTTTAAAGAGACTAAAAAGACAATAGGAAAGATCAAGGAAACTAAGAGCTGATTCTTTGAAAAGATAAAATTGACAAACCATTAGCTAGACTCACCAGGTAAAAAAGAGAGGACTCAGATAGAATCGGAAGTGAAAAAAGGAGATGTTAAAAGTGATACCACAGAAGTACAAAGGATCATGAGAGACTACTATGAACAATTATACACCAACAAATTGGATAACTGAGAAAACAAAACAAAACAAAAACAGATAAATCCCTAGAAACATGCAGTCTATCAAAACTGATTCATGATGAAATAGAAAATCTGAACAGACCCATTACTAACAGACCGATTACTTGTAAGGGGATTGAGTCACTAATCAAAAATTTTCCAGCAAACGAAAGTCTAGGACCAGATGGCTCCACTGGTGAATTCTACTAAACATTTGAAGAAGAATTAATGCTATCTTTCTCGAACTCTTCCAAAAAATAGAAGAGGAGGGAATTCTTCGAACTCACTTTATGAAGCCAGCATTACCCTGATACCAAAACCAAATAGGATGCCACAGAAAAGAAAATTACAGGTTAATATCCTTGATGAACATAACATAAAAATCCCAGCAAAATGTTAGCAAACTGAATTCAATAATACATTAAAAGAATCACATACCATGATCAAGTGGGATTTATTCCAGGGTTGTAAGAATGGCTCAATATCCACAAATCAGTCAAAATAATAACCACATTAACAAAATTAAGGATAGACGTCATATGATCATCTCAGTAGATGCAGAAAAAGCATTTGAAAAAATTCAGTATCCATTTATGATAAAAACTTTCAATGAAGTGGGTATAGAGGTACCATGCTTCAACATAGTAAAAGCCATATAGGACAAGCCCACAGCTAACATCATACTCAATGGTGAAAAGCTGACAACTTTTCCTCTAGGATCAGGAACAAGACAAGGATGCCTGTTCTTGCTGCTTTTATGCAACATAGTATTGGAAGTTTTAGCCAGAGAAATTAGACAAGGAAAAGAAATAAAAGGCATCTAAATTGGAAAGGAAGAAGTGAAACTGTCCACTATGTGCAGATGATGTGATATTATAAATATGGAAATCCTAAAGACTCCATAAAAAAACTGTTAAATTTAATAACCAAATTCATGAAGTTACAGGATACAAAATCAATATACAGAAATCTGTTGCATTTCTATATGCTAATAATGAACTATCAGAAAGAGAAAAAAAATTGCAATTTACAGTTGTATCAAAAAGAATACCTAGGAATAAATTTAACCAAGGAGATGAAAGACCTATATTTTGAAAACTAGAAAACATGAAAGAAATTGAAGAAGATACAAATAAATAGAAAGATACTCCAATGCTCATGGATTAGAAAAATTAGTATCATTCAAATGTCCGTACTGCCCAAAGCAATCTAAATATTCAGTGCAGTCCCTATCAAAATTCCAATGGCATTTCTCACAGAAATGGAACAAACAATCCCAAAATTTGGGTGGAACCACAGAAGACACCAGATACCTGAAACAGTCTTGAGAAGAGCAAAGCTGGAGGCATCACATTCCGTGATTTCAAGCTATCTTACAAAGCTATAGTAATCAAAACAGTATGATGTTGGCATAAAAACAGACACATAGATCAGTGGAACAGAATAGAGAGCCCAGAAATAAACCCACACATATATAGCCAATTAATTTATGACAGAGGAGTCAAGAATGTAGTGAGGAAAACACACTCTCTTCAATAAATGGTACTAGGAAAATTGGGCAGCCACGTGCAAAAGAGTGAAACTGGACCACTACCTTCTACCACACAAAGATTAACTAAAAATGGTTTAAAGAATTGAATATAAGACCTGAAACCACAAAACTCCTAGAAGAAAACATAGGCAGTAAGTTCCTTGACAAAGGTATTTGGTGATGGTTTTTAAAATCTGACACCAAAAGCCACAAAAAAATAAGTGGGACTACATCAAACTAAAAAGCTTGTGCATAGCAAGAAAACCATCAACAAAATGAAAAAACGACCTACTGAATGGGAGGAAATATTTGCAAATCATTTATCTGGTAAGGGACTAATGTCCAAAATATATAAACTCCTACAACTCAATTGCAAAAAAACAAACAATTCAAGTAAAAAATGGGTAGAGGATCTGAATAGACATTTTTCCAAAGAAGACATACAGATCGCCAACAGACACATGAAAAGATGCTCACCATCATTCATCAACAGAGAAATGCAAATCAAAACTACCATGAGATAATCACCTCACACCTGTTAGGGTGGCTATTTCAAAAAGCCTAGAAATAACAAGTATTGGCAAGGGTGTGGAGAAAAGAGAACCCTGTGCACTGTTGGTGCAAATGTAAATTGGTACAGTCACTGTGGAAAATAGTGTGGAGGTTCCTCAAAAATTTAAAAATAGAACTACCATATGATCCAGCTATTTCACTTCTGGGTATTTATCCAACCAAAGGAAATGAAAACACTAATTTTGAAAGGATATGTGCACTCCCATATTCATTGCAGCATTATTTACAATAACCAGGATATGGGAACAACCTAAGCGCCCATGGATGGATGCATGGATAAAATGTGGCATTTATATATAATATTATATAAAATATGTATTATAAAGTATTATAAAATTTTGTGTTATATGTAATATATATTATGTATAATGGAATATTATTCAGCCATAAAAAAATGAAATTTCACCATTTGTTGACAATGTGGATGGACTTTGATGGTATTATGCTAAGTGAAATAAGACAGAAAGACAAATACGGTATGATCTTATATGTTAAATTAATTTAAATATATTAAAAATAAAACCAAGCTCATACATACAGAGAACAGATTGGTAGTTGCCAGAGGCAGAGGATGGGGTGAGGGTGGGAGAAATAGGTGAACTGTTTTTGTTTTTAGTTTAAATAAATTGGGGAAAAAAAATCCACAAAACAATAACAACAAAATATGTGTGTGTGTATGTGTGTGTGTGTTTGTGTATACACACACACTTGAGATACAGTTGCTCTACTTAAACCCTGAGTATGATGTGGTGCTTAAATTTAATCCTACTCAGTTTACCTTTTATCAGTGCAGGAAGAGGAAGAGAAAGCGGTTTGTTTTGAGAAAGGTGCAATTGATCACATTCAGAGGCTGACTCATAAGAGCTTTTCTAAAATGCAGGATACCTCTGCCAGAATTAAAAGGAATTTCTTAATTAAAACCAAAATCCCCGTGTGTCTAAGAAGTGTTTTGCTAATCAGATTCCAGGCACACTTGTGAGGCTGCCTTGGCCATTCAGGCGTTCTGCCGGCAGTCTGGGTTTCGTTCTCAGTGCTGCCACCCTGTGTATGGCAGGGCCTCGGTAGCGCACGCACTCCTTTCGGTGCTTTGTGTCAAGCCGTGCCGTCCAAAACCACTTCTGAAAAAGAAGCACACACATTACCATACATTTTAAAGATCTTTTCGTATGCCCTGTTTCTGTGTCTAAGACTGTACTAAAGCTAGACTTTTGAAGTTACACAGTTCTGAAAGATGGTATCCAGCTGCCAAAAAATGAAATTTGGGCATTTTTAAAGGTAAACACCTTTCTCTATTTCATCAATTCCTTCACTAGCATAAGGTGGAATTGTACTAGTATTTTTCAGAGAGCTTGAAACTGATCAAATAAGAAAGCAGAGGTTTTTATCCAAGATGAGAGCTATTAGAAGATTTTTTTTTTATTTTAGCCAAGTTTTAGTGAAAAGTTCTTCCCAGTAAAAGCAAAACCAAAATGAGCACAAAAAAGAGACTGTTTCTGTTTAAAAGAAAAAGAAACTTAAATGGATTGGTTAAATTATTCCCCGAATCATTTAGCCAACATGACTTTTAAATTATATCACCCAAAATATTTTGAGTATTAATGCCATGCGTCCGTTATAAAGGACTTTGGCTGGATAGCAGTCCTTGCTCTTACCTATATTCTCTCATTTCATTCTCACCACAGTCTTGTGAGATAGGAAGTGCAGGCATGTGTATTCAAGGAGCAGTTATGATTTCAGAAACTGGAATTCTGTGACTTTTGTATAAGTAAGTCTTTAGAATGGGCGGACCATGTAAGCTAGTTATTGATACGTTAATTTGCTAGCGTAAGCCTAAATTCCATCCAGATTAGAATTTATGTATTTATTTAAAAAGAAAAACAATTTGTAAAAATAAAATTTTCAGTCATAAAGTTACTAACTCAAGTTAGGACGTGCTACGTGTCTACTTATCTTTTTTTTTTAAGATTTTATTTATCTGTCAGAGAGAGAGAGAGAGCACCAGCAGGGGGATCAGCAGGCAGAGGCAGAGGGAGGGAGAAGCAGACTTCCTGCTGAGCAGGGAGCCCGATGCGATGCGCGACTCAATCCCAGGACTCTGGGATCATGACCTGAGCTGAAGGCAGAGAGCTTATCCATCTGAGCCACCCAGGCATCCCTGTCTACTTATATGTAAGCCATGGATTAGGAATTGAGGGGAAAGTAAAGTTTGCTAAGTTTAAGGAGATTTTTAAAAGTATAAACCTAAACTTTGTTTTATAGGATTTAATGATCTCACTAAGTGTATTTTTGTCAGTTTTTGCTTCAAAACACATTTACAGCAAAACCATCCCCTCTCAGAATAAGTGTCTCTTTTTGAATTTTTGGATGGTTTTCGTTTAATAAACAATGTAATTCTTTATTGTGACTATTGAAAAATAGTGTTTAGTTAATTTCACATATTAGGCTTCCGAGATAGAAATGTCACTGATGATCTTAGCACTCAGGAGAACTGAAAGAATCTAATGCAGTATATGGTATCATCCCAAGTTCTCCAAAATTCCAAGTTAAGTTCCAGATCCCTATTTTGTTATTTGTGTACTTAACCTCCACAGATTTAGGGGATTTAGAGACATACCCCACATTTGACTGTGCATGTGTTTTACTTTGGCCAGTCCCTGCAAAGCTTTTCTCTCATACCTGTCCGCATCTTAACCTGTCCAATAAGTCCCATCACAGACCATCTTCTTTTTGAAGTTTCTTTATTCTCCAAATGCGAGCCAGAAGTAAGAAGAGTACTTCCCGCCCCTTGTAGGGTACTTGTATTTGCTTTCTACCTTTTCCTTGTCTTTCTTTTATGCCTTGTGGATGTTAGGTTGATGTATGAAAGAGAACACAAAGCAGCATATCTTAAAATGCGAAACGAATGGTACTGACAGTAAAAATGACAGGTATTCCAGGGCTGGAGAGGTGAACTTGAGGTGGGATTTGAACAGGTGTGAGTTAAGAATGGGCAGAAAGAAGGGAGGGCCTTAGGTGAAATGAATGGTTTCAGCAGAGGTGAGGAGGCAGAAATGTGCTTATTGTCCTGGGCCACCTGGAATACCAGTCTGACGGGAAAGGAGGGTTTGTTGGGGGGAGCACAAGGTAAGACTAGAAAGGTATGCTGAGGCCTGACTCTGAGCAGCCTTGATTGCCAGCCCAAGGAGTTTGCACACTGTGCTGTGGAAGGCACTGTAGCTTTTTGAGCAGGGAAGGATGAGTTACGAAAGTGAAGTCGACTCAGAATCCAGAGTAAATTGAGCCCATGGGTGTGAGACAAGAGTTACCGAAATGTTACTATAATCCAGATCTGAAGCAGTGGTCCACTGCCGTGCACGTGACTCTGTTCCTTATCACTGCTAGTCCCTTCCTCACCGGCGAGTTCTAGACGTACATTTTCAAGCGCCTCTTTTGACATGGTTGCCTGGATGGAAGGCTGGCATCTCAAACTCTCAGTGTCCCTAAAACCAGCAGTTCAGACTTTAGTAGTTTTATTAATGGCCCTTCCATTCCTTCAGGTCCCTGGGCACAAAGCCACCTTGTCTATATTCAGTTGGAACTTCTGATGTGAGTCTAGTACATCCATTGTAGAGACGTGAAACAGAGGGAACATACAGAGGAAGTAGTTTGATAGCAGTAGGTTACTCCCTCCGCAGAGGAGGTGGTCCTAGAGCAACAGGTGGGAGGGGTGACTGTTCTGGGCATGTGGCACATGCTGGGCCCTCACCTGGAACTGGAGTCTAGGGTGTCAGGGGTGAACAGAATGATGGTAGGTGAGGCTGGAAAGGGAGACTGGGACCAGGATGTATCGGATCTTGAATGCCACACCGAAGGATTTTTATGCTGTTGCAAATGAGACACCCCCCCCACCCCCCCAGATTCACAGTTGGGTCTTTAGTGATACAGAGCCAGTCTTTTATTTTTTTATTTTTTTTTAAAGATTTTTTTTATTTTTATTTATTTGAGAGAGAGAGAATGAGAGAGAGAGAACACCTGAGAGGGGATAGGGTCAGAGGATGAAGCAGACTCCCTGCCGAGCAGGAAGCCCGATGCGGGACTCGATCCAGGGACTCCAGGATCATGACCTGAGCCGAAGGCAGTCGCTTAACCAACTGAGCCACCCAGGCGCCCCCAGAGCCAGTCTTTTAGCTGTGGATCTCTTCTTTGTTCCTTTGCTCAGTCCTCTCCTCACTGATTCTCAGCCCTCACCTCCTCATTCCCCCACCCTCGCACCCAGTGGCCTGCCCAGTTCTCAGAAGAAGATGGGGGCCACCACCACAGCCCCCCGCCTAGCTCCTCTTCACCTCTTGCTCTTCCAGAATAGTGGGCCACCTCCTGTGGGTCGGACAAGGCTTCAGAGGAGCTTAGGGAGTCTGTCTAGGGGAGGCTGGGCCTCATGGCCTTGGGAGGCATGGATCAGTTGGCTGGAGCCAACTGGGTTACTGCTCACCCCTCCCATCCTGGTTATTTCCCATCTCTTCCTGTCCACCTGCAAAGATGCTTCAGTATTCCCCTGTCAGAAACAAAATACTGTAGAAGACTTTTGCCTTCATCCCCCCACTGCATATCTTCTCTTTCTTCCCAGCGGTGCCATCCAGCAATAGCCCATCAGTAGTAGCGTCTTTGCATTTTATTCCCACTGGGCTTTTCTGCAGGGCTTGACGGGCTCCTGAGAGCTCCCTCCTGTCCCGCTCTTCTGGCCCTGCTGCTCCTGCTCTAACAGTTCCTGTGCACCTTCCCTCGATGGGGCCCATTCTTCTCCCAGTTGGCCATTTCCTAGGGTTCCTGGGTCCTCCCCTCCCCTCGGCGTACGCCTTCCTGAGCCCCGGCGTCCGCTCCTACTGTACCTGTGCCTGGCAGCCTTGTGCTAAGACAGCCTCAGTCTCTGCCCACCTCCGGGGCCTCTGCGCCTGTGTTTCTCTTTATACAAACGTCTCCATGTCTGTGGTAGGACACTCTTCCTCACATCTCTTACTCCACGAGAAGACTTGACAGAGGGCCTCCCATGGACCAGACACTAAGCCAGAGTGAACGAAGGCAACGGTAGACAGAATTCTCTCAGCCCGTGGCAGGTGGTATGAAGGAAATAAGGAATACGAGGATGAAGAATTGGGGGCCTGGGGGAGAAGGGGCCCTTAGAGACAGTGCTCAGAGAGGATGTGTTGATAAAGGAACCTTTGTGACGAGGCCTAACTGATGAGAAGGAGCAAACCAGGAACAACCTGGGAGGGGCACTTCCAGAGAAGACCCTGATGGAGGGGGAGCCCAGCCGGGCAGAGGCAGCGAGGTGGGGGAGGAGGCCAGAGAGCCACTCTGCAGGACCGTCTCGTGCCCTCTTTGGGGACAGCTGGCCCACACTGTGCTTAGAACTCCTGAGCCACCGCATGGGTTGCCCTTTGCCAGCTGGCTCCCACCTCGGGCCTCATCCTCATTCATGACCGCCCCTTCCTTGTAGCCAAAGGGCCTGGGGTGCGGTGGTCATCCCCTCCCTGGTGTCCTTAAGAATGCAGCTCCTGGGGACTAGCGACCTCCTAGCTCACACCTTCCTCACCTCTTCCCTTCCCTGCTCCTCTGGAGCTTGGTTGCTGGGTGTGTCCCAGAGCATGTCCCCAGCCTGCCTGTCTCACGGTTGGGGTGACACCTCTGTGCTTGCACAGCCGATTCCATTCCCTGCTCTCAGGCACTCCTCCCATCCTGTGCATGTCCAGCTTCCTCACTAGACTGAGCCCGACCTCTTCCCTCTTTCTCTCTCTGGAACCAGGCACACAGTAAGTATCTGGGGAGGTGCACTCTGCCCTCAGGGCCAGACTCAAGGGTTGGCTGTGGTGGAAGGAAGCTGGAGGAAGCTTGGAGCAGTGGCTAGGTGCTGTGTGATGAGAGTCCTCCCAGAGGGTGTCCTAGGACAGCATCAAGGAGAAGAATGGCGACAGCGCTGGGCCCATAGAAAGGTCAGCAAGAAGAGACCTGAGTGTCACCCTCAAGAGTGGGAGCCAGTCTCTTGTTAACTGTGAAGTGCAGGACAGCAAGTTTGGGAGGTAAGGAGGTGGCTTGTTTCATCTCTGCTGCCCCCCACCCACTCCATAGACCCCTTCCTTCTCAACCTGAGCCCTCCCCACGACAGGTAGAAGCCCCTTCCTTGCCCTCAGCAAGCCTTGCAATGGGGCTATGGAGCCAAGTACACACACCCCAAGGAAAGACGGACAGACAGACATGCTTATGGTGGGAGAGGACACACATACACACACCCCCAGAGGCCCAGAGAGAGAGGGACTCATAGACATACAGACTGAACACACAGTGGGGAGAAGAGACCTGTACACCCAGGGATGCTATGTCTATGTATATATGTGTGAATTATTGTTCGCACTTCAGGGGAGGAAGAGAGAGAGAGAGAGAGCAGCACATTCAGCTCATACCCAGAGAGGGGAGAGAGACAGAAGCTCTGTGTCTGTCTCACCCCTGCCTGGGGGACACCGATAACTGGATGAGGGGAGAGTGGCACACATCCAGAAGGTGAAAGAAGGTGGAAGGGGTGGGGAGAGAGAGAGACAGATTCCAGGATGGGGCAGGGGGGAGACACACACACCTAGAAAGGTGGGGGACAGTAGACATAGGATCATGGGGTAGAGACACTCACCTTGTGGGAGCAGGAAAGACACACACATACCTCCGGAAGGTGGGAGAGAGAGTTACACTCATACCAGGATGTGACGGGAGACACTTGCACACACACATACCCAGAAGGTTGTGAGAGGCACACTCCCACTAGGCACACTCATGCTGGGATGGGGAGGGGGAGGGGGAGGCACCCTCATGCCCAGAAGGAGCTAGACACACAACAGGCCTCCAAAGAGTAGGAGTGACACCCCCCAGAGTCAGAGGAGACACCACATACACATACCTTCAGTAGGAGAGAGAAACAGACTCCCAGAGGGCAGAGAAGGACATGCACACGCACACACACCCCTAGGGATGCACAAACACACATACCCGAGGTGGGGGAGAGGAGTAGGCACACATACCAGGGGAGAGGAGCGAGATCTATATACCCCAAGCTGGGAAAGCAGAACAACAGAGAAATTCAGAATAGAGTCGGCACACTTGTGCACACACATGCGTGTGTGCTTACACACACAGACACCCATAGAGGAAGCCACATATACGCATACGAGGAGGGCAGAGAGGCCGACATGCAGAAGGAGGGAGGGGGGTCCACACAGACGGGATGGTACACAGGGCAGTGAGAGGAGACACGATAGGGGAGACCCCCATCCTGCCTGAGAAGACAAGAGAGAGACACAGCCTACCCACACTCTTGGTGTTTGCATGACCACCCCAGAGACTCAGGGTTGGGAAGTACTCACTGTGCTCTCAGTTCTGCGGAGTAATATGTTCTGACATCTGCACTGGGCTTTCCCAGAGGACGAATCTGCAAATGGGCATAATCACTTGACTGCCGAGGGTACCCTAAACTCCAGTCTGTCCCCTTCAAGTCACACATCTCCAGAAAGGTCATACCTTATTCCTTTCACCCCAATTAAAATACTAAAAAGGTACTGGACATTCGCATAGACATGTTTTGTTTTTTTCTGAGTGTAACATAGCTGTTAATCACAACCATCGTAGGACTCCTTTTTGAGGCCAGCCATCTTCAGTAGACTTCAGGATCATTTAGTTCAGCCCGTACCATGGGTTGTTACCTGAAGCACTACCTGGAACCCACCATACCCCTGGCTCCTTCAAGTCCTTCAGCTTGGGATTCTCTTTTCCCACTCTCATTAGACAGCGTCCTTTCAGGCCTGACTCAGTGGTTCTTCTGTGCCCCAGAGTCCTGTGTTAGTGCTTGTGTTCTAGTCCCTAGCACACAGCTTGCTTTGACTTCCAGTCTGGGATACCCTCCTCCCCTGCTCATGAAGCTAGGTCTTCCTTCTCCAAATAGCTTCATACAGCAAGTACTTGGCAAGTTTTGTGAGGCTTGAGCTGTGGTAACATTTGGAAGTGGAGTCCTGTGTTCTCATCTAACCCAGAGCTCTTGGGGGTTGCCTCCCCGCCCCCAACCTGCTTGCACTGTCCCTCATCCGCCCACAGGAAGCCAGGCACTCCAAACTTTAGGACCTCTTGCTTCTTTGGAGCCAGGCTGAGAGGGCTGCAGGCAGGGGAGCCTATACATCCTTTCCCCGGCTGCTGGCAATGGCTCTGGGCCTCCTTGTGGCTGTCACCCCCTTCACCCATCCCTAGACTCTGAAGCTGGATCTCATCATGGCTGCACCACTGCCAGCCCCCTGCCCCCCCCGTCCCCTCTCTCCCTGTGCATGCTCACCCCTGTGCTTCTCTAGCCTCGTGGCAGGTGTCCCCCAGCAGGCTGGTTAGCTACGTGGGGAATGCAGTGGTAGCCAGGCGGCCCTGCTGCAGACCTCGTGAATTGGGAAGGTAGCTCACTTGGAGCAACACTATCCCCTGACACTAGGAAGTGCTTACTCTGTGCTTGCTGCCCAGCACGCTTACACATAGGCACTTTTTTAATGCTCATAACAACTCCGTAAAGTAGGTACTGTGCTTATCCCTCATACACAGAGGAAGATAATGAGGCTCAGAGAAGTTAAGTAAGTATTAAATGAGATGATGCACAAACAAAATTCTCAGCATAATACCTGGTTCATGTAAGTGCTCAAATGGTTTTTGTTGTCTAAGCAACCTTGTCCAGTCTGTTCTGTGAAATTCAAGCTAATAATGATGACAATGATAATAGTTCTCATAGAACTAGGATCTCTAATAATCTATTAATAGACTAATATCAATCTATTAATTTTTTCCTTTATTCTAGTATATAATAAAAAATATCTAATATTTTATGTTCTGATGATTAATACTAATCTATTAATAGTTAATAGTGAGATTCTAATAGAATCTATAATAGACATTAGGTAATGCCCCAAGCTCACTGAGGAAATTGGGTCTATCACATATGCCCTATCTACAGTCTGTCCCCTGACCACAAACCTAATTTGCACTGTATCCCTTTGTTTTCTTGGCTGCTGGGAAGCTCTGCTCTCCCACCATCTCTTTTCCTGTCCCATGGAATATGGAAACATGTACACTGCATTGACTATTTTTTTTCAGCCAGTAGACATGTTCAAGGCTGTCCAGACCAAAGCAGCTTGAACCCCTCACTTGACTCTACCACTCTGTCCGGACTTCCTCTTTCTTCCTCAGACTGTCACATCTTCGCCTCCTTTCCCATACCTTGCCAGCCTGGCTTCCGTGTGCATGCGTGCGTGTGTGTGCATGCATGCACGCACACACACACCTGCCCAACAGAAGCTTTCCCCTGGTGCCTGGTCTGTCTGCTCCATGACACGGGGCCCTTCTCCTGTGGTGTGCCATTGCCTCCACGAGCCGCCATATTCATCCACCCCCCAGCCTGACACAGTTCTCTGGTCCTGCTAGACCAATCTATTCTCCTCCCTTATTAGAGTTTAAAATTACCCAGTCGTTGTATGCTAAGTGAGTACTTAGAAGCCTAAATGTTAAAAACCCTCTCCCAGAATACTTATTTCTAAAAAAGTAATTGATATAATTGAAAGGCCGTGACTACTAAAGATATTTGTTATGGTGTTACTTTTACATACAAGTACCTGCTTGGCTTCAGCAGAGTAGCATCCATCGGTTGATTGGCCTGTGGCCTTTGTAGCATGGTCAGGGCTTTAGAAATGATCATGAGCATTCCTTAATTCACAGAAGTTGTGTCATAAACTACATGCAAATAATTTCTGACTTTGTCACCGTCCACCAGTTTTTACTGAGCACCCATGGTTTGTAATATACCACATATAGGGGTTATGTGTAGTGCCGCCTTGAGAGATTTTTAAAGAACTTTTTATTGTAGAATATTTCAGAGATACACAAAAGCACAGAGAATACTAGAAGGATCTTCATATACCCATAGCCAGTTTCAGTAGTTACCACCTCAGTAGCCAGTCATATTTTGGCTGTCCCCCTACCCATGTGCATCTCTTCTGCGGACTACTTTGATGCAAAATTATTTCATATCATTACATATTTTTAGTGTGTATTTCTAAAACATACAGACCCTTTCTAGACATATAATCACAATATGATCATCACACCTCAAAAGAACAGTAATGTCTTAATATCACCAAATAGTTAATGTTCAAATATCTACAGTTGTCTCAGTGTTTTTAACAGTTTGCAGGACCCATATGGCCCGTATCTGCAGGTAGCTGATAATATCTTTTAAATCTTTTCTGACCTACTGGTAACCCCTTCCCTTTGTTCCCCCTTAAAATTTATTTGTTTAAGAAGTGGGGTCTTTTTGGTTTGGTTTAGTTTGGTTCTGTAGAGTTTCCCACAAGTCTGTTTCTTGCTGGTTGCATCCCTGTACAATTGTTTGACAGGCTTCTGTGGCCCCTCATTTGATGAAAGATTCAGGTTCCGCTCTTACTTCCAAACATGTTGGAGTCCCCTAGAAAGAAAAGTTGGAAAGACTGAATTTGTGGAAGAAGTAAATACTGAGTTAAGTACCATAGGCAAGAAGAATAACATCGATACGCATATAGTAAATATGGATATATGATACTGTGTTTCTGGTATAATATTAAAGTTCACATCATCAAAAGTATGTTAAATACAAACAGGCATTTTTTTTCCTTTAAACTGCCTGGGTAACACCCAATGGAATATTACTCAGCCATCAAAAAATGAAATCTTAACATTTGCAACGATGTGGATGGAAGTAGAGGGTATTATGCTAAGTGAAATAAGTCAGTCAGATTTCACTCATACGTGGAATTTAAGAAATAGAGGATCATAGGGGAAGGGAGGGAAAAATAAAATAAGACAAAATCAGAGAGGGAGACAAATCATAAGACACTCTTAACTAAAGGGAATAAAATGAGGGTTGCTGGAGGGGGGATGGGTGGGGGGATGGGGTAACTGGGTGATAGGCATTAAGGAGGGCACTTGATGTAATGAGCACTGGGTGTTATATGCAGCTGATGAATCACTGACCTCTATCTCTGAAACTAATAATACACTATAGGGCGCCTGGGTGGCTCAGTTGGTTAAGCGACTGCCTTCGGCTCAGGTCATGGTCCTGGAGTCCCAGGATCTAGTCCCACATCAGGCTCTCTGCTCAGCAGGGAGTCTGCTTCTCCCTCTGACCCTCCTCCCTCTCCTGCTCTCTGTCTCTCATTCTCTCTCTCTCAGATAAATAAATAAAATCTTTAAAAAAAATATACTGTATATTAATTAAATTTAAAAATTAAATTAAAAAAAAATAAACTACCTAGGTAATATCTTTGTAAACCAAATTGAGATCTTTGTTTTGTGTCCTACTTTTTGAAAACCTAACATTGTGTAAATGTTGTTTGTCATGTACTTTTATGTTACTTCTACCTATTCCTCAAAAACTAGACGACTTGTGAATGAGCACCGTGATGTATTTAGCCTTCTCCCGTTAATGGCTGTGTAGCTTTTTCCAGTCTTTACATAAGCAGTGATGAATGGCCTGGTGCATAAATCTTTAAGTGCATCTTGGGTTATTTGCTGCAGATAAACTCTTAGGTGTGAAATGGGTAGAGAGAATGATAAATGCTTTCCCTGGCTTGGCAGTTGCGTGGCCACTTTGACCCCCGGGAGGACTTGAGTCACTAGGAGTACGTGGGCGTGCCCATTTCCTTAACCCTCCCCGACGTGGGGCATGACCATTTAAAAACCCTTGCTACTGTCTATGCTTTTTGCTTTCTCTTGTACATAATTCTCTTTCATATGTTTTCCCTCCTGAGCTGTACCCTCCCGCTGCCATCATTACATTGGCCCTCGACACCTGAGGCTGCTCATCTTCCCTGCACCAGAACTCTTAGCCTCGTTTTGCCTGAGAGATTGGCACTAGGTGAGGGAGGGCGCACGGTGCTGCCTCTGTCATAAAGTGCATGAAGTGTGTGGATTTGTAAGCTCTGCTTTGGCTCTTCAGATCCTTGTTTCTCCTTTCTGTTTTTTCTCCCGGTGTCAGATCATTGATGTTGCAGGACAAGTGGAAGATTGCTGTAGAATCAAACTACAAGTTCATGTTACGGTGGGGGGAAAACACTCACCTGCCACATTCTGAACTAACCAGAATTTTCAAAGCAAATAAATTAAGGAAGTAATTACTCACATTATCTAATTCCTTTTTAAAAAAAAAATAAGGATTCAAATTGGCACCTCTTTTGGTACCTTTAAGCATTACCTGGAGGGATGTCAGTTGAGAAATCTAAAAATTAGGAAGGTTCAAATGTCACAATCAAGATTCTCTGACACGGGCGCCTGGGTGGCTCAGTTGGTTAAGCGACTGCCTTCAGCTCAGGTCATGATCCTGGAGTCCCGGGATCGAGTCCCGCATTGGGCTCCCTGCTCGGCAGGGAGTCTGCTTCTCCCTCTGACCCTCCTCCCTCTCATGCTCTCTGTCTCTCATTCTCTCTGTCTCAGGTAAATAAATAAAATCTTTAAAAAAAAAAAAAAAAAAAAAGATTCTCTGACACTGTCATGCAAACTAAAAGTACCTCACGTTTGCATTCTGCTTTCCAGAGTGTCATCGTCACTTCAGCCTGCTCACCTCTGTGCATCTGAACCCCAGAGTGAGCCTAGCCAACCACAGCTTGTGTCCTTCCACTCCACTTACTGCCTTGCTCTGCTGGACATGCTGGTCTTTCACTATTGACGCTCTCAGCCTCTCCTTTTCCCTTGGCGTGTCTTCGTGTGCTCTCTGCTACCCCAGCTTGCTCTCACTAGTGCTCTAGAATATTCCACTGCATTGACTGCCCTCTTTCCCATCTTACTACTCCCAACGCTGGAAGAATCCTTGCTTTTTCTTTCCTTGGGCTTCCAGGTGACTGGGACAGCCACATCACCAGATGCTTTAGAAACAGCATGTGTAAAGTGGTCCTGAAATGACAGCTAGAGCCAAGGCCTGTCGTGATTTGGTCCCAGATTACCCTCTGGTTCCTTTCCCATTTATACCCCCACAGCACCAACCTGAAGTTCCTCAGGCTCATCAGTCTGGGGTTCATATGCCTGCCCTCGCTCACACCATTTCCTCTGCTGGAATTTTCTTACCTCCTTTTGCCCACTTGGCCAGTGCCAGTTCATCCTTGAAAATTGTGCTCAGGTATCCCCTCCTGTGTGAGGCAATGTTAATTTCTGTCTTCTCTGTCCTCCGCCTGTGTGTTGAGGGTCTTTGGTCAGCATCTGCACATAGCCTGTCCTCCTGTACCTACTCTTGTGCTCTGGGTCCCGTCCCTACTAATTCATTGTCCTTTCTGTGCCTGAACCTATCAGCATGTAAACATGCCAAGCCTCTGCCATCTTAAAAACAAACACAGGGACAGAAAGCTCTCTCTTTTCTATACCTTCCCCTTCAGCTGATACCATTTCTCGAAAGAGCTTCGAGCCTCAGGTTTCTCACATGGCACTCCTTCCTCAGCCTCAGCATTCCATGCTCGTGCCTCCATCCCCTGACACAGTTCTTTCCAGGATTACCAAAAGCGTACATGTCTCCAAAGCAAAAGGGAGTAGAATTTAGTTCTTATTGTGACCACCGTTTCCATGAAATTCTCTCTGCCTTTTGCTTTTCTGACTGTACAGCGGCCTGGTTTTTCCCCCATTCCGTGGCCTTCCTTCTCCCCTTACACTGCCCGTCTGCTCTGTCCATTCTGCAGGTAGCAGAGTTCCTCCGTTTGCCCCTCTCCATACTCCTTCCGCCAAACACCTGTGTGTCGTGAGCGGTCTGGCTCCTGTGTCTCTGTCACAGGCCACTGTCCGCTCTCATCCTTGCCCTGCTCTTCAAAGCCTGTGCTGGTTCTCCCTTGTCTGTTAAGGACGCTGCTATTGGGGGTCTTCGTGTTATTGGCGTTCCTCAACATTTAGTAAAACTCTTGAGTGCCACTGGCTATGGCATGTGCTTTGCATGTGATAGCAGATGCTTAAGCTATCCCTTGTAGCAACCTCTAGGGTTTAATGATTTCCCTTTTCAGCCGAGGAAACCCAGGCTGCAAAAAATTAAATCGTTTTTTACCCACAGAATCGCAGCTGGTCCACTTGGCCCCAGAACCCCCAGACAAGATTGCTTTCACAGGCACAAATGAGTCTGACCTCGTCACAGAAGTGCCTTTTCCTTGGTGCTCAGCTTCCTTCAGCCTCCTGGTCCCTCTCAGCCTGCTACTCAGCGTTAGCCACCATCCATCCTGCCATAGTCCAACGCTGTGCAAGTTGCCCCCGTCCCTCCTCCCTCGGGGGCTGCACGCCACTCCCCAGCCCCCCCGCCACAGGTCCGTGACTTCTCTCTCCCCACTCGCCATTCACTTGTCTCTTCCTTCCCAAACTTTCACCTCCAAAGCTTGAATGAATCTTTTCTCTCTAGGAATTCCCATTATTCTTTTTTACATTTTTTTTTAAGATTTTATTCATTTATTTGACAGAGAGAGACAGAGCGAGAGAGAGAGAGAGAGAGCACAAGCAAGGGGAGTGGGAGAGGGAGAAGCAGGCTTCCTGCTGAGCAGGGAGCCCCATTTGGGGCTCGATCCCAGGACCCTGGGATCATGACCTGAGCCGAAGGCAGACGTTTAACGACTGAGCCACCCAGGCGCCCCGGAATTCCCATTATGCTTAATCTACACTTATTTTAGGGCGTTTTCTAACTTCTGTTTTGTGTTACCAGTAATTATAAATATTCTTTTGAGTTATCTCCCCTTCTAGGTTACACGCTTCTTGGTGGTAGGACCAGTGACTGATTCATCTTTTTGTGTTCCATGATAGCTGAATTAAAAAATGGAGAGCTATTTATTCAAAACTTTATTCTTAGAGCCCATTCCAAGAGCCTGCAGGTAGGGAGACCGTAATGGTATATTGAGGAAGACGAACTTGCTAGACATGACCACAAGATGGCACAGTAACTGCAGTGTCCTGGTATCTGTTGAGGGTGGGCCAAGAGAGGAAAGAGAACAAGGTGTTCTTGATTGCTGGATACTCAAGGGAAATCCAAGAGAATTTTCAAATTTAAAGTAGTCAATTCCTAATCATTCACAAAGGTAATCAAGTAGGTTGGGCAACTCTTTTCTTCCCCAGATCCTTCAGCCAATAGAATGGAAACCTTCCCTCCCTCCCTCTTTTCTCTTCCTCCTCCTATTCCTTCAACAAATATTTGAGTGCCTCTATGTGCATCCGCTGTTCTAGATATTAGGAACACAGAAATGGACAGTAAAAAGCAAGATCTCTGCTGTGATGGAGTGGATTCTCTAGTCTTTGCTGAGATTCAGTGGACAATATTGGAGACAGACCCAAGAGTTTCCTTGCTGTTTTTGTTACTTCTAGTCACTTTTCCCCCTTTTGCCCAGCACAGATTGATCTGTAGCTTTGTGCTATCCAAATGAGTTTCAGTTTAAAATGCAAAAGGACCACCAGTCAGTGTATTGTTATGACCAGTTTTGTTTTAGCCATGATTTTCTGTGGCCTTCTATCTTGATTAAGGTATCCCAGTTAATCAAGAATTGACTGTTCTCTTTGCAATTAGAGATACTGAGGCTCAGAAAGGTCAAAACATGCATATTGCATAGGTAAATATGTGGAAAAATACATACTCAGTTTTCTGTATCATTCATTACCTCAAGATCAATGCCAGTCAGATTCTTCAAAACAAAAGAAGACAAGCAAGTCCCGTATTGTGGCAGGTACCTATAGACAAATTTGACTTAAACTGTGTTGTTGCCAAAGGTAAAGGTTTGCCAGGGAGGACCCAGTGCAAATTTATTTAGTTCAAATTGCATCTAGTGTTTAGAAACATTCCTTCTGCAAGGGGAAAGCAAGAGTGTAAAAGTAATACAAGTATGATCATTTGGAAATCTCGGAAATCACAGACACTGCTTGTTTTAAAACTGTGAGAAGAGCTGCTACAGCAGCCTTCTTTGTGGTGTGTCGTAGTTGAGCACTGGTTTTTCCCCAGTATTGGATCTCCATCACCTCCGTGCGCTTTCCCTCCATACCCAATCCCTCCACCAGTCTGGCTCTGCAAGATGGGATTCATTTTCACACTCTTCTTGCCACCCCTTGCTTCAGTTTCAGGAGGATGAGGGTAGGGGATTAATCTGAGATGTTATGTGAAAGAGACATTCCCATGATGTAGAAGTCAATGTGGAATTTTGGTTTATTTTTCGTGTACTTCGATGGAGTATGTTTTTCCCCTAACATATAGCTGTTTTCTCTGATTTTTAGTAATCTTACTATTTTTGGAGATGCAGTATAATCTTTTCCCACAGTTAAGCTGCAGGCAGGGGTCAGTCCATCCCTGGATGGTCGTAATCACATATTACCAAATTACCATTCAGTTCAACACGCAAAATCACTGTTGGCTGCACGTGGATGGGTTTTGTTTTAGCTGTGATTTGGGGTTATCTGCGACTTTGACCGCCATAAAATTTAAGGTACACACACCACCTATGTCACAGAGATGAGAAGATCAAAAGTATACTACTTACCAAGCGTCACTCTTAATATTCATCTTGCATCACACATGCGCGCCGTCTTCTTTACGTGGAGTATTGCCATTGTTTGTCCTTCAAAGATTCTGTTGGCTGTGATTCTATAGGAGACTGTGCCAGGAAAAAAAAATCCAAACCCCTTATTTTTAAGTGCACACCAGGCCATTTGGGGGTGGCACTTATTTCTGAGTAACACACTGAGTATAATAGCTTTGCAATTTGAACCCCCAGAACTATGCCAGAGACTGGACATACACGACCCTGTTTACTTTTCACCACAAGGTAAGTATCTATTCCCGTCTTGCAGAGGAAAATGCTGAACAGAGATGAAATTGCCCAAAGTTGCACTTACAGTAAGGCTTGGGCGGGATTCAAACACTGTTCTGATTCCCAAAAAGCAAGTCTGTTGCCTCCACGCACTGTTCTCTGTAGTGCTCTAGGCTCTGTGATTTGGTGTGAGCGTTTGTGTGGTGAGGCACTCTCCAAGTCCAAGTTGCAAAGGAGCGGTGTAAAGACAGTTGCCAGAACTGTCCCCGTTAGGATTATGGGCGGGCAACTTTTCTGTAATACATGTCCCTCTCAGAGTGGGGTGAGGGGAGAGAGCAGGGGTGTGTCCTGCAGTGGAGAAGGGGCTGCGCCAGGTCCTGGTTGAGCTTCAAGAAAGAGGACCCTGAGGCCTCACAGTGACAGATTTAAACCCCCTTTTGTTAATTACCTGTCAGCAAACCCCGCAAAGGCCTAAGTGAATTTATAATTCTGGAAGGTCACATTTCGTTGAAAAAAACGGTACCCTAAATAAAAACTGATAGGAGAATCCCCACTTAATTCTGTTTCAGAAAGCAACAAAAGCACACAAAGATTGGTGGTTTTCTGAATTACCTCGAAACGTGGCTGGGGATGGGAGTGGGGGGAGCAAATTGTACAGGTACCTACATTTAGGGTAATTTGTAAATTATCAGTATAATTTAAAATTCTTCAGCCCTTGGTAACATCACTCATACAAGGCTCCTCCACCCATCGCCAGCCTCTTAGCTACAGTCTGTCTCTCGCTCTCACTCCAAAAATAACAAATTGCCTCAAGTTACCCAGACCCACTCTACGGTTTCTGACTCCTTCTACCTGAATACCTGCCCATGGTTGGCTAGTACTTGTTCTTTTGTTATCTTGGCTGGAGTGTAACTTCGTTGTTTTTTTTTTTTTTTTAATTAATCAAAGGCAGGCCTACCAATTAGCATGGCATTTCTTTCTTTTTAAGGCTACCACTAATTAACATATTTAAAAGGTCTGTACAGAGGCTGCATTGAATCGCTTCAGTGGCTACTTCCTTTGGTATTTGATAAATGGAACTTATCCCAGAACTATTTATTATTTGCAGGTCTCAGTTCCAGCTCGAGTGTATTCCTGGAGCCCTTAAATCATCTAGTATGATGTGCCAGTCTGTAAAGCAACAGGTGAACTGCACTGGCTTCCTCCACGGGCAACAGCTGAGAATGTGACTAAAAACTGCCCAGACATAGCCTTTCTAGTAAGAACTGAATGTGATTCTTACATTTAAGCCAGTATTCCTCTTTTTCTTTTTTCCCCCCCCTGTGAATGGGAAGGAAAGATTTTAGTCATTTTGAGTCATTGCCCTTATAAAGGATTTTAGTTTATCAGTTCACAGAAAGTGGTTTGGGTTTTTGGTTTTGGTGTTTTTTGTTTTTTGCTTTTTTGGCACACTTCAGTAAATTCATTTGAAGATTTGTTTGTCATCCTCATTAATTTGTTTTTCTCAATATGAAAACTTGGGCTTTCCCCCCTAGCTTTATTGAGGTACAATTGATACTTAGTAAACTGCACACAATTAAAGGGTGTAATTTGCCAAGTTGTGACATATGTCCACATCCCTAAAACCTTCACCACAACCAACGTAGTGAACATAACCATCATTCTCAGAAGTTTACTCATGTCCTTTGTTGAGCTTTCCTTCCCAATCCCCCCGCCTCCCTTCCCCAGATAACCACTGAGCTGCTTCCTGTCACTATAGATTAGTTTGCATTTCCTAGAATTCTATATAAATGGAATCATTTAATATTTACCCTTTTTCTGTCTGACTTCTTTTATTCAGCGTAATTATTTCGAGTCCCTCCATGGTGCTGTGTGTGTGCATAGTTCTTTTTACTGCTAATTAGTAGTCCATTACATGAATCTACTACAACTTGTTTACCCATTCACATATTGATGGGCATTTGGGTTGTGTCTAGTTTTTTTTACTATTACAAATGAAGTTGGCATAAATATTCATGTACAGGCCTTTGATACGTGTGTTCATATCTCCTGAGTAAACACATAGGTGTGAAATGGCTGTTATATGGTAGACACACGTTTAACGTTTTAAGAAACTGCCAGACTTTTAAAAAGTGATCAGTCGTAGGAGTTCCATTTGCTTTACAGACTCAGTAGTACTTGATCCAGTCAGACGGTCAGTGTTTTTCATTTTAGTCATTCTAGTAGGTAGATGGTGGTATCTCACTGTGGTATTCATTTGCATTTCTGTAATGACCTATGATGTTGAGCATCTTTTAATGTGCTTATTTGCCATCTTCATTCGCAAAATGTCTATTCAGATACTTTCCCATTTTTCATTGGGTGGTTTTCTTATTGTTGAGTTTTGGAAGTCTTAATATATTCTGGATACAAGTTCTTTATCAAATTTATGCTTTGCAAAGATTTCCTTCTAGTGGCTTGTCTTTTTGTTTTTTTAAACATGGTTCTTTGAAGAGCAGTTTTCAGTTGTGATGAAATCCATTTAACTTTGTTATTTTATGGGTTGTGCTTTCAATGTTGTAGCCAGGGAATTTTTGACTAACTGAATGTCACAAGATTTTTGTCTGTTTTCTTCTAGAATTTTTATAGTTTTAGGTTTTGCATTTGTGTCTCTGATCCATTTGGAGTTAAGTATATATATTGTGTGAGGTATGGATTCGAGTTATTTTTGTTGTTGTTAATGGACAACAAACTTTTACAGCACCGTCATTTGAAAAACCATTCTTTTTGGTAAAATATTTTTTTAATATAAAAGCAGAACAGGGGCGCCTGGGTGGCTCAGTTGTTAAGCGTCTGCCTTCGGCTCAGGTCATGATCCCAGGGTCCTGGGACTGAGCCCCACATCGGGTTCTCTGCTCAGCGGGAATCCTGCTTCTTCCTCTCCCACTCCCCCTGCTTGTGTTCCCTCTCTCCTGTCTCTCTCTCTCTGTCAAATAAATAAATTAATTAATTTAAAAAAATCTTAAAAAATAAAAGGACATTTGTAAAATACAGAAGAATATAAAGCCTACATCTTGCTAATCTTTAAAAAATAACTTACCTAGATACATTTAAGGTATTGTAGGAGTAGTTCTAAGTGTGTACTTTACAAAATTGGAATCATAGTATATTCTGTCTGGCTTTTTAAAATTTTAGCATTATATTAGTGTTTTCCTATGTGATTTAATATTCTTTAAATACATGGTTTTTAATGGCTACATGGTTATTCTGTCATAGATATATACTTTACCCCTTTTATTAGACATTATCAATTTTTATTCCTAAAATATACTTTGAGCATGCTTATACTTAAATCTTTGTTTCTCACCTTTCTTTTTTTTTGCTTACATTTAGAAATTTATCAGGTCAACATACATGAACATTTAAAGGGCTTTGATTACATATTTCCACAGTGTAGTCCAGAAAGTTTTAACGGTTTACACTCCCACCAGCAACTACTAACAAACTTTAATTCTTATGGCAAATTTTGTTCTTTTAAAAGCATCAGGGATGCTCTGGGACACCCTCTCTCTTGTTCTCCACAGCGTCTTTCTAACCTTCACTCTGGCCAAGTGCCTTGCTCCCCCTCATTCTCCTCATGTGACCGTTCTACTTGGCACTGGTAGTTAAGCAAACTCCTTGCATCTCTTGCTTCTTTTACCAAAACATTTATGGGTTTGAATATACATTTCTCCCAGGTCAATAAAGAAGCCCCTCTTCTCATCTAAGATGAAAAGTTCTTCCTTTTCTCAGGCTCCCATTGTGCCCGGTCTCCCAGAATGCTCCATATTTCTTCCCTGCCTCTTTACCCTCACTCAGCACAGAAGCTGCCCCAGGTCTTCCCCACCTGACATCTTGAGTTGCCCCTCAGCTACCAGACTTTTTCTTCTCTTCCAGTGCAAAGCTCTTTGGAAGGAAGCATCCTTTTGTTGGAAGTCACTTCCTTCTTGCTCAACTGGCAATTCACATGGGAGTGTTTCTCCCTCCTCCTCCTTCCCCATTCTTGCCCTCCCTCCCACCCCATCCCACAGTCTTTCTTGCTGAAGTGTGGTGTCTTCATGCCTAAGTGGTGAGCTCTAGGCAAGAATTTCAGGGTGGTTCTAGAACTCATAGTAGCTTTGTCTTTTTGTGGGGCTCGCCATTTTTTCTTCCTTCTCTTTGAAGCTCTGTCTCTGCCCTTCTCCTCTTTAAGTTAGAATGGCTGTCACTAGACACCAGCATGAGTTAACCAGTAACTTGGTTTGCATCTGTCTATATAAGAGTGAGCCACACAGCCCTGTCTACCTTCTTCGCATGTCCTTTGTCACTGTGGTCAGGCACTTAAGGACCTATCAGCCTTCCTCTAGGAAATGCCTGTTTTTGCTGTTTTTTCAGCTCTCTGCTTTAGACCACTCCAGCACCCAACTTCTGTATGTCCTTCGAACAAGCACGCCCTATACCTTCTTCCCTCCCTCGGCCCCCCTCCCACTGCCCTAAGTGCTTGTTCTCAGTGCTTCAAAATTGCCCCACTTCTTATCATTAGTACGTGAGTGTATAATGTCCCAGCCACTTGGGATTCAGTGCACTTTTCTCATTTCAATCTTTACAATGTCTATAAACCACACTGCACCCCAGTCAGAGCATCATCTTAGAATCTGTAATCATCTGTGGTGCTCATCTCTGAGTTCTCCTGGCTAACTGGCGTGCCCCCCCACACCCCCATGCCCCCCCTTTCTTTATTGCACTTTCTTCAAGGTAAAAATCACCAAAACTCCACTGTATGCTTTTCCTTTTCTGACCTGAGTTACTTGTTTATACCATATAATAGCGTTCTTTACTGTTGATTTGTCCTTCTAATAATACTGCCTTATGAGGCCAACTTTTATTTTAATTAACAGGCATATCACTTCACTTGACATAAGGTGTCTATCCCGTGGTCGCAGCTCTCTTGGACATCCTAGAGGACAGGGGTCATGCCTGTTTGCATCCCCAGTAATTTCAGATTGGTGCCATACGTAATAGGTGTTGGTAATATTTATTACATCAGTGTCAGCTACTTATCTTAATAGAGCGGGAGCCACATACAATCGAGCGTTGACTCTGGGGGGTCTGAGGAAATGAAGCAGATGACTTCTGCAGAGAACTTCCGGCAGTCCCTTTTCTCTCTTGATTAATGCTTATGTGGTAGGTCTTCCTTACGTATACTAACAGAACGAAGCTGTGGATAATCCAAAACCTTGAGTACTTTGGAGTACATGTTGGTGTTTCTTTGTGTGTTGCTGAAGATGGACTTGCCACCTGTGAATTCACTTTAAAATGAATAATAGTCTTCTCATAAAGACACACTCAGGGCTGAGCAGTTGTCTGTCTCCTTACTCTGCCTCTACTCTGGGGCGTTTCTGGTTTGCACCCTTGCCTGCGAACACATGGCCTCAGGGAAACGCTCATCGGGCAGGGTTTCTCCAAGCTGTTGTTTAGAACAAGATCTACACCTAAAAGGTTTTTCCAAAAACTGTTATAGATAAAATAGTGGATTTGTTTCAAATATAAATGAGGGAAATAAGCAGCAATTTTGAGGAATGACAGTAAACTGGGAGTAATATTTGAATGAAAATATGAACCATCTAGATAACTTGTGATTTAGGGGGAAATCTATATATCTAGGGATATTGATTTATTTACTTTTCACTTTTCAGTTTACTGTAAATATTGTATGTGTTTCACGTTTGTTTCTAATGGGAATTGAGATAGATTTTCCGTAAAGTATAAAAAATATAATGAATAAAAACCAATTTGGCTCATGTGCCATTAACCAGATTGGGTCGCACTTTTGGAATTTCAAACTAACTCTTCTTTTCTTTTTAGGTTGCCTCTTGGTGCTGCATTGGCCGTATTTGGCACCCAGAATGCTTCATTCTGTGATGGTCTATTAATAAGGTTACCTTGTAAAGTTTGGAGCAGGGCCTCAGGTAGGTGGCTTTTATCATTATATGGCATGGTTTTCAAAGTGATCCATTATTTCAGTTTCTGAATAATTTAAGATATCATATTAAAAGCTTTGAAAAGCATGCCACATAATAAGCATGCCACTTACTATTTCAAGGTCTATCAATATGGATTGTGTTCAGCAGGACTTTATTAATAGTTATAGTCTAATGGAAGGATTGAAATACTGGCAGTGAGCAGTCTTCCTTACTTTGTGCACAAAATGCATAGCTGCTGTAAAAGCTTATTTGTTCATGTTCCCCAAATAACCTGCGATGAACTCTTAAGCTCTTCTTTCTCCGAATCTTGCTCAGAGTGATAGACTATCGCATGTTACCACTATGTCTTCTTCCTGTCGATTGGGAGGGATCCGATGAACTACGGGCAGATGGGGAGGGCTGCTCACTCTGCTTGCTGGGATGGGGCAGATGCTAGAATAAGGAACTCCGTGGGACAAGAGCAATTTGCTAGCCTTGTTGGAAAGGGGACACACCCCGGCATCTGGACTTCCCAGCCTGTAGGTGCAGCTCAGTGCCACAGAATCGAGGTGTAATGATACTTGGAAGTCCAGGCACCCTGGATGTGGGACCAGGTAAGTCTGTCAGCAGGACCTCACACAAAGGATCGAGGTTTAGAGACCAGGACCCTCAGCCCTAGGGTAGGAAGAACGGTATGAACAAAGATGGCTGTGCCAACTGCCAGAGGATAGGCTCAAGGTCATAAACTCTACTGAGGGCAGGCAGGGGCCCAGCCCTGGGGAAAGGAGGACACAGGCTGAAAGCCAGGCAGGGTCCCACAGTATACATGAACAGAGCTTTACAGTCAGACAAAAGGTACATAAACTAATCTGGCTAAAATTCCTAGTTACTTTGTTCCTTTCTCTTTTCTATAAAGCTTCATTGGCTATTTCCAAATGATAAGTCATAATGGATGCAGACTGCATGTACTTAAGGAGCTGTGCAATAGAACATTTGAAAGCAGACATGTTCTGAAAATCCAGGCCGATGGAGTGCACCCTGGCTGTGTCTCCTTGCCTGTCAGGTCACCTGCGGGCTTCTGAGTAGTACATGCCCACGTGTTCCTAGCTTTCAGCACCCCTGACAGAGACAGGAGGGACCCCCAGGTGGTTGTGATGCCCCCCTAAGTTTCTCCTCCTCCGCCAAAGCAAACTAACAGCCTCCTCCTACAGGGTTTGTCTTCTGAGCTTGCTTTACACTGATTTGAAATTGCAAAAACACCAAAACATGTTTATCTGCTGTTTTGATTCCCGAAATCCCTTATCAGGACTATAGTTATGTTCAACAAATATTTATCAAGTGTCTACTACATGCCAGGACACTGACCAGGTGCTGGGGGGTGAAAGGATGAATAATAGTCTCCCTGCAGATTAATTTAGAATTCCCAGGGGTGGGGGAGACAGGCCATTTCAAGGAGAGCTTCACAGTCTATATTAGAGGTAAAAGGCGCCCTTAGGGGTAAGGTTGTGAAGTTCTTTCTCGTTCAAGTAAAATCAGCCAAGGAATGTAATTATCAAATCTCTTCTGATTGTGACGGCCTGGGCGGTGTACATGTCCTCTGGAGGTGGAGGACGGAGTGGCCGCCCCGACTTGACATTTTTGCCTGGAACTGATCCTGTTTACTCAGCTGTATAGGAATATATAGAGGTGGTTGTTTCCAGAGGTGGTTGTGACCTGGACAGTCACATGGGCATAACTTAAGGACCGAGTAATGGCACAAATAGAGCCTTCCCTGGATTGGGCTCTTTTCCATGATACAGTTTAATGCTGCTCAAGATTTTGCACACACACACACACACACGCACACACACATTTAACATTGATAACTCCTCGTACACCCATATACACTAGCCTATATTTCAAGTGCGCTTTACTTTGAGATGGCTTAAAACTAATTCTCTGCATGAGCTTTTGTAACTACATAAAACTTCTTGTCCTCATCACTTTTGTTTGAATATTTACTGTTTCTGCCTTCCGATTTGCATTTGAAGGCAGATGCAGTAGGAGTGCTTGGAGAGTTCAAACATGGAACCTAGATGATGCTGTGTTTGTCTAAATTAGGAGTATCAGGCAGTTAACCCTAAATGAGTGGAGGCATGTTCTCCAGATGTTTTGGGTCCGTCCATGTGAATATTTTTAGAGTTGATGTCAGGCATTTTTGTTGTCGCCCCGGGAATATAAGAAGTCAGTGGTCATAAAAACAGCCCCTCACAATTTGGGAAATAGGCAATTTTCAGATTGGGCTGACCTGTGAGTCACCTACTTTATACCTAGCCAGAGCACCAATATTTGGGAAATGTTTCATACCAAAAAACAAAGCCAGGAAAACCTCTAAAAACAGTTAAAGTTCTGATGAAGCATTCTTACTTGGTATTCACATATCATTGATTCTTTGCTCTCTCCCAAGCACCATTGCTTCCCTTTGTGCACAGTTCCCCTCACACATCCTCTTTGCAAATTTACTGACTAAAATTGCCCTATGTGACCAAAAGGGAATTACCTGGTATACCACCCATGTGTATTTTTTTAGCTTTTTATTTTGATGAGATTACACAGCCTTAGGGGGAAGAATCCTCCATGTAGTTGTTAAAAGGAAATGCTGACTTTTAAGTTATGGATCATTAAAAGAGAGCTTTTAAAAGAGAAGAAAAAAATCTTTAACTTGACATTTATGTTCTATATAATAAATAACCAATGAAAATATTTCAGAATTGGAAGACAAAATCTGATGGTCTCTCCCTTCTGTCTGGATACTCCTAGAAAATGTAATAAAACAGCCATACCCGGGTTCAAGGTGGCCCAGAAGGAACATCCTAATTGTACAGAGAACTGATGTTGAGATTTGTTGGTTCCACTTTGGAATCCGTTGACTTTTTCCTGTCGGTTCTTAAAAACAAATAGGTCTCCTTTTTCTCTTCACTTGTCTGTTGGCTTTTATTATTTGTATATTAAACATAAGGCTTTCTACATATGAGTAAGGCTAAATTTTATGCTAAGTTTCAAAAGGGTTGTGCTAGAACTACATTTTAATGACCTGCTCAGAAGTTGAAAACATCAAGTATAGTCATTCAAAACAGGCAGCCTTATTTTTACTAGTTTTAGTTAACTGTGACTTCTATAGGAAAACAAGCACTGTAGTTTTCAGTTTGGGGGGTATAAAATGTGTTAATCAGGTACCTACTGACAACTTGGGTGGATCAGGCACAATCCCAGCTCTTTGCCCTGTCTCCTGCTTCTTTCTGTCCTCTTGAGGCATCAGCAGCCCCATCTCACCATCTACCTATCCAGCCATCCTTCCTGCTCTGTGCCAGGCCTGGGTTCAGGTACCAGGCGTGGTTTCACTTTAGCAATTTTTATTAGGAATGGGGACTGGATTGATATTACCTATGTGAACTGATTCCTTAGCAATGGATCAATCCGAGAAGGCTTGTTTTCTGAAACAAAACAAATATTTTAGATTTTACGGCAATTGCTGTTGTTTTAATCTAAGACTTTACAAATAGCCTGTAAGTTTCAAAAATACCTTTCTCGTGGCTTAGTTTGTTGGACCAAATTGTATCCATACCGTGTTATTTTTTACTTGAATATAGATACGTATATTCTGTCCTACGTCCTAGGTCTGTTACGGTGATTGAGCAAACCTATAGTTCGTTTTGATGCTGGAAAGCACTTGCCCTGCTTTAATTATTTTCATTCATTAAAAAAAAAAAAAAAAAACACTTTTATGGGAAACAGCAGTGAATAAATAAAACTGACACAGCTTCCGCCCCAATGCCGCCTACAGTCTATTTGTAATAGTCTTGCAAGATATACTTCTCCTTTTATTATCCATTAATAAGGGACTTTACAGACCTACAAAAATTGAATGCTGTAAAAATATCCACGTAACGTTCACGATCAAAAAAATGTGCTAACTATGCCGTTGCCCTTACTTCAAGTACTGGTCCGCAGTTATGTTATCTTGTTCATTTCTTTCACATTATCCCAAGCTCTGTTGTGTTTCGTACATGTGAATTAAAATATTAACTGTTGTTAAGTTTCCTTTTGCAAGCTACCTGTTTATGCGAAAAACATGTTTTAAGCAAATGTTGACATTTTCTGCATTGTTTACTCCTGGTGTTTTATGATTAGCATATGGGAGCATAAATAAAGCTTTGATTATCGATGGCCTTTGCCCTTAATCATCAAAGTGTATATTTGATTTTTAACTTAATTATGAAAGAATTATTGATGCAGGTAAGTGTTGTAAAAATTCACAGCTGTTAGACAAATGACAGTCAGAGTTGTGGAATGGCAAGGATAGAAACAGTTTCCAATACAGGGCTGTTCTTATGCCTGCATCCTCATAGGAATTTGTTTTAGTAGACCCTCTGATGTATGATTCATTTTTGCTGGTTATGTTTCTGTGTGAGTCACTGTTTTAGAATGTAAAACATAGGACAATGAACATGTGTGTGTGCACGCACACACAATGTTCCCTTTACTTACTGTTTTTATGTATGCAAAGTTGCCCTAGAAAATAAATGTGTGTTCTTGTACCAGCAAAAACTGGAAGGGCATCCTGAAGTGTGACTTTCTCAGGGCGAGTTGAAATGGGTATATGGGTATATTGCTTCACAATTCTTAGATCAAGGCAAAGAAGAATTTTAATCCTTTGAAAAGCATAATGACCACTCTTTGACACATAAAAAAGAAAGACAGGAGTACACATTTTGTTGTAGACTTTTCAGAATAGTAGTTACAATACTTTTTAAAAGTCTTTCTTATTGCTATAAAAAAGAACACAGATAATTTTAGTTGACATTTTAGTTAGGATTACATAAATGCAAACGGTATATTTTTCAGTGTTTATTTTATCAAGCCAAATAATAATGAACTCTAACTGGCTCCCGGTTTCCTTTGTTTGGGGAAATAATTAGCAGCCCTTTGAAATTAGTGGGTCACTCATAAGAACTCAAAATAGTTAGATTGAAGTTAGGGAAATTAACTGTGACTTTGGAATTATGTTTTGTGATAAGATGAATGAAAATGATGGCTTTATTATTTTATTTCAGGCTAAAATATGTAATGGGTAATTTGTAGACTATAGTAATATTTTAAATCAAGATAGAAATTTTAAACTGTATTGAAATACTTTATTAAAAGAAGCAAAGTCTTATATTTGTTTCCTTTTGGGGGTCATATTGGCAGCTCTGATAGAGAAAATAGGCACTATTCCCTGTTCTTGTCTTTTAAATGTAATAATGGGATTTATCCACTTGCGTATTGGTTTGCCAACCTACCCTTCTCCTAGAATGCAGCCATATAAGAGTGAAAAAGGAATTTTAAGGCTTATGCCCCTTCTTGACCACATACATGCTGTCAGGATATTCAGCTTCTATGAGCCTCTCACCTTAAAATGGCAGTGATAATAAATGCATCCACCTCTCGGGTCCATTGAATTTTCCAGAGAGGTCATAGAGATGAAAACACTCTACACTTGCAAGGTATTTATATTATTAAAATAACACAATACACAAAACAGGCTTTCATGTTCGTAACTACCCTACCAAAACCTCAGTATGTGCCCTGGGCAAGTAAGTATTTACAAAGTTAATTTTATTATTTTGCAATTTTGATGTGCGGAATTCAGTTCTTCCGTTTATGCATGTCCTGTGCTTTACAAAAGAATGGAGCTTTTGCTTTAACTTTTTAAATATCTTTTATTAGTCTGAATTTTTATTTTTCTTGTTTTTTTAAACTATGAGAATATGCTGCTTTCAAATATACCTTTATTATTTTTGTAATGATGCTTGAATGTTCTCTAGCAAATATTTTATTTATGCACCAAATTCTATGTGAAAATTTGATATCAGGAGAAATTAATTAGATTTTGTTTGGAACGTTACGTAAAATTGTTTCCATTTAGCTTGTCATTGGTGAATCCTTTTATTATTGTATTTTAACCCATTTGTTTGATTTATATTATCCCCCTCATGTTCTTAAAATCACGATTTCTGAACGTTCATCTTTAAAATATTCAGAGCTTATTAATCTCTTTATGCCCTGTAGTCTCTACAGTAGATAATCCTGGTTGTTTTTTCTGCCTTTTGACCATTCTTTTCACATTTACTTGTGCAGTCAAGAATTATTAACAGATTTTTTTCTCTATGCATGTTCTTAGTTTACTGAAGATCATGCCAATAGGCATTTTTTACAGATATTTTAAGATTTTTCGACAATGATCTTTTAAAACCCAATGATGCCTTGTTTCTGATACCTCTGCAGCAAACCCATATTTAACTTCCCTTGCACGCTTTTGAAATCTAAAGAGTGCAGAGTTATTGCTACATTTTAGCAGTCAGCAGGTGTTGCAGGTAACAAAAGTGCAGCTCAGAGAGGCCCGCCTTGCACAAGTGTGTGCCCTGTGGGCAGATGAGGTGCTTTCTTCAGGAGTCTGCTCTTCTTTGGTGAGGTTCCAGATGCACGGAGTTTGTCTCTTCCATGAAATTATTAAGCTTAATGAAATTTTGATCAGTTTGGTTTACAGAGAGTAACCCTAATATCCATTTCTCTCAGTAGGCAAGTTAGATTTAAAAAAATTAAAAACTGAATTTGGGAAAGAAGTGGGGAGTCATTCAGCATCACAAAATGCCATTTATATAGGTAATACTACTTTACTTTTTGTTTCTGCATTTATTTGGTCATGTAAGTGTGCTTAGAACTAATAAAAATTTGCAACTGGTGAAAATTAATGCATGACTCGTCAGCAGAGTATGGAATGTAAGCATGTGCCATGAAATTGCAATTCTTTTATCCTTTATTTTCCATCATTTACATACGGATTCCATTTAGAGTGTAGTCCATTCTTATTTTTTGTTTCACAGATCGGCCAAAATGGGAAGGACTGGATTCCGCTCTCTTCCACGAAGAGTCAATGGGACTGGCTAAGATCAAGGTCTGAGGCTTTTTCCATCTGTCATCAGGTATGCATTGAACAAGAATCACTACAGTTCTATGCATGTATCCTTAAAGTATTTGATATGCATATTATGAATGTGGACTTTTATTCAATGTTGAGCTCACAACCTTATATTATCCTGTAGTTTTAAATGCACCTATAACTAATTTGAGTTTTGTAATATGTTGAGATGAAAAGATATTATTAGCCATGAAAAAATTTCAGCTGGTCTTAGAAAAGTGTAATATTTGAAATCTACAGTTCTTCATTGCTCAGTATGTACATGCAAAGATAACAGAATTCACTTGTTACTCCCTATTGAGTATCACCAAATTTAATATAATCAAATGTTTGTATATTGTTTCATGGTGTACTTTCAATACCTTTTTTTCATTGACTTAGAAGTTATCATTTTTTTCTCAACTGGAATTCTCTGCTCCTTATGCTTGGAACTCTTAACACAACAATAACAAATATGACCAGTCTTTGAAATATTTTCAGATACTAGTTATATACAGGGACTTAGATACTTGGCATTCCATGTTGATTTTACAGTTGACAAATTTATCAGCTTATTTCCCACAGTGCTCTAAATAGGTGCATAAAAGCATCATGTTAGGAAATCAAACATGGCAGAGTGCTTTCTACCAATTTACAGTGTCATTGCCGGTCACAGCAGAATAGCTGTGTAGATAGTTCTGGGAGAGCTAGAGAAGTTGGCTCTTGAATGGGAATGTAGCAGGGAAAGAACAAGTCCCTGAAGTTCAGGAAATCTAAAACCAGGGGAGCATATTATGTTAGCATATTAGTAATGTCAGTTGTGTTAACTGTGTTAACGTCACTTTTAAACTGCAGAGGAGATTTAGACAGTTTGCACAGCTTGAAGGGAAGGCCTTGTCAAGGTGTCTCCTTACTGAGGAAGAAAGGGTGCACAAAGCAGACACTGGTTAATTTGCCCACAGGCCTTACCTTTTTTTAATCAAGTGAGTGGATAACTGCCCTATTTTGCCTGTTTAGTGACAGCCTCTACATTAAAGCACAGCGGGATCTACTGTAATATACATGTAGTCTTACAGAAATTAGGTTAAATTTAGGGCCCCTGCAAAAGTATAACTGGAATCTGCAGGACTCCGTAGACATACCTAGCTTGTAAAGGCAAACTAGGGCCAGTCCGATGCCAAAACAAGGGCTATAAAGAAACTGGTTTTCGTTTGTTTCTAAATACATAATAGGATGAAAAATACAACTAAGTCGTAGTTGATTAATCATCATTTAGCCACGCGCAGTTTTCACTTCAAAAAGCAGATCTTTTTTAAGAGACATTTCTGTGTCTCTTAAGAGTACATTTCCAGACTGGCGCTCATGAAACTCGAGTCCCCTTTAACTCTTTTATATCAGGTGGATCTTTGGGGAGTTGGTTTCTTACTCTGAGAAATACAGTTGATAATATTCACTATCTCTTGTCCATGAATTTCCAAAGGTTCCAATCAATTTAAACATTTTTGTTTAAGTAGACATAATCTTTGCTGTACGATCTGTACATGTCATTCTTCCTCACAGCACCCATAGTGAATTGAAACTCTGATACACCTTTTACCTGAAATGCCTCCATAATGATGTGTCCTCGCACAGGTATTGTGCTCCAAGCCAAAAGTCGCACTGGTGTACTGCCCACGGGTTACAGGTGTGCCAAAGACTGATCCCCTCAGCTCTTGGGGAGGCCTGAGGACTCTGGCTCATCCACTAACCTCAGTGTGCCCAATGAACAGAATCATTTTCTGTGATGTGCAAAAAGGTGAGGAAAATTACCTCGACCAAATCTTTTCCCCCCCCACAAATGATAAGGAGCCCTGATCCTCACCTCAAATAACTTCACAAGGTGTTACCATTCCCAGAATGCATATTTGTTACGAAGAGAAGTCATTTCCACTCTTGACTCGGAAATCCCTCTGTGTGTGATGACACTGCTTTGAGAGCAAATTTCCACTCTGGGTGGTGCCTTCAACTCTTTCAGGCCTCCCGTGTCTGCATTAAGCACTTTTTCCATGGACCAAATGGTTCACAGCGTGCCTAAAAGAGTTTCCAGTCTATAACACAGAGTCTGACTAGAGTTGACTTGCACAAATTAAGAGGCTTTTTCGACCTTAAGATATTTGCAGAAATATTTTTCTGTTCTTAATCAGATTTCTGTTGTCTAATCCCTTGTCAAAATTGAAGCTTCATAATGCTACTTTGAGTGTCATGTTTTGATGCTTCGTGAGAGTTCCTGAAATCACTACTGCTTTCCCTAAGTACAACATTTGTCAGGTGGAATTTCTGGGGGGGGTGTGAACTGTTCATTCTGAGCAATGCGTTAATGTGTATTTTGGCAAATGTAAAGAAACCTACAGATATTACATTAGACCAGCTGAATCCATTTTATGGTTTCTTTTTGAATTCAAAAGCATCACATAGCAAATAAAAATTTAAAAAATTAAATTTAGTTACAAACTAGTTGTTTCTTATTTTTTTTTCCAGTCCCTTTTTGCTTTCTTTTACGACCACATGAAACTTGAGAAGCCACCTAAAGCTAAATCATTTAGTGGAGTTGGGCAGTTCCCAAGTGTCCAACAAGAAGGCCTGCTTTAGGCTGCGATGGCCACTGTCATTCCTGGTGATTTGTCAGAAGTAAGAGATACCCAGAAAGTCCCTTCAGGGAAACGTAAGCGTGGTGAAACCAAACCAAGAAAAAACTTTCCTTGCCAACTGTGTGACAAGGCCTTTAACAGTGTTGAGAAATTAAAGGTTCACTCCTACTCTCACACAGGAGAGAGGCCCTACAAGTGCATACAACAAGACTGCACCAAGGCCTTTGTTTCTAAGTACAAATTACAAAGGTATTAAACTCTATTTGTCTTTCAGATTATATTTTCTATTATGTTGGCCCATGTCAAGCCATTGTAAACGTATATATGATTGTATACACGTTCTTGAGCTGCTTTGCAGAGAGGAAATGTTAACGTAGATTAGACGTTGGCTAGCTTTAGTATTCTAAGTCACATACTTTGATGTCTTAGTGTCTTTGGATTTTTTTTTTTTTTAATGAAATGCTTACTGAGAGTAGAATTTCCATTTGTGCAAAGAGAGTACAAGGAGAGGGTATGGACGTTTACGTGAGTATGTTGAGTCTCGCTCATTGGCTGCTGTAATAATAGCTACGAACCAGCGAATCCTGAAGTGGCCACTTCAGCGGCTCGAGCTCTGCAGCGCTGAGGGGTATTGACTGTCCTCGTAGCGCATGTTCAGTTAAAGCGTGTCCGTTAGCAGGGAGCCTCTGTGTTAGCATAGCAGCTTAGCTTCCATTTGAAAAGTGACTCCCTGCCATTTGTGTCGTGATACTGACAGAATATGTCTGTGTTTCAAGGCACATGGCTACTCATTCTCCTGAGAAAACCCACAAGTGTAATTATTGTGAGAAAATGTTTCACCGGAAAGATCACCTGAAGAATCACCTCCATACGCACGACCCCAACAAAGAGACGTTTAAGTGTGAAGAGTGTGGCAAGAACTACAACACCAAGCTCGGGTTCAAGCGTCACCTGGCCTTGCATGCCGCGACGAGCGGCGACCTCACCTGCAAGGTCTGCCTGCAGACTTTCGAGAGCACGGGAGTGCTGCTGGAGCACCTTAAATCGCACGCCGGCAAGTCGTCCGGCGGGGTGAAAGAGAAAAAGCACCAGTGCGAGCACTGCGATCGCCGCTTCTACACCCGGAAGGACGTCCGGAGACACATGGTGGTGCACACGGGAAGGAAGGACTTCCTCTGTCAGTACTGTGCACAGAGATTCGGGCGGAAGGATCACCTGACTCGACACATGAAGAAGAGTCACAATCAAGAACTTCTGAAGGTCAAAACAGAACCGGTGGACTTTCTGGATCCATTCACCTGCAACGTTTCTGTGCCTATAAAAGATGAGCTCCTGCCGGTGATGTCCTTACCTTCCAGCGAACTGTTGTCAAAGCCATTCACAAACACTCTGCAGTTAAACCTCTATAACACTCCGTTTCAGTCCATGCAGAGCTCGGGACCTGCCCACCAAATGATCACGACTTTACCTTTGGGAATGACGTGCCCAATAGATATGGACGCTGTCCATCCTTCTCACCACCTTTCTTTCAAATACCCATTCAGTTCTACCTCATATGCCATTTCTATTCCTGAAAAAGAACAGCCACTAAAGGGGGAGATTGAGAGTTATCTGATGGAGCTGCAAGGTGGCGTGCCCTCCTCATCCCAGGATTCCCAAGCATCATCATCTAAACTAGGGTTGGATCCTCAGGTCGGGTCCCTCGATGATGGTGCAGGGGACCTCTCCCTGTCAAAAAGCTCTATTTCTATCAGTGACCCCCTAAACACGCCCGCCTTGGATTTTTCCCAGTTGTTTAATTTCATACCCCTCAATGGCCCTCCCTATAATCCTATCTCAGTGGGGAGCCTTGGAATGAGCTATTCCCAAGAAGAAGCTCATTCTTCTGTGTCTCAGCTGCCCCCCCAGACACAGGATCTTCAGGATCCTGCAAACACTCTAGGGCTCGGCTCCCTGCACTCCCTGTCAGCAGCGTTCACCAGTAGCTTCAGCACGAGCACCACACTGCCACGTTTCCATCAAGCTTTTCAGTAGGAGTCCAAGACGTGGACTGATTACAGAAACCTACGTGTAGCCCTGCCTTAGATGACCATTTTTATTTTAGTGCCTACTTTAAAACAGCATAAAAACTTCTGCTTTTGTACAGTACCAATTTTCATTAAGCCAGTATGAAATAGAAACAGGCTTTATACATGAGCTTTGGAACCATTTGCGTTCAGTTATGTTTACCTGGGTATTTTGTCCACACTCACTGCCAATTGTCGTATATTAAGATGATTTTTCCTCTAGGAAAGCCATTATTAGCAGTAAAGTCTTACGAGTCCCACGTTTAAATCGCTTTGAGATCTTAAAATTTTCAGTTCTGTCCAATAACAGTGGCTCTACCTTTTGACATTTGGCTCATTAAAGATTTTTGCAATAGAATGTACATTTTCTAAAATGTATATGAATAACCTGAGTTTTTAAATTTTTACTAGTCTCTAAATGGATTCATAAGCAAATGTTCTCAGATGAATTCAGAATCCAGTTTGGGGAGATAATAGATGTTTCTTAGATATACTGTAATTTCAGGTCAGTATATTTTGAAGATTTTGCTATTGTCTGGCTCAAATATTTGCCGTCTATATTATGCACATATAAGGAAAACAAAACCTAAACACAAAGCACCAGTATTTATAGCAAAAAGAGACTCCTGGTGAGGTGACGCGGCATTCCATGTTGCTCAGTAGTTGGCCTAAAACTCGTATGCAGGATATTTTGCCACGTTGCAAAGTTGCTCTCTTTCCCATTTAATAGTTCTCATCATGTTACGGCATCGGAGTCTTCAGAGTCGACGTATGGCTAGATCTCTTTCATCTTTCACGGCCAAAGGGTGGGTTAAGTGCAGCCAGCAATTCTATTTTAATTGTCAGTCCACAGTTAGTCCAGAATCGAGAGCCACTGTGGAACCACAGATGTCAGGGGTGTTTATCCCAGAGTGGACTGTCTCTTCTTCTGTGGCGGGATAGTCTCCTAAGAAGAAAGATAGATGTATGAAGCACTTGGTTCAGCTTGGCAACTGGTCTAGGGATCCTGGCCCTTGTTGCCAGGGTTGGAAACTAGACTCTTCAGGAGTAAAGGAAAAGCATATCGCTCACATCACTTCTTGTGAACTTAATACAGTTTTCTCTCCCATAAGAGCCCCAAGCAGAAAACAAAACAACAGCCCTACCCCCATGGTATCTTTCTTACTCCGTGTTGATTTATCTTTCCTTGCTATCTTCGGATGGAGACTTTAAAATTAAATGCATTAGAAAACTATTTGAGGAATGACCACAAGGTTTTAAGCGACTAAAAATATATACAGTAAAACCCCTTTTACACGTCTCTGGGAAATCGGGGGAGAGTTGCAAATCAGTTGAATTTGTAGTGGGGCGGGAATCTAAAGCAAAACAAGCACTGTCTTAGTTAATGGGAAAGTAACAATCAAGAATATTGTGTTGACTGAATAAAATAGTTACTGTGGGCTTTCCTCAGATTAGACAACCACCATAACCTTTTTGAAGGTCAGTTTATACTTTTCTAAATATTGGTTGGGACATCAGCCTCCGAAACATATCTATTAAGCACTTGTTAACACCTTATTTTGGGACCCTGTCTTTTGGGGTGGGTATGAAGGGGAAGGTTTATAGAAGAGTATATATCTCTTTAAAAAAAAAAAAAAGAAAAAGAAAAATATTTTCTGAGCACTCATTAGCCCTATACAGAAGCTTGTTTTTTCATTTATAGGGCCAATTATCACTGCAGATTGCGATGTTTACCAAGAATTTCTTAAAAATGAGTGCAGATTACTGAATATAATACATTATTTAAAATATTTGGGAGTAGTATAATTTGTGGAGAAATGTAAATTGTAATAATGTAAATGGGGGTTTCACTATATATATTATACACACACACACATACATACACACACACATACACACATATATCGCACTTCATAGAATCAGAGTTGCTCTCTTAAGGGAGCTTTGGCTCCTGATATTTTATCATGCTCCTATTTTTTTTTAAATTCTAGGAGCAGTAGTTTTTATACTTATGTATTTAAATTTTATTATAAAAAATTACATTTTATAAAAAAAAGTGTGTTCCAAAGGCATTAAAATTATATATGTTTTAATAAGGAAATACATTTAAAATTTTTCAAACTGCTCCTAAGCTTTTGATTAGGAGAATATTTGCTCTGAAAGTAGGCTTTTAGCTCTGCTTTATTACTGCTTCCTTTAGTTTCTATGAAACAGATTGCTTACTTAAATCATTAGTTGAATGATTAGTGTTCAATATTGCTTTAATTGCCATTAAAAAAAAAGGAAAAAGAAATTGGTGACAGAGCACAAATAAATAGAAAACCTATTTTTACTCAGCCGTCACAAATACAAGTGTAGAAGCACTACTTTACTTTGTCTAAAATTTGCTTAAGGAGAAGTCAAGTCAATGACCTGAGACGTCAGCCTTAACAGGCTGTATCTCACTGCTAATAAACAATTAAAAAGGGAGTACCAGGATTTACTCAATAAAGCATTTTGGAAATGGGGAATGGTGCCATATATGTATATATATTTTTTAGCCCGATTCTCGCCCTGCATGGAATTCAGATACATGGAGGCACATCTTTCAGGGCACCAGGGTTAAAACTGTAGAGTCTTAATTTTCATGTGAACACCTCTCAGCCTGTTGCCGCCTCATAGACTTGAAATAATACTTCCAAGGAAGAGGGAATTCAGCTCGTGTGTTTTTCAGATTGACTCTACTGGTCACCAAACCCTTTTTGAGAGAATTTCTGTTAAACATGAGGCAGATTCATTTATCTTAATTGCACAATGGTCTAACAAGGATGTAACGCAGAACTGGCTCTTTTTTTCTAGAAAAAAATTGACATTTGTTTTTACATCAACTGGGTGTGATTAAAAATAATTATTGCCAATGCTGTTTTCATTCTCCCCGTGGCCAGAATCATCATCCTTGAAATTTCTAGTAGTGCCTTTGCTTGTTTTTTTTAAAAAAAAGGGATTATCATTAAGTAAAAATATTTCAGTTTAGAATTTGGACCTCAGACAAGATATTGAACCTCATTCAGTTTGAACTTCCACACGTGTGTACAAATTCAATCACCAGACACAAAAGCATGAGTGTGGAAGGGTCTCAGCACTGTAAGCAATATTATCCACTGATGTATGCAAATACCATCTTTATAGTTATTGGTCACTGTTAAAATTCACATTTTAAAATCCTATTACCAAGTGCAGTTTTCAGAAACTTCAGTTGTCCTGGCTGATCACACACCACTCTTTGTGCAACTTTTTAATTTCACTTAGTGTTTCTTCCAAGCTATGTATTTTTGCCTATTTGTTGCTTGTGCTTTATTATTCTTAGTCATTTGTGGAATATAGTGATATATTGTGTTAATTTGGACAGTAGCGGTTTTTAAAAACCATATACTGACTGAAACATGAGCCAGAGCTGATTGCTTTATTAAGCTAATAATGAATGTTAAAGAGTACATATTTCAGGATCATTCATCTAGTAAGCAATACACATATATAGGCCAATATTTTTTTAAAAAATAGAGCTTGGTCAACCTCTATACTACACATATTACAAGATATAGCACTTTCAAAACGAATCTAAACCTTTACAGAAACTTTCTTATAGGTTATGCCTTTTATTTTAAGACTTATTATAATTTGTTTCAAGTGCCATTAGATATATATGTAGGCCTTTGATATATAATGCTTTGTGTTCAAAAATGGTAGATGGTATTTTAAACAGGTACATTTTAACAGTGTTTTCTTATCAATTTGCTATATTGCACAGAATCAGTGTGTGTCTTTTCATAAGGTTTTACAATGGTTTATTTTTTTACAAGGTTTACGTGTTTCAAAACACACTGTCTTCCCAGTATGTAAATTAAAAAATACCAGTTCGCCCAAGTTGCTTCTAGCCTACTGAGATCCATGTGACATTGGAGGAGGTCTTTTAAATGTCGAGTATTCTTCATTAGCAATAGTGGACTGTTATCTCTGACAAATAGTGCCTAAGTTGACTTGGTCTTCTTTTTCTCACACTGTGTCAGCAGCCGTGTCTACAACAAAGTCTGTCATGATTCCATAGATCCACATAAGTCGCCTTGTGTAGTTTTGTGCTAGAAACCCATACGGAGCGCCTTTTGGATCACATAAAACAAACTGCCCACGTTGGTAAAGGCACACTTAGATCATCACCCTTAGGCCCTTCTCCGTTATCAACCCTTTGAGGATGGAAAGGCAGTGTCTTTTGCGAAGTTTATCTAGCTCTAGAAATGACAGAACTATTGCTAATGTATAAAACACTTCCTTGTATAAGCTTCAGTGGTACAGATGAACCAGAATGAATGTTTATCTTCTCAGAAACACTCCTTCAATATTATGTTGGATCATGCTGCTAATGTAACTTGGGATACAACTCTTCATGGTGCTACAAACGTCTCTGTCTCGTTCAGTCATATTTTTTTAGCCATAGGATAAAAAGGACTCCATTAGGCGTAAAGGTGTTCAATATATTTTTATACTGTGACTTAATCTGTCATTAACAGACTTTTACACCACCCACCACAATGTATTCACGTGCACTTGCAAAAGGAAATCTTGGACGTGCAAATGTTATCAGAACAAACCCAGCTTTTGTCCACAAGGTGACTATAACTCAGAATGAAAAGTGGGCTTTATAATATGGTGTGGAGTGAAGAACATGCTGTATGTTACTAACAGCCCTTTGAATTTAACAAAAACTGGGAATCCATTAGGAAATGGATTGCATCATGCCTGAACATAAGCTGGACTGCTGAAATTGTATTCTTAGCTGACGAAAAAGTGTTTGGACTAGTACTCTAAAAATGTTCTAATGATAAAGTTTTGAGTCAAAATAGAAAAGAAAAATCTGCATTCCAGGCTGAATTTTGTATATTTTTATTGCATTTAAAATCGCTATTCTGTGATATTGGGAAATCAAGTGGCTTATCATGTATATCATGTACTTAAAATGTATTCACAAACTACTGTTGTATTTGTATAAAATATAGACAAAGATCATATTTTTTGTGTGTGTATAAGCTCTGTAAAATAGCAATCACATTATGAAGCTGCAGTGATACTACATTTTAAACATCCACATCCAAAGAAGCAGGCTATTTATTGTCCAGTTACCCAGATATAAAATATTAATTTGCTGCTAATGAAACAATAGTACTGCAGCTTCTTGTGGCCTACAGTGTTATGTTTGCTGTAAGAAAAAGATATGTGAACTCCACAAAATATATGAATAAAATTATAGAATGGCTTTAGATAATGTAGATCTTCCTGAAATTTTAATAGATGATACATTTCTATTTGGTATAACTTTTTCTTTTCACTTTGAATTTTAAATATCTTCTCATTGGGTAAATACACGATTCTAATAGCGGACTCAAGGACAATACTTTGTTGTTGAAACAAAATGTAAAGTTCCGGGGTTTCTTTTGTTTTGTTTTAAAACTTTTGTACCTTTAAAGGAAGGATAGAAACTGTAAATAAATTAAAAAAAAAAAAAAGCTGAACAATCCTGCATCAAAACTAAGCCAGGTGAGCATCCAAAAAAAAATTCCAAAAAGGCGATTAGAATGTATAAACAATAACGTCTCTTGTTCGTGTGAGATAAGATTGGCATTAAGCATTTCTTTAACACTTGCTGTCTGCCGGTGCTATCAATTATCCTTTCAGAAGTTTCCTTTAGGCTCTTTGTCTAAAATTTTGCTGAAAACCCTCCCTTGACAGCTATCTGGACCAAAACACACACACCACTTCGTCTAAAACTCCATCAGTGAAACAGCAATGCGGAGAGCAACATTATTTGAGGATTCAGTTAATAATCTGAGCAGGAATCAGTTGTAGAAAACATGTTTTATGTATCTCACAGCACCTTTTTCAGGGCGATAGGAAAATCCCCTCTTTACCTTTGGCTTTCCTGTTTTAAGGCTCTCCCACTTTCAGAGAGAGAAAGAAACTGAACAGCGATTTGCAGTGTCGGCAGTCCCTCTTTTCACCTGCTTACTTCCAGAAAATCGAAAAGCATACCTTTGTTGATTCTTAACGTTAACACTAAATACATCTTTATTTAAATTCATGCTTATGAAGTATTTCAAGGACTGTTTATCAAAATATGATGCTTTTCTTAATTACAATACTTCGAAAAAGTGTGTTTGGGATGCATTCACTTAAGGTATAATCTCCCTTATGGAAAAGTAATTCGAAATGCAGTTTGTGCATTTTTCTTTTGTGTCACTGTTAAATGAAAAAGTTCAAACCAGTGGTTTACCATTGAGGGGAGACGGAATTTCAAGTCTGATTATAGATAGCTTGAGTTTTGCTGTCACTTTTCCTTAATCAGACATTTCTTCAGCAAAGCGCATCACTTTGTGCTAAGTCCTAGGGGTATTCCAAAGAAATCAGCTTTATAAAGAGAAGGTTGTTTTCTGATTAGGCATCCGCGTGATGGGGACAGCATCATTGCAACTGCTGGAAAGCCTAAATATTGTATTGAACCATACCCAGTTACCCGGTTTTTGGATATCAAAAATGGTCAAATACTGGCACTTTCAGCCTAAAACTAAAACAAAACAACAAAACCCAGAATGTCTTGACTTCCCTGCATTCTATTCAACACTGAGGTCAATAATAAATTTTTCTACTCCGAAGATGTTTGACTTTTGGCTAGTGTGATGGTTAATTTTATGCGTCAGCTTGGCCGGGCCGGGGTACCCAGACAAGATGTTGCTGCGGAGGTATTTTTTAAGATGTGATTAACATTTATAATCAGTTGACCTTATGGGGCGCCTGGGTGGCTCGGTTGGTTAAGTGTCCGACTCTTGGTTTTGGCTCAGGTCATGATCTCATGGGTCATGAGATCGAGCCTGTTTCCCTCCCCAGGTTCAGCGGGGAGTCTGCTTGAAGATTCTCGCCCTCTGCCCCTACCCCCACTCTCTCTCTCTCAAATAAATAAATAAATAAATCTTTAAAACACTGCCCTCCATAATGCGGGTGGGCCTCATCCAATCAGTTGAAGGCCTTAAGAAGAAAAGCCTGAGGTTCCCCAGCCAGAGGGAATTCTGCCCCCAGACTATCTTTGGACTCAGGCTGCATCAACTCTTCTCTGGATCTCCAGCCTGCTGGCCTGCTCTGCAGACTGTGGACTTGGTCAACCTCCATGATTACATGAGCCAATTTTTATATATTTTATATATATTATGTTATATATATGTTATATATATATTATATATATATATAACATACATACACACACACACTTATATGTTTGTACACACATCTGACTGGTTTGGTTTCTCTGGAGAACCTTGTTTAATACAACTAGTTTCAACTGTCATTCTTTAATTGTGCTAGTTTTACCTTGAAAGAAATAGAAATATTTTCCTCTCTGATACACTGTTATGCCAGAGAACGTAAATTCCTAGGTTCTGACTGCTTTAGAAAAGAAACACACACACACACACAAAAGAGCACAGTGCTTGATGGAGATTGTGTCCATAAAGGAGTCCTTGGAATCTCCTTTTCTGTAGTTATTTTGGCTCCCATTATTGCAGATTAAAAGGGTTTTCTCCTAATGAACAAGTTTTTTAAAAATGAGAACAGGCTAATCTTGCTTTACTCAGTAGAAGCATACTTGAAATGTAGACCAATATTTATTATACATGCACACGTGGAAATGTGAATTAAATCTTTTTTGAAAACAGGCAGTCCATTTATAATAATACCACTTACAATAAGACTTGGGGTTCTGAGGGGATGAGAGTCAGAAGTATAATGGATCCTCACATAAGCTATGGGATTTTCTGTTTTACGATATTAGAATTGTTGCAAAGATTTAACTTTTGGTTTATTCTATTTGTAATTAGAGAACTTTAATCTTTTTACAGGGCAGGGGTGGGGGAGCCCTTTCAAAGTGTTGTCAGTGCGTTCGGTAGTCTTATTGGAATGATGTTGGTAAACTGCCCTGCTTCTAAAAATATATAAGTGATCTGTTATTAGCATTCACACACCCCTGATGACATTTCTAAGAAGAAATGTAACCGGATTTTCATGCCCTGGGAACGTTCATTGTGAAAGTAGGTTAATAGCCTAAGCCATGCCCTATTTAAGATTTCAAGGTATGTCAGCTTTTCCCACCCCAGAATTAGTGGTGCTCAGTGGCTGTCACAGATACACACCCTTTTAAAGGTCTCAAAGACCATATTGTTTAAAGACCTCAGGCAGATGAGTTCACTTCATCCCATATTCCAAATTCAATTACCTTTTGCAGGAGTAAAGCGCTACCTACTGTTGTATTTTCTGTTGTAAATTCTTTCATCTGATATTTTCATATTTACTTCTAAAATGTACCTTGACTAAGAGAGCATCAGTTTAGTACCAATCGGTGATTTGAAGGACCCTGAAAATTCTCATCCATTCTTAGCAGTCTGCCCATTGCCTCCTCTTCCTCTTTCTCTGATTTTCATGTGAAGTTAACTCACTGTTGCCTGTGCTTAGCCATCCCTTTGCCTATACTTGTCCCTGGAATGTTTCCTTTCTCTGCTCCTGCTTATTGAATCCACATGCCAAAATCTCACAATCTTCCACCCCCTTTTTAAATGATGGCTCTTCCATTCCATACCTTCTCTGGTCTCACCCACTGAAAGGTAACTTATTTTCCCTCTGAACATTTATTACAGTATATGAGATCTTCTCAAGGATGTGTGTATTTTTTAACTCAGTTCTAAGTACTTGAGGGCAAAACCCTGTTCACAGAGTCCCCTGCACCTGGCAAATAACACATATTTGTTGGCTGCAGGGTAATCAACCATCTTGGTCATTAGGACACGTTTCTTTAAAGGAAATACTCTTTCGGGGTGCCTGGGTGGCTCAGCCATTAAGCATCTGCCTTCGGCTCAGGTCATGATCCCAAGGTCCTGGGATCAAGCCCCGTATCGGGCTCCCTGCTCAGCAGGGAAGCAGGGAGCCTGCTTCTCCCTTTCCCACTCCCCTGCTAGTGTTCCCTCTCTTGCTGTGTCTCTATCAAAAAAAAAAAAAAAAAAAAAACTCTTTCAAAATATGACCCTAGAAAATTTTTTAAGTAATAATTTTATCACTTGGATTACCTCTGTTCTATAGAAAAATTTATTTGATACACTAAAGAATGTGTGATCACACTTAAAACTTCCATTTTATTCTGCCCTTCTGCACCAAAATGAGCAAATTCCACAATAACGTACGATTTCTTCAGAAGTAAACCACTCTAAATGCTTTCACTACAATGGACCAAAACTAAGAACCTGTGAGAACTCGAATTCTTACCAATTTGGACTTCAAAAGCTCTAACCGTGGAGTCTTTAGCTCTGTTTAAAACTTCTGGAAGGTGAGTGTGACTAGGTAACAGGCATCAGTAGGTAGGGTTCTTAAGATCCTATTTCATCAAGTACTATGATAAGTTCTCGTAACAGAAATTCTCTTTGAAATCTCCCTTGATCTTTATTTAAACTTTAATTTGCTTTTGCTCCTTCACAATTAGACCACTGACTAAGAAGCCACTGAAGGGGAACCTATTTGTTTGTTTATTCTACACAGTGAAAATCAGTTTGTCCTTAAAAAAAAAAAAAAAATCAAAACCAAACTCCCAACAAAACTAGAGCAGACCTGGGAAGTTCTCCCCTTGCCTTTACAGACTAGTCCTGGGGCCACGCAGGTAGAGCAGGCAGGGCCCTGGAGTCTGCTCACACAGCCCGGAGCTCCTTCTGCTTTCAGGTGGCTGAATTTCCCCAGCCGAGCCAGCCTTGGTTGGGAGATGCACCACTTACCACGTCACGTGCAAGGCCACAAGCAGAAATCTCTTAAAAGGCTCATGCTTTGCCTGCAAATTTCAAATTCTGGGAAGATAACGAAAATCACGTGTCTTTGCGTCCCTTGTCAGTACTTCTTGCTATCTTCCTTTTACATGAAGAAACCAAGGCTCAGAGAGCTGGTGATTTGGATGTGGTGGGGTTTAAACCAGGTTAATTGACCCCAGGGCCTGCACCCTTAACCACTATAGTTTCAGGAGAGTCAATACACAGGCATCCAGAAGGAGAGAGAAAAGTGGAGATTGAGCATTGGGGAGACAGTACACCCAAAATACGATGAGAATAGCCCCGTCCCCCCATCCACCCTCACTGAGCTGAAGGAAGATCCAACACGTGAGATCAACATGTGCTGGAGAGGATTAATAAAAAAGGTCTGTTCCCCCAAGTCAAGGAAAGTGGACTGAACATTTTCACACCAAAGTAGCAGCAAAATATATGGAATAATATTTTAGAAATGCTAGGAGGCTTTGATCTAGCCACAATCTTAAGAAAATATGGGGAATTATGAGAATAAATGAAAAACAAAAACAAAAAATATAGGTCTCAGATACCAACAACTCGAAAGAAAATCAGAACTGACATCAGACTTGCCTGAAATACTGAATGACAGAAGCCAGTGGAGCCAAACGAGTTGTCAAACAGATGTTCAAGCAAAATATGACTTCTGATACGTAGGCATTTAGAAAGTAAATTATTCCCTTTTTATTATAAAAAAAAAAAGCTACAAATAACCCAGAGAAGCAATAATGGAATCAATATGGACATCTCAAGAAAGCAGAAGATACATAAGTGGTGAACAATAATGCTAATATTTTGGTTAAATCTAAAGTATGATCATTTGCTAGTGAGTAAGCATTTTTGAAAGAGATAAATCCTACTGTAATGCAGATGTCCTCAAGTGGGTGTGTGGTAATCACACAAGTGGCTAGGGCTTACATATCAAGGTCTGATCACACATGAAAAGAAAACTTTGGAGACTTCTACATGAAACCATATAACAAGGTACTATGGAATGAGATTTGAAGCAATCCAGTTTGGGAGCAATTTAGCACTAAAACAAAACTGGAGAAACTCAACTTCTTTGAAGAAACCTAAAGAGACCCCAAAATTCTCACCGTTAGGAAGAAGGAGGGAGACAATGATGGCTACCCTTCAGGCATAAAAATTAAATACGTCTCAGGGTCGGAACTCAATACAGTGATTCAGATTTGGGGGGACTAGATTTGCTCTAAGTATGACCAGCACCCCCTCTCCAAGTTTGATTCCTGACGAACGGAATCCATTCATTCTACAAATGTTGATTAAGCACCGACTGTGCACCAGGCATTACTCAAAGTGCTGGGACTACAGTGTTGGACAAGACCAAGTTCTATTCCCATGGAGCCCACATTCATTGGAGTGAGTTCCCAAGGAGTGAAAGCCGGGGTTCCCAGCTCCTGGTCACAATGCTCCCCCAATACACTCTGGATCCTGCTAAGAAACTGCACCTCCTTGTTTGCATCCAGTATGTGGTCCTGGGTCTCAAAAGTGGACAGTTGTGTCAACCAAGCCGCACCTCAGTGTCCCCTGACACCCCACCAATGCCACTTCAGAGCATGCAGACCCACTTTGAATGGTTGAAAAGGTGACGCTGTGGTTGTGAAGAGGAGATCACACTCATGACGAACGAAAACACCACTTCTCCATACCCCTCCCTCCCTGGTGTCCATCCAATCTGGAGCACATGGTCTTGATGGGGTTCCAGCTTCCAAACTCCTGAATTGTTTGATGCAAGTGCAGCTTGGAGAGAGACCACTAATGGGGCCACGCATGGCCAGCAAGCCCAGGGTGTCAATGTCGGGAGCAACCGAGGCAGCGTGCATGCAGGGACAGTGGCAGAAGCACCCTCAAGGAAGGAAGCAGCATACATGTCAGGGAATTAGGAACCCGTGAATGTCAAATATGTATTTTTGAAACTTTCATGAAACTTTCATGAAACAAAATTGATCACATATTGAGTCACTAAAAACAAACGATACACCTCCCCCCATAGTAAGATATATCAACAGGCATGGCAGAATTTTGAGTTCTCCCAAACTTCTTAAATTCTGATAAATATTGCCAGATTGCTCTCCAAAACAGTAACACCAATTTACACGTGTTTACTATTTCTCTAACTGTTGGATGAAGGTGAGCATTTTTATATGTATTTATTCTTCTCTAAGTTGCTATTTATATGTGCTTATTTTTCCAGATGGATGTTACTACCATAATGTCACTTTCTTCATTATTAGGATCTTGAAATATCCCAAGGATTTTGGGGGCATAAAAGGAATGCATATTACTATTGGTGCGAGTTGTCAGCTAGCTACAAAATTTGTAAGTATAATTAGCAAAATTTTCCAAACATTACTAATGCAACTCATCACAACTTATTAATTGTATCTGATACTTTAACATTAAGCATTGTTACAAATATATTTAAATAAATTTGCTTAGGCATTTTATAAAAATGTGAATGATGGGCAATCTTTTTGTTTCCTGGTCTTGACCACTATGAACCATGCTTTAGTAAGCATTCATGATCGTAAGTCCTTATTAATTGATCTATGGGACAAACTCTCAGAAGGGGTTGAAGAGTATTTGAAATCTTAATTTTAAGGGACATTGCCAGATTGCTTTCCAAAAACGTTATATTGTTCAGTTGCTGTAACACTTCACGTTCCTACAGCAATATGCAAAAACGCTATCTCCCACCTCCCCGACCAGTAAGTAATAGGCATTAGGTTTCCTTTTAGTTTCACCTGTCTGATGGGAGTAAAGAGATATTTCAGTTGTTTCTTTAATTTGCATTTCCCTGACTTACTAGTAAATTTGAATGTCTTTTCATTCATTTGGTGGCCATTTGGATTTTCTCCTCTATGCTTGCTATCTATATATCCTTTGCTTATTTTCACAAGATGTTTGTTGTTGGCCAACCAGTAAGTTTGCTTGGTATAATAGAGAAATTATCATTTGCCATCTGCATTATAAGCTTTTTCCAACAATATTGTTTTTTCATGCCTTTGGTACCAAAAGATATCATAGATACCATTTTTAAAGTTTTAAATTTTTATATAGTCAGACATGATTACATTTTCTTCTGTGGCTCTAGGTTTTCAAGCTTTAGTATACAGGATAGATTCTCGGGAATAGAATAACTGGGTTGAAGAGTATCTGTATCACCCTTACTTCCCAGATTTTCTTATAATATTTTTATTGTTTTGATTTTTATATTTACATTTCAATCTGTTTGTTTTTATATCATGTGTAAGATGCTGGTAAAGTTTTAATATCTTCCAAAAGAGTAGATGGCTGTGCTGGTATCATTATTGAGTGGACTGTCCTCATCTGAACTTCCACACTTGTCATATATTGACTTCTTGTATAAATTGGGGCCTAAATCTAGATTCTCCGTTCCACTGACCTATCTGTCCATTAGTACACCAAGACTATTTGCTTAAGGTGACTTTCGCAGAGGTTCTGATAACTACTATGGCAAATCTCCCCACTACTGTTCTTTTTTTTTTTTTTTAAGGTTTTGTTTATTTAAGAGAGAGAGAGAGAAAGAGAACAAGCTGGGGGTAGGGGCAGATGGAGAGGGAGAAGCAGACTCCCCACTGAGCAGGGAGCCCAATGTGGGACTCCATCCCAGGACCCCGGGATCATGAACTAAGCTGAAGACAGATGCTTAACTGACTGAGCCACCCAGGCGCCCCTCCTGGTTCTCTTAGCTATCCTCATAGGCATCTGTTCAGTATAAGAAGTATAAGAATATTTTATTCAATTATGAAAAAAACGCTGTTGATTCTAATTGGAGATTAGACATCCAAGAACATGGGGGACCTCTCCATTTTTTTAGGATTTTGTTTAATGTCTTTTAATATTGGCCTTCAGTCCTTCTTGTCAAAATTTTTCCTATGTAACTTAAAATTTGCCTTCCCCTTTCGCATCTAGATTTTAACAACTAGAACATTAGAAAGTGGTTGGTTTATTTTAATATTTATTTCGTCTCTACTTAACCAAATTTGCACAAGTATTCTAATTGGCTGTTTTTTTTTTTCTCCACTGTTCTCTTGGACTTACTAAAGTGTACATTCATACCATCAGCAGAAAAGATACTTTTATGTACTTCCTATGTCCATGCCAGTCATTTCATGTTCTTGTTTTATCATATTTACTAAAATCTCCGAGAAAATATTCAATAATAATAATAACAGGCATTGCTTTCTCCTACTGTTCACTGCAAGGCTTTAGTGTTCGGAATTTAAGATATTTGCTGATAGTTTGGGGGAACTCAAGGCATTGCTTGATCAGTTTCTACTGACCTTCTCACTTTCACTGGGGCAACTGCTTGCTTCAAATGCTCCAGTCATTCTTGGATGAGTTCTGATAGTTGGAATTGCCAGGAAATCATTCATTTCCTTCAGGTTTGGGCTTGCATGCTGTGGTTCTCTTATGATGCTTTTTATCTCCATTGAAAGTCCCTTAAGTCTTCCGTCCTCCCTTCCATCCTCTACCCCGCCAAGTTGACACATCAAAAACAATCACAGTTCATTTGTGATGTCAACCTTTTTTTGCTTGCTTTAATTTTGTGTGTGTGTGTGACAGCTTACAGTTGGCTCTTAATTTTTCACCTAATCTAACAGTCGTTGTCCTTTAATGGGTTGATCCAGTTCATTCATATTTTAGACTGTTTTATTTTATTCCTTCTATCTTATTCTATACTTAGTATATTTAATATTATATAATATTATTGTATACATTGTTGTGCATTGTTATGTATGACGATATTATAATATTATATGTTATTATCATTATTTATATTATTTAGGGACTATGTGTCTTTCTTTTACCTTATTTTTGTGAGTTTGATAGATTTTGAATGAATTTCACTTCTTCCTCTTGTTAATTTTGATCTTCCTTGGTATGTTTTCATCCCATTAATCATTAGTGTCCTGTTTTCCCTGCTTTATTAGTCACACACAACTCTCCTTTTATCTGTAGACAAAAATACCAACTATTTTCCTTCCCTGAGACACACCCACAATTCTTCCCTAATTCTTCCCTACTCACCTCCTGTACCCTATTCCTCAAGGAAGGATCCTTTTACCTCCCTACCTGCACAACCCCCAGGATACTGCCCTGGTATTTTGCAACAAAGTTTAGCATTTATTATTTTCTATAACTCTATATGACCATCTGATGAAATGGCTCGTTCCAATAGTGTATTTTTAAGTTCTATAATTTTCATTTGGTTCTTTTCTCTAGTTTCTCTTTCTCTGTGGAGATTTATTTGTTTGTTTAGGGAATATATTTACTCTTATTCCTTTGAGCACAGATTTCAATTCCTTTCCTGCTAATTCTAGCCACAGCTCCTTCTTAGGATGAGCCTCCAGCAATCACTTTTTTTCTTGTGTATGGCTCACATGTTTCTTTTTCTTTGTATTTCTAGTAATCTTGTGATTTTGGTATGTTTCCCTAAAGAGTATTGGGTTTGTTTCTTTGAGATTTGTCTCCTTTAGGGTGGGCTGCAACTGATATAGAGGGTCTTTTAGCTTAAGTGGGGTTGCTTGGAGTCTGCCCAGTAAATAGATGGCTATTTCAGGGATTAGAAATTTGGGCCAGTTTATAGACAGAATTTGGCTCTTGCTTGATGACACTCTTTCTGGGATTCTCCCCCTTCACTTTTTCAGCTGCTGTTTTCCCTTCAAACTCTGTGTCTGGTTTTTCAAGTCAGTAAGACTGCAGAGTTTGAGTTGCCCTTGGGAATGTAATAAACTTGGAAAATGAACTTTACTTGCCTTGGTTTATAATACCTGCATGTGAAAAAGCTATGAACTCTGGTAAACCTTAGACTAGGTTCCTCAATTTTATGTGTTTCCTTGGTTTACGGTGTATGGCCTTTGCCTACAACATGAAGGGTTATTCTTTTTTTCAGTGTAATCTGCCTGGATAGCAAATATTCTGTATGATTACTAGATCATATGATAAGTATATGATTAACATAATAAAAAGTTTTATACCATCTTCCAAAATGTCTGTACCATATTTTTCATTTCCGTGAATGAGAGGTCCTGTTGCCCCACATCATCCCAGTGTTTTGGTATTATAGGATGTTTGGATTTTAACTGGAATCTCATTGTTGTTTTGATTTGCATTTCCCAATGATAATGATGTTGAGAACCTTTCCATATGGTTATTGGCAACTCTGTATCATTTTCAGTAAAATATCTGCTCAGATCCTTTGCCCATTTTTTAAATCGGACTTTTTGTTTTTTTTAGAGTGATTATTTTCTTATTGTTGAATCTTAAGAGTTCTTTACATATTTGGGATAGAAATCCTTTATCAGATAGGTATTTTGCATAGATTTCCTCTCATTCTCTGTCTTTTAATCGCTTCAATTGTGTCTTTGAAAGAGGGAAAGTTTTCAACTTTTGTAAAATCCAATTTATGTATTTGTTCCTTTGTGGGTTGTAGTATCTCAAAACTCACCACCAAACTAGATTTCTTTTAAAAGTTGTATAGTGTTATGTTTTACATGTAGGTCTATGGTCCATTTCTATTTAGTTTTTGTACAAGATGTAAGGTATGTATTGAGATCCTTTTCTTTTCTTTTCTTTGGCATATAGACATCCAATTATTCCAGCACCACTTGTTTATTTCTGGCTTCTCTGTTCTGTTCTGTTGACCTGTGCCCCTCTCTTTTCACCAGTATCACACTGTTATAATTCCTGTAAAAGTCTCAAAATCAGGAAATGTGAGTCTTCCAAGTATATTTTTCTTTTTCAAGACTGTCATGGCTATTCCTTTTGTTTTTGCATACATTGTGTAGATTGTATAGATTTTAGAATCAGTTTGTTAATATCTACTAAAGACCTTGCTTGGATTTTGATTAAGATTATATTGAATATATAAATCAAATTAGGAAGAATGGACATCTTTCAAATATTGAGTCTTATAATGTAGGAGCCAAGGTATAGATCTAATCATCCAGATCATCTTTGGTTTTCTTTATTGCTGCTTTGTAGTTTTCTGCATCCAAATCCTGCACATTTTTTGTCACTACTTTCTTTTCTATTATTGTAAATGGTATTTTTTAAAATGTCAAAATCCAGTTGTTCATTGGTGGTGTATAAAACAAAATATTAGCTTTGTTTCCTGTGACCTTGCTAAACTCATTTATTACTTCTAGGGGATTTTGTGTGTGTGTGTGTGTGTGTGTGTGTGTGTGTAGATTTGGGGGGATTTGCTATACAGACAATCATCTGTGAATAAAGAGTTTTATTTCTTGCTTTCCAGTCTCTATGTCTTTTCTTTTTGTACAAACTAGGACTTCCAGTGTGATATTGAATAGAAGCAGTAATTGAGAACATCTTTGCCTTGTTCTAGATCTTAGGGAGAAAGCATTCAGCCTCTCACCATTAAATATAATGTTGGTTAGTAGTAATATAAAAGTTGAAAACTTTTTATTAGGTTAAGGAAGCTTCATCTATTCCTAATTTGTATGGTTTTTTAAAAATTCACGAATAGATGCTGTGTTGAATGCCTGTTTTGCATTTACTGATAGGATGATGTTTTTACTTATTTAGTATAGTAATATGGGGAGTTACAGTGATTGATTTTGAATGTTAAACCAGCCTTGCATTCCTAGGATGAACCATACTTGATTGTGAGGTAGTATCCTTTTTTATATATTGCTGGGTTTGATTTGCTAATATTTTGTTAGGGATTTCTGTGTCTGTGTTCATGAGAGATGTTGGCCTGAAGTTTTCTTTCCTCTGGATATGTGAGAAAAAGTGTGTGTGTGTGTGTGTGTGTGTGTAGAGATAGATAGAAGATAGATGATAGATATTTTCCATCAGTTTATAGTTATGCATCCAAAAATTTCAACCCAACAACTCAGAATTCAGTCTAGCATTTTTCATATATTAACTGCTTTCTCCAACAGTAAGAGACCTGGCTCTCATTATCCACAATATATTTACTTATCCAGTTATGGAATACATATAAAGTAGTTTCATAATTGCTCACCCACACTTACTAACTAGAGCACAGTATTTGTTTACAGTTCTTGTGGTCTTTAGCCTGTGGGCATATATTCAAAATGCTGTGTTCAAAGTTATCCCTCATGCTCTTTCAGTGTGGTCATGTTATCCATTTAGAATATATTTAAGTTCATTTGTTTCTGTGTTCTGTTTTTTTGTTATTTCCCACCCTTTTTAATATTTTCTTTAAGTATGTGAAACATTAACATAGTTCTAAAATTCAGAACATATTAAAAAGCAAATCAAAGAAATGCCCCTTTGTCATCACTTCTATTCCAGTGCCCTCATGCTTTCCACCCAATTTCCACCCATTAGCCTTGGAAAACAGTCTCATTAGTTTCTGGTCTATTCTTCCTAAGATTATTTTCTTTCTTTTTTTTTTCATGAATAAGCAGACACATGTATATTTTCTTATCTCCCTTTCGTCACATAAAAGGTATATTATAGATATGTACTGATCTACATTTTGCTTTTTCAATGAACAGTATATCCAGGATATCACTCCATGTCAGTTGATAAAAATCACCCTTATTATTTATTTTACTACATAGTATTACTTTGTGTGGACATAGCATAGCTTATTTAACCTCTCTCCTATATGTGGGCACTTAGATTGTTTCCCATATTTTACAATTACAAATAATCATGCAATTAATGACTTTGTTCATATACATTTTCATATTGTCAAGGTTTATCTGTCAGGGTAAATTCTAGAAGTTGGATTGATGGGTCAAATGTAGATGCATATGTAGTTTTGTTGATTTTGCAAATTCTTCTCCAAAACAGTTGTATCAAAGTGTATTCCCATTTATGTTGTTTCTAAGAAGATATTTTTATACTTTTCTCTAATATGTATAGTTGTTTTCATGGAAAGGTTGGTATGAATGAAGTATTTAATCATTATAGAAAACAAGAAATCCCTTGTGCATCACTCTTAAATATGGCATGACTGTCAGTGACCATTGGACATTTCAGGCAACTCTCCACATGGAAGACACAGAGACCCCCCCCCCAAAAAAAAAGAAAAAGAAAGAAAGAAAAGAAACTCAGGTGAAACAAAGGCAATGAGGAACATAAAATAATTTTTAATCCCTTAATTAATATTCTCAGGGGTATATCTTGTTCACAAAAGACATAAAAAAGCAGTGTGTGTATATGCGAGTAATATAAAGACAGATGTATGTATATGTAAATACACACACACACACACACACACACACTCATGCTTTCCTAACTCTGCCTCTGAGAGGTCTTAGAAGCAGTAATACCTAGCAGCAGTGAGCACACTAATAACCAGATCTTGGTTTGTAAGTACCATTCTCCACTAACCATGTCAGAGCTCTTTTACCTGCTTCTAGGACTTGAAGCAAGGAAAGTACAAGAAAGTCCTGGAACATCTTGTACCAGAAAGTAAGGAAAGATATAAAGGATGATATGGAAAGTGTGAAAAATGACACAGGAGCCACTTTGAAGTGGCACCCACTGGCTTAATTTGGGAAAATTGGAGCAAAAATAAACAAACAAACAAATACAGTAACAGATTGGAACCCATGGAATAAGAGAACATAAAAGGTCATGATAATAAAAATTAAATGAATAAATATAAATAAGTAGAGAAGTGGGAGTCCAGCTAATAACTGGAAAAAAGAATGATGAAATTCAAAAACTAGGAACTGGAAATTACCATAGTGATAAGTACTTCACAAGAGAAACATCAATGGATATAAACTAGTGAGTTAAGTATTGATGAGAAGCAGCATATTTATATAGGATTAAAATATCTTTCCACAAAATATTTATTAATTACAAAAAAGAATAACTTTGCAATAGAGAAACCAAGTGGACACCAATTTCAACAACTGATCAGAATTAACCTCATCAGTAATAGTTTGTAATTGATCAAAGTTAAGCTCATCAGTAATGGGACAAATCAATAGACTACACTGAGAAGAACACAATAGCATTTTCCTTCACTGATATTCCTGCCACAATTTTATAACCTGAATTTAGTCATGGGGAAATATCAGACAAACCTAAATTGAGGGATGTTCAACAAAATATTCTCCCGAAGTGTCAAAGCCAAGAAAGACTGAGAAACTGTTTCAGATTAAGAAAAACTAAAGAGACCTGATAGCTGGATAAGTTTTCTATTGCTGCTGTAACAAATTATCACAAAATGAGAGAGGGGAGAGATAAGTTCAAGAAAGAACTAAACAGATCCAGGGCTTGCTGGCTTCAAAATAAAACTGTTCTTATTTCCATGATTCCTAGGATATTCAATTTGAGAAAAGGCTGCAGAGAAAGAACAAATCCAAAGTAGGACTCTAAGTCCCTTTTTAATATCTCAGAAAGATCTACAGCAGTGTCTCCAAAAACCACTTAACCAGACAAAATGCCTTCTAAGGATCTTGAGGGTGTGCCCCAAAGAACCTCTGCATTAAACAGTACGGTTTCTAAGAATCTTCAGTGTGTTGTCCCTCAGCAGCCCAAGTGGAAGCCCACTCAATGACACTTATGGATGTAATTTTTTTAATGGACTGGATTTTTCTAAATTGATTCACAGGAAACCCATAATGTTTTTAGAGGAATTGTATCAGCATGGAATGAAAGGGTAGAGGGCAGTGCAAAAAGAAGAAGAATCTTAAGTGTGTGTCTCACAGATCCTCTCCATTAAATGGTAGGACTTCTAAGAATCCTGAGTCTGTTGTCTCTCAGCAGCTTCATTTGAAGCCCAGTCAACGAGATTTCTGGGTGTGGATTTCTATAAGTTGATTCATAAAAAACTCCACAAAGTTTTTAAAGGAACTGTATCAACATGGACTGAAAAGAACAGAGGCAGTACAAAATGACGAAGGATTTTTACTCTCAAGACTCTTTGGGCAAGAAGCAGGATGCCAAAATTCCTTGGCTGCCAACATGGCTGCCTTTTATGGAAAAGGAGGGCTAACTCAGAAGACAGAACCAGGACCCAGAGCTGTGGTGAGTCATCCCACATGGTGGGCTGAGCCCAGTCAAGGCAATATGTACCTAGCTGGGCTTCAGAACTATACAGACCAGTGATTCCTGTGTGCTTCTTCCTGTTCGTTTTTATGAATGAGAATTAGTCTCTCATACAACAGTTATTCTATACCTGTCCCACCATTGTATGTGGAGTGTTTGGTTCCCAGGTCTCAGATTGAGAGAAGCTGTACTTGAGGTGCTGTGTCAGGAGCTGCATTGGAGCTACCATCCCCAAGGAGCCTCCACCACATCCGAGCCAGATTTAGAAAACAAGACTCTGGACCTCAAACCTGAGTCTGTTCTATAACAGATGAAACTTTCAGGGATATTGGGAAGATGATATGTAATTTTGCATGTGGAAAAAAGTACATAATTTGAGGCCAGAGAGTCGACTGTGGCAGATTTAAAACATGCCCACAAAATCTTTGACATTCCTTCTATCAAAAGATGAGATCTAATTCCCCTTTGCTTGAACCCCTAATGACCTTAGTGACTCTCTTCTAAGAAAAAGTACGCAGCATAAATGCTGCTGTGAAATCTATAAGGTTAGGTTATAAAAATGATACAGCCTTCCTTCGGCTCAGTCCCCCTCTTAGGACACACACCTTAGGACACACCTGAGCTGGCTTTGAGAAGTCCAGCTGCCTAGAAGCTGCCATGCAGAAAAACCGCATGGAGATAGAGGAGCACAAGGAGTGCCAGGTGTTTCAGTCCCAACTGCTTGCTCCCAGCCCAGATACCTGACATGAAAGTGAGTGGACCTCCAGGTGGTGCCATTCTCAGTTTTCCAACCACAAGCTGGCTCCTCTGAGCCCTGCCCAGTTGCAGACTCGTGAAGAAAACAGACACATCGTTGCTGCTGTTGTTTTCAGCCACTACATTTAGGGATGCAAGTAATAACCAGAACTCTTGACTACTGACCATCCAATACGTTTAAAGTTTTTGCTAGATTGTTCCATAAAACGAATTTTCTTTCTTTCTCCATATTAGATTTCTTCATAGGTTTTGTGATTTGACTAACAGTCTCATTTTGAGTGAGATTTTTTTTTTTAAAGATTTTATTTATTTATTTGACAGAGAGTGACACAGCGAGAGAGGAAACACAAGCAGGGGGAGTGGGAGAAGGAGAAGCAAGCTTCCTGCCAAGCAGGTAGCCTGATGTGGGGCTCGATCCCAGGGCCCTGAAATCATGACCTGAGCCGAAGGCAGATGCTTAACGACTGAGCCACCCAGGCACCCCTTGAGTGAGATATTTGAGGTTGGTTTGTTTTTCTCTACTTTGCCCTGTTTTTAACCCCTCACTGTCTGCCAGTGTACAGTTGTCTCCATCTAAGTTCCCTTCCCACTGACCCCTGGTTCACAATGGTTCTTATAATGTCTTATTGGGCTGCTGTCACATGATGCTTAATTGGCAACATCACAGGTTCATCCCTTGAACATGATTCAGTCCTGGTCTCAAAGATGGTTGTGTTCTCCCATCCCTCTAGGCTCCTCACTTCCATAAACCCATAGCCCTACATGGTAGCAGCCTTTATGGAGGGGGAGCTATCTCCCCTCTAGCTCCTGACTTCAAGCAGGATCCTGGCTTTTATCCCCCCATGTAAGTATAAAATTTTCAGATTTGTCCCCAATTTACCTAGGATCCAAATGGCTCACAGCCACTGCCAACCTCTGGATCCAAGACCCAGACAACATGTGTTTTCAGCGCCACTTACCGCTTTGCATTTTTGTACTGTGTATGGTTTCTAGAGACCTTTGTTTTGTCTTTAAGCCAGACCATGTCTTTTTTCCTACGGTGTTATCTATCATCATTATATGTTTGCGGCAGATGGAGTGCATCAAAGCACAACACCCATAGTGACTGGTGGGGTTCACTTCCTGTTCCTTCAAGGAGAGCTGAGTCTGGGAATTGGATCGTTTGCTACTGGGGTGGTTCAAGACAGGCACCCGTTCATCACATGAAGACACTAGTTGTTATAGAAATGAAACAAAGGCCTTACTTAGCTCATCTAGTTAATACTTAAGAACTGCATAAATAATTAACACAGCCCAATGTATCTGTGGGACAAATATTTCTGATTACTATCTCTGCCCTGCCATCAGTTATTGGAAATACAACCTGTGACCTTGATCACTTATCACTATTAACATTGGGGAGCCCATTTCAACTGCAATATCTTGTACTAGAATTTCTGGCTTAGAGAGAACAGCCAGGAAGGCACTTTTTGAAGATTCTGGCAATTCCCTCAGTAGCTTGACACATTCTCCAGCCCTGTTCCAATGTGCAAGGATTCAGAAAATACAAGACCTATGTAACCTATCTGAAGAAAACACTTGGGAAAGTCCTCTAACCCTAAATTCAAACCAGAGCATGCGATGAAAAACAGAGCAAAACATGGTGAGCAGTAGATCCTATTATAGATGATAGGAATGTCATTTGGAGCTCATAATGTAAGTTAGGTAAGTATTCTTGAAAAGGAAGAATAATTGTATTTATTTATGTATTTATTTATTTATTTATTTTAGAGATTTTATTTATTTATTTGACAGAGAGAGCGAGAGAGCACAAGCAGGGGGAACAGTAGAGGGAGAAGGAGAAGCAGGCTCCCCGCCAAGCAGGGAGCCCAATGTGGGGCTCGATCCCAGGACCCTGAGATCATGACCTGAGCCGAAGGCAGATGCTTAACCATCTGAGCCACCCAGGCACCCCAGGAATAATAATTTTAGCCTGCGCCTAGATATTTTAAACTGTTTCAGCATGGCCAGAAGCTAGGCAGGGAGAGAAGGTACTGGAAAGGCATCTACAGGTTTTGTTGGTGGGTGGAGTTTAGGAAAGTGTCTTAGGCTGACTCTTGTTATTTTGCTCTTTTGTCATAATGGGAAAATATTTTAATTGTGATTTCAAGATCAGGATGGTAACTGCTAGGAGCACTGGAAAGGACAGTAGAACTTTGAAACTAATGAGGAAGAAAGTTGACCAAGTCAATAAGAGTAAGGAAGGGAAAAAAGAAAAAGAAGAAAGATAAATAGCAAATATTAAAATAAGTTAGAAAAATTAAATTTTATCCAGTTATGACATTTTAAAACTTTTTAAGTTTTTAAGTTTAACATTTTAAGACTTTTTAAAAAAGAATATATTTTCTATTAAGACCTAAGAGAAACTGCTAACGCTTCTTGCATGGAACAGTGGTGAAATGTGAGTTGGCTTATGAGTGTTAGGAAAGGAATGGCTGAATGGAACTAGTTAATGGAAATGAAACAAATTAATAAGTGAAAAAGAAGAGAATTAATCATAAGTTCATAAAACCTGTAAAAAATGAGGAAATTAGATAAGAACAAACCCATTTTATTTTACATAGTAAAATGTATACTAAGCATAAACATAAATTTAGAACATCAGTCGTGAATGCAAATGTAGTAAGTGGGTTACTTTCTCCTATAAAAAGACACACACACCAGCACAAGGGAATTTTAAAACTTATATATGTTGTTTACAAGAAAAACACTTAAAACCAAGGGATATAGTAGGATTAGAAATAAATGGATTTTCCTTTTTTTTTTTTAAGACTTATTTATTTTAGAGGGCGGGGGGAGAGGCAGAGGGAGAGGAGAGAAAAACTCAAGCAGATTCCCCGCTGAGTGTGGAGCTTGACATGGGGCTCAATCCCACGATCCTGGGATCATGACCTGAGCTGAAATCAAGAGTCGGATGCTTAACTGACTGTGCCACCCAGGCACCCCAGGATTTTCCTTGTTTAATATCCAGGAGGATGTAAGGAAACTAAGAAGGACCTAGATTGATGATGTAGCAAGAAGTGGCTCTTGACAAGATAGAAACACAGCAAGAAAGAAAGGACAAATTTTCTGAGTCTATAATTTTACCCATTTTCAACTGCAGGGGGTGCCAATGGATGTTGTGCTCAAAAAATGTTTCATCATGTGACTGCTTATAACTTTATTGTAATTTCCCACATTCAACCCCCTACCTGAGTATTCTTTATTTGATGTTTCACAGTAGCTTTTTTTTTTTAACTTTGTACCTGTTTTTAGATAATAATAGTAGGAAAATAAAAATTAAGTCAACATATTTTTAATTATTTATGGGTTCCATAATAATAATGGTATAAATATTCTTTCTGGTGTCGGGAGTGAAAATTGGCAGGTGCGTGGTATAGTTATCTATATATGCTGGAATAGTAGAGACAGCCCACTGGTTAATGATTAAACTGGTTAGAAAGATAATCAGGATGGACAGATAAAAAGATAGGTAGGTAGGTACAGAAATAGATGATAAATGATAAAGTGATCTGATCCTCCCAGTAATGTACATTCAAAGCCAGGCAACAAAAAAATTAGGTGGATTAGTAGGTCCAACAGCAGGAGGAATGATACCACTTATATGTGCTGTTCTTTATGGTTTATAAACACTCCCACAGCCATTACCTTCCTTCATCCTCACAAAAGTAGGGCATGTTTTATCATCTTCATTTTATAGATTAGAGATGTAATACTTAGGTGAAAAAAAAATGGGATGAGAAATAGATACTAAGTACAAGCAAAAAAGTCATCACAAGTGGCATTCTTGTTATCAGACCACATAGATTTAATACTAAAATCTTCAAAAAGGAAAAACAAGGACATAAAGTAATAATGCATAATTTTTAAGAACAAGATATCATCATTATAAATTTGTTGCATCAAAAAACATGGCAGCTAAATATATAAATGGCAATTAGAAATGCAAGAACTTCATTCTAAAAATTATATTAAAATGAGAGTAATAATTCTTTCAGAATTAGATATAAAAGACAAAAATAAAAAAAGTCATAAAATCAAATAACATAATCAAACTTGATGTGTATATTAAATAAAACTTTGTCATTTGAAAAAGGAATACATACACACATGTATGTATGTCCAGGTATCACAAAATCTTTTATGCATGTGGCCAAAAAGAAAACATAAACACATTTTTTAAAGTATAAATGTTGGGACCACAGTCTCTTAATAAAATTGGAAATAAATAATAGAAGTATGACTTTAGAAAATATATAACTACTTGAAAACTAAGAAACATCATCCCAAATGTTTCTTGGACTAATGAAGAAATCCAAACTGAAATTGCAACCTACCTAAAAAAGGTCAAGGAAAGGAAAATGTGTCATATCAAAACCCCTGAGTCAAAGTTTAAGTTGTACTGGAAAAATACTTGTCACTTGGAATTCCTTCATTATTAAAAGAGAAAGACAGAAAATAAAGGAACTTTGTGTTTAACTATGGGGGAAACTGGTAGCAGTCCTTCAAAATCAATTCTCTCCTCTTCCCACAGCAAAGAGTAGCTGGGCACATGGCATGTCTAGCCCAAGTACATTACCTTCCCATGACTCCCTGGCCATGTGACTAAGTTCTCAAATATGAGTGGAAATGTTATGTGCCTCTTCTAGGAACAGGGGGCATGCCTTTTCCCCATTTTCTTTCCCCTCCCCACCAGCTGGAAGAAGACACGGTGGTGACAAACCATGGATTATGTACACAGGCATTGCCTGAGAGCCGTATCAACAAACTTTTTCTGAAAACGGCCAAAGAGAAAATACTTTTGGTTTTGTGGGCCATCTGGTCTCTTATGGACTAGTCAGTTCTGCCCTTGAAGCTCAAAAGTAAAAGGCAGGCAAAAGGTAAACATATCAGTGTGGATGCATTGCAATAAAACTTTACTTACAAAAACAGGTAACAGTCAGTCATGTCCCTCCTGTGGTATGCTGACCCCTGCCCTAGAGAATGGCAGAGTTTTCCCATTTGCTTGTGTTCCTGAATGACTTTATAGAACAGGCCACTTACCTGCCTGGGATTGTTCCATGAAAGAAAATAACACAGGTCTTGGGATCCATCCCCTCTCCAACAATTTAGCCTTCATCCTAACTAACATGTCAACTTAATAAATTAGAAAAAAAAAGAAGAACAATAAAGTAAATTAGAAGAAAGAAAATAGATGAAATAAATTAAAGTTGAACTCAGTGAGGTAAAAATTAGGACAAATAAATGCAAAGTTAGTGCTTTGAAACAATAAAATTTGATAAGCTAGAAACCCTTGGTCTTCCTGGCTAAAGAAAAAAGGAGATGAAGAAGAGAGAAAACAATTACAAGAGACTACTACATCAAAACCTATTGAAATTATTTTGAAAATTTAGAGGAAATGGATGGTTCCCTAACAAAATAGTAATTGTAAAGACTCAAGAAGGAGTAGAAAATTGGACTAACTTGAATGCTAATCAAATCAAATAGACAAGAATGGAAAAGTGATTAAAACTCTATTATTTGGAAAGACCAGCACTCCAAGAATTAAACTCATAGCTGAGTTCTATCTAAACTTGCAAGAGTATGTATTCATTCATTCTATAAATATTTACTGAGTGCTTACCACCTTCCTGGCACAACTCTGGCCAGGGTGAAAAAGCAGTGAACAAAACATAGACCCAACCCACATGGAGATTATATTTTACCGGAGGAAGACAGACAATAAATAAACACCCAAATAAATACATGATGCATATTGTGATAACAAATGCTGTGGAGAAAAGCAAAGCAAAGATAATGAATGCCCCTAAAGATAGGGAGTTTCCCTAATGGCACATTTTTGCATGTGGTTATTTGTCATCTGCATATCCTCTTAGGTGAAATGAGTCTTCTTGTCTTTTGCCCATTTTAAATTGGATTGTTTGATTTTTTAACTGCTGAGTTTTGAGAGTTCTTGATATTTTCCAGATACTAGGCCTTTGTTGGATATGTGGTTTGCAAATGCTTTCTCCCATTCTGTAGTTTGTATTTTTATCCCCTTAGCAAGTTTTAAATTTTTATGAAGTCTAATTCATCAGTTTTCTCATGTTATAGTTCATGCTTTTAGTGTCCAATCTAAAAATTGTTGGTATTAGATCTTGAAGATTTTTCATAGGTCTTTTCCCTAAAAGTCTTTTAGTTTTATGTTTTATATTTAATTCCTTGATCCATTTTGAGTTAATTTTTGTATAAACTGTGAGACTTACAAAAAGTTTTTTTTTTTCCATTTGTTTGGTTTTGTTTTTTTGGGTTTTTTTTTTTTTTTTGCTCATGAATGTCCAATTGCTCCAGCAATCATTTACTGAAAAGGTTATCTTTGCACTTTTGAATTTATCTTGCATCTTTGTTAAAAATTGATTGGGCATATTTGTGTGGATCTATTTTTGTGTTCTCTATTCTGTTCAATTGATCTATGTGTTATCCCTCCACAAATACCACACAGTCTTAATTACTATAGCTATATAATCAGTCTTGAAATGGAGTAGACTAATTCTTCCCATTTCATTCTTCCCTATCAAAATTGTTTTAGCTCTTTTGGCTTCTTTGCATTTCTACATAAATCTTAGAACATTCTTTATATGTACAAAATATCTTGCTGGATATTTGATAAGAATTGTGTTAAACCTGAATATCAGTTTGGGGAGAAATGACATCTTTACAATGTTGTCTTCCAATCCATGAACATAGTATGTCTCTCCACTTATTTAGGTCTTCTTTGATTTCTTTCATCAATGTTTTATAGTTTCCAACAAACAAATCCTGTACATGTTTTGTTAGATTTACATGTAAATATTTCCTTTTTTTTTTTTTGAGTGATTGTAAATGGGATTGTATTTTTAATTTTGGTGTGCATGTGTTCATTGCTAGTATGTAGAAATACAATTGATTTTTGTATGTTTATCTTGTATCCTATGAACTTGCTGAACTCACTTACTAATTCTAGGAGGTTTTTCTAGTTTTTGAGGTTTTTCTGCATAGATAATGAGCATGTTATCAGCAAATAAGAACAATTTTATTTCTACCTTTCCAATCTCTATGACTTTTCCTTTTCTTTTTTGCCTTATTATACTGGCTAGAACTTTCAGCATTTTGTTGAATAAGAGTGGAAGAACAGACATCCTTGCCTTGTTCCCAATCTTAAGAGAAATACATTCAGCCTTTCACCATTAGGTATACTGTTAAGTGTAGATTTTTATAAATGCACTTTATTAAGTTGAGGAAGTTCCCCTCTATTCCTAATTTGTAAGGAGTTTTATTATGAATAAATCTTGAATATTTCAAATTTTTTTCTACATCAATTAATGTGTTGATGTGACTTCTTATTCATCTTGTTGATATGGTGGATGACATTGTTTGATTTTCAAATATTGAACTAGCCTTGCATTCCTTGAATAAACATCATTTGGTCATGGTGTACAATTATTTTAAATGTTGCTGAATTCTATTTGTTAATATTTTGTTAAGGATTTTTGCATCAATGTCCATGAGGAATATTGATCTATAGTTTGCTTTTTTTGGACTGTCTTTGGTTTTGGTATCAATGTAATACTGACTTCATAAAGGAATTGGAAAGTGTTCCCTCCTCTTGCATTTTCTGGTATGGATTATGCAGAGTTTGGTGCTAATTTTTCTTTAAACCTTTGGGAGAATTCTCCAAAGAAGCCATCTGTGACTCAAGATTTCTTTTTTTTTTTTTTTTTAATTTTATTTATTTATTTGACAGAGAGAGACACAGCGAGAGAGGGAACACAAGCAGGGGGAGTGGGAGAGGGAGAAGCAGGCTTCCCACCGAGCAGGGAGCCCGATGCGGGGCTCGATCCCAGGACCCTGGGATCATGACCTGAGTCGAAGGCAGACGCTTAATGACTGAGCCACCCAGGCGCCCCTGACTCAAGATTTCTTTTGTGAAAGTTTTTAAATTAATAATTCAATTTCCTTAACACAGAGCAATTCAAATTATGCATTTCATATTGGGTGAACTATGGTAATTCATTTTTTGAGGAATTGGTCTATTCATTTACTTTGCCAAATTTATACATATAGAATTGTTTGTAGTATCTCTTTTTGTCTTTTTAATGTTTGTAACATTCCCGTTTCAATCTTGATATTGGTAATTTGTGTCTTCTTTTTAATATGTCAGTCTTGCTTGGAGTTTGTCAATTTTTTTTTTATCTCAGAGAGCTTGATTTTGTTCTATTGATTTTCTATATTGCTTTTCTGCTTATAATTTCATTGTTTTCTGATCTCTTTTATTTCCTTCTTAAGCTTCTTTTGGGTTTATTTTGCTTTTCTTTTTCTAACTTCTTCAGGGGAGGATGTAGACCATTGATCTGAGGTTTTTATTATTTTATAATGTGAGCATTTAGTGTTACAAGTTTCCTTCTTAGCACACTTTAGCTGTGTCCCACAAATTTTGAATATGCTGTATGCATATCAGTTCAGTGTTGTTGTTGTTTTATTTCCTTTGAGACTTTTCCCTTTGAAACATGGATTATTTTCAAGTGTGTAATTTAGTTGCCAAGTGCTTGGAGATTTTCCTGTTATCTTTTAGTTATTCTTTTCTAGTTTAATTATATTATGATACAGAGAACATATTCTGTTTGGTTTCAATTTTTTTTTTACATTTGTTGGGGTTTGTTTTCTGGATTTGGTCTTCTTGATATATTCCACAGACACTTGAAGAGAATGTGTATGCTGTTGTTGTTAGGTGAAATAATCTATCAATGTCAATTTGAAATAATGGAGTACAAAGAAATATGTTGAACTATACTATGAGTATGTAATCAGTAAATCCAGACTATAGAAAGTCTACAGATAAAATGGCCCACATGGTTCAGCAGATAATTTGTAAAGAGAAAAAAATGGGATAGAGAGGAAATCTGCAGATTAAAGACCCTAAAATACACAGCAGGGTAAAAATAATGTGTGATATTAACCATAGTGTCTAGGAATGGACACATGGATGATAAAAACCATTAAACACACACACACACACAAGGAAGTGATTACTATAAAAGTCAGGATAGTAGTTACTTTTGGATAGAGAGGGTTATGATGGGATACACAGAAGGGTTACTGGGGTGGCTGGCAACATTTTATTTATTAGCTTGTGGTTTTATTTCTTGACTTGGGTGGTAGTTAAAAGCAGTGGTGTACTAGTATTTAACAACTGGCTCTTCAGGGGGAAAAGAAAGCCTGGACTTGTAGCATTTCCTGATTTCCATCATGTAAACACTACCACCATGGCCAACTTTCAAGCTACCAACATGATGTCATTGTATGTGGAGCTGGGAAGAAATTGCACAAACAGCTCTGAGGGGACTATGTGAGCCAGCTCCAGCACAGCACTGGGAGGCTGTGTTCCTTGTAATAACTCAGTGAGCTGTACATTTATTTTTTTAAATATTTTAAAGCTAAATAGATTAAAAAATAAATGTGAAACAATAGCACTGGATAAATGGCTGTTTCTAGGATGGAACAGGAAATATGTAAAATGAGCCTTGAACATCTTTTAGTGTTAGAACGTAAGGAAGTGCTCAAAATAGAAATAAAGAACCCATAATGACAGGGGTATGTCAAAGGGACACAGTAATTAATTGAAAGGGTTCCCGATGGTCAAAGCTGGAATGATTTGAGCAACAAGATAAAGCAGTATTGGCTTATAACCCAAAGTATAAAGTAAATATCCATGACTGCATACTGATATAAATAAATGATTGAATATGGAGGAGAACAGACACATCTGTTGTGCAGAAGAATCCAAATAACTTATGTATATATGCAACCACATAACTCCCTGCCTCTTAAGTAAGGGCTGCACATAGTGACTTCTTTCCAATGAATAGAGTATGGAAAGGGGGGAGGTTAAAAACAGTGACTTCACAGTAGAGAAACATGACAAACCCGACCTCAGCCATGTGATCAAGGTCAACATCAACAGAGATAAGTCATGTTGATATTTTACACCCTTGATATATGATGAAAATGGCATTTTACTTCTGTAGTCTTCCTTCCAAAAACCCATAACCCCAGTCTAATCATGGGGAAAACATCAGATAAATGCCAAATGGGGGAAATTCTACAAAATACTTGATCAATACTCCTTAAAACTGTCAAGGTCATCAAAGACGAGGAAAGTCTAAGAAACTGCCATAGGCAAGAGGAGCCTAGGTAGACATGACAACTAAATGTGATGTAACCTAGATGGGATCCTAGAGCAGAAAACAGACATCAGGTAAAATAATAATAATAATAATAATGTCATCTGAATAAAGTATGGACCATTGTTAATAATGTATCCATACTGGCCATTAAATGTGCCATCCCAATGTAAGCTGTTAGTAATAGTGGAAACCGAATGTGGGTTATATGGGAACTCTGTACTATCTTACAATTTTTCTGTAAATGTAAAACTGTTCTTAAGTTACAAGTCTAAAATTAAATAAAATTTTAAACTCTGTTTACTCCAGATCCTTTCCTTATAAAAGCCACACATTCAGGCTAACTCATCTCACCTAATATTTGTGACCCCGAACCTCAAGTGGGTGCTTGGCGTTGTCTGGCAGTCTTACTATCTCGTCCTGAACAAATTTCTCTGCCTTTCTCCAAGTCACATTTCCTTACTCCTCACATCTCTTCCACACTGCTCCCCAGCCCAGTCCACCCCTGGTGGTCTTGCTTTGTATTTGACAAAGAAACAAACAGAACAGAATTTCCACATGTTTTGACCACTGTATCTAACCAGCTGCCCTTTGCCTTCCCTCCTGTTAAAATAAATTACCTGTCCACACACCTAAGACCAGCTACTCCATTTCTGCACTGGATCCCATCCCCCTCCACCCCCCATTAAAGTAAAACCATGACTTTTCCCCTTTATATAAGATCATTACCAGGCGCCTGGGTGGCTCAGTTGGTTAAGCAACTGCCTTCGGCTCAGGTCATGATCCTGGAGTCCCTGGATGGAGTCCCGCATCGGGCTCCCTGCTCGGCAGGGAGTCTGCTTCTCCCTCTGACCCTCCCCCCTCTCATGTGCTCTCTCTCAAATAAATAAATAAAATCTTTAAAAAGAAAAAAAAAAGATCATTACCATCAGCAGTGTGGCATGCAAACATGGTGCAATATCTTGATCATCCCATATTGCCCTTCAGCTTACCCCCCCCATTTTTCTATTCTTTACACCAAAATGCCCTACAGGAGTTATCTATATTCACCATCACTATTGTTTTAAAATATAGTGTACTCATAGAAAATTTGAGGTATGATAGGGCCAACAGATCAGGAAATGACTACCATTGAAAAGATAGTTTGTCACTCATAGTTCCTAAAGGCAGAGGAATGCCACACCAACAGCAGAGGGAGAGGGAGCCACTATGGACAAGAGCCTTCTGGTGGCTTCCACCAGAAGGAACAGGCAAGGCAGGGCAAGCAGGCTTAGGATTGACTACTTTGAATCATTCCAGTGGGCTCTGGGGCACAGGGTGTCCCTCGTTGTCTGGTACTTGGCCCTAGGTGATCAGAGCAGAGGAACCGTGGCCCAGAAAGTGAGAGCTGGGGTATGGGCTCTGGACCAGTTGGTCTGTATTTAAAAAGTGTGCTCAGGAGCGGGTTGTGTAGTATCGCTAGGAACTGGTAACCCTGGGAGGGGCAGACCATCCAGGATCAGTAAGGCCCCAGATGTCAAAGCGTCAACATATAGAAAAAACACTCAACCAGGCTTGCTTCCTACTACTATAGGCTTCTTCATTCTGGTAATGACACCTTAATCCTCCTGGATGTCTTTTCACCTCATTGGCCACTCCTCACTTTCCTCTGGTGGATCCTCCTCATTGGCCCAACCTCTGAAGATTGAAATAACCCCAAGGCTTAATGCTCTTCTCATTTCTGTCTTCACCAGCAGCTCATGAGGTATGCTGGCATGGACCCCTGTGGCCTCTGAAAGTCCCCCTCAGGAATTCCATGAAAGGAGAATTGAATTTGCGTGTCTCCCTCCTTTGGTATTTGTGTTTATAATGCAAAAGTAAAGGTGGGCAAAAGTGCTGGTACCTTAGCATGAGTCAAAGCAATAGCACCAAACCTGCTAGTAGGTATTGTTTCTTCATTACCTCACACTCACACTAACAAAAAAAAAAAAAAAAGAGGCAGTTTCACTTATGAATATCTCCAATACAGTACTAAAAAGTTTCATGTTTATAAAATCTCAATTCTTTTTTTTTTTAAGATTTTATTTATTTACTTATTTAGAGAGAGAGAGAGCATGAGCAGGGGGGAGAGGCAGAGGGAGAGGGAGAGAGAATCTGGGGCAGACTCTGCACTGAGCTGGGAGCCCAATGTGGGGCTCGATCCCACGACCCTAAGATCATGACCTGAGCCGAAACCAAGAGTCCAATGCTCAAACCGACTGAACCACCCGGGTGCCCCGCAATCTCAATCCTTTAATACATATTATGTTACTACTCTGTGTGGTTAAATAGGATGCATGCTTAAGGCTGTACACCAACATATAACTGTCCTGGAGAAAAGCACTTGTACAGTTGTTAAAGTTGTAAGCTGAACCAGCCTCTTTTTTCATGGAACCCCATTTTACTGGAAAGAACAGACAATGCAGTATTATTTATAATAGCCAAGACCTGGAAATAACTTAAATGTCCATCAATGAATGAATGAGTAAAGATGTGATACATATATATAGATACAGGTATAGATAAGTAAGCCATTAAAAGGGAGTAATCCAAATAAATAAATAAAAGGCAGTAATCCTGCCTGCCATTTTAGACAGCATTGGATGGACCCTGAGGGCACTATGCTAAGTGAAATAGGTCAGAGAGACAAAGACACATACTGTATGATCTCACTTATTTGTGGAATCCAAAGGAAAAAAAAAAAAAACTCATAGAAAACGAGACCAGATCTGTGGTTACCAGTGGCAAGAGGTAGAGGATGGGGAAGGGAGAATTGGAGGAAGGTGGTCAAAGCTACAAACTTCCAGTTATAAGATAAAAAATAAGTATGAGGGGTGTAATGTACACCATGATGACTATAGTTACCACTGCTGTATGGTATGTGAGTCGTTTGAATAAATCCTAAGAGTTCTCACCACGAGGAAAAAATGTTTTTTCTTTTTCTTTTTTTGGTATCGATATGAGATGACGGATGTTAACTAAACTTATTTTGGTAATCACCTCACAATATATGTAAGTTGTACATCTTACACTTATATAGTGCTGTATGCCAATTGTATCTCAATAAAATGGCAGGGGGAGTACATACTGGAAAAAGAAAGAAGTTTAAATAAATTATAACACATTAATATAATGGGTAATATGTCAATAAAAAACCAATCAGTAGCTATCTGTGCAATGACATGGAAATTCCTCCAAGATATAATGTAAGTAAAAAATAACATTCAGAACAAGGTGTATAGTGTGCCTTTTGTGAAAAAATAGAGAAAATAAGAAGAAAAATAACACTAATAAGGCTCTGTATCAGTGTCGACTAGGATATACATCAACTCTGAAAAGATACATAGACTCTAGTAACGATGGTTTCAATGGTGAGGAAGAAGAAATGGATGGAGACACAAGCAGGAAGGGAGGCCAACTTCTCCCTGTGTATCATTTGATACATACAGATATATTACCTATGGGGAATTTAAATAGATAAAACCTCTTATATTATTGGTGGGGGCAGAATATAGAAGATAGATTCTGAGCCCAAAGAGTTTGAGAACTTCTGATCTCAATTACACAAATCCCCTGTGAACCTGGAGATGGTTCCAAACCAGAGTCTGCCAAAATCTCACATAACAAAAGTGAAAGAATTCTATTCCCATTAGGATGAGGAAACTCTTACCCCTCAGGGTGATGTCCTTAAAGGAAGCACAGCGGACTAGGTACACAACTGCATCAATACCAAAAACAAAATAGCAAGGGTTATGAGGGACTGTTTATAACAACCTTTGCAACCCCTAAACCCTGCAATAAACATAATGTTTCCGCTCTTCCTTTTGAATCCGCATCCTCCCTTCTCCTCCTATCCTCCCAGGAACTTTTCCTTTTCTTGCCCCATCTGGCACAAACTAGTCAAGAAATTCCTGGCCCTGGGGAGCCTGGGTGGCTCAGTCAGTTAAGCCTTGGACTCTTGGTTTTGGCTCAGGACATGATCTCAGGGTCCTGGGATCCAGCCCTGCTGGGCTCGGTGCTGAGTGGGGAGTCTGCTTGGGCTTCTCTCTCACCCTCTCCCTCTGCCTCTCCCCTTTGCTCTCTCTTTCTTAAATAAATAAATAAATAAATAAATAAATAAATAAATAAATAAATAAATAAATAAATAAATCTTAAAAAAAAAAAGAAAGAAACCTCTGGCCGTAACTGCAATGTGAACAGGACAGGAAAGCGCTGGGTCAGCTGGGGTAGGGAAGTCCACTTGTGTCCAAAACTGTGAACCGCCTTCTGGCCTTCTGGCTGGTGGAGCCTCCCCAACCTCCTTACCCAAGTCAGATCGGCCTCCCAGGCATTCCCAGGGCACCGTTCACACTTTATTCTCGGCCTTCAGTGTGTCCCATCTACTGATGGGCCTTAGTGGTTGGGAAGCCTGCCTCTGTGATCGAGGTCCACATCTTTCCTTCAACCCCACTCTTTTCCAGCTGGACCTAAAACAACGAAGTTCTAAAATGATCCTAAATCTCTGGGAGTGCTTCATGGGCCCAGTAGCCCTGGGCGAGGGGGTGGGGCGCCCTCTAACTCAAAGTTTGGGGTTACTAGAACATCCTCCCAGTTGGCTCCCTTCCTCCAGGCTTGCGTGCATCCAATCCATTTTCCAATAACTACCAAAAGAAACTTGGTAAAAATGCAAATCTGATCCTGTCCCTGAGGCCATAGCATGGAGAAGAGGTGGCCCCCAGGAGGGTCTGTTGCTGCACACCTTTCATGCAATGACTGAGTGAATTTCTGAGGTTAAAAATTGGGGAGTGATCCTTCTTAAACCCCTTATAACTGTTATTGAATCATAAATTTCCTGTAATTAATAGAATGAAAGAACCAGTTGGTGATGGCAGCACTTCTCAAGTCAGTCCGTGGAGTAGCACTAATACCCATGCATTCTATAGATGTCCCACAGAATAGGTGTTTGTCTAGGGACAACTTTATACCTAGGGACAACTGTAACCTAGGGACAACCGTATACCTACTCCACCCACCTGCTGGAATCAAGCCAAACCAACAATTCTAAATGATGAATAGCCCCAATTCCTTTTCCATTAACTGCTGGAATTTGGCAGGTGCCCCAGAAATATCTTGAGATGTTCACTCAAAATTTAAAACCACAGAGGACACATGAAGGCAGCTCCAGCTCTGCCCTCCCTAGTCCTGAGTATATGTTAATATCTACTTATCAAGTCCAGTCCTGAGAACTAACAGATAGGGACAATGGATTAATCGTTTTTAGGTTTCTGTTCTGAGTGCAAGGGTCTACACACATTTATCCTTTTCCTGATTTCTTCCCCATCACTACAGTACAGGGTGAAGGAGATGGATAAAGGTTTCTAAATTTTACATGTCGTATCTTTAATGGGATCAACCTTTAATAAGATTTCATGAATCCTAGACTGAACATGCTTTCTTTCCTAGACCTTTCAAAAAACCTACAGAAATTCAGTTCAAACAACTGTTGAGCAACATGGAGAAAACGTGCATTCTATTCACAAGGGAGAAGACAATGCTCCTGGCTTAAGAGTTTCATTTACAGTCTCCAGCTATTCCTCAGAACCAGAAATTTTCTAAAATCAAAGCTCTTGGATTTGGGCTTCTGCTCGGCCCCTAGCATCCCATAGGCATTTGCTTTCAGAACAGGAAGAGTCTGGATTGCCAGATATTTGGCACCTGCCTGCTGGCCACATTATTGAACTACCACTATGAAAAGGTTAAGAATTGTTCCAGTTGGTGCCAGCACTGTTCAAATGCCTCCCCAGCTGGATGAGCAATTGTGGAATTACAGGAAGAAATGGAGCCCCATGAGAACTCTGTGTAATCAGCTCTTGCTGGGGCAAGGGCACCATGGAGGAGTCTCCCCTACTCTATTTCCCAAAGGCCTGTAGATCTGCTGTCACATTACTGCGGTGGAATTTACTACTAAAGCATACGCTGTGTTCCATATCTAGAGAGAGATACAGGGTAGAGACAGAGATGGAGGAACACCAATTTTCTCCATAGGGACTGTTAGAATTTGGAGTATCCTAATCAGGAATTCATATTCCAAAGTTGGACAACTAGGATGTCAAAATTAGGATGGAAATATATATATATCTATAGGCCTAAGAGATCTAAGAAATCATTGTTGAAATGGTCTTCAAGACATTGCCTGGTTGCAGATTCTCTAGACCCCCTGATGCTTTGAGGGAATGAACAGAATTCAGATAACATGGAAGCCAAAAAGCACCGAAGAATCCCTCCACTTCCAGAAGACTTGGTGGAATGACGTGACAACCAGGGTGAAAGAGCATGTGTCTTCCGAGGAGAAAATCTGTTATGCAAGGTGTTGAGGGGGACACTGTGAGGGAGTGCCCATAACCTTCTTCAGGACTCAAGACTTTTTCCAGGGATTGGAGCACTACCAACAGAGCCCTCCATTGTCACCCTTCTTTCAGAATGGCCTCAGTGGAAGAGCACCACCTTGGCTACGGTCAGACCCTTCCACAGGGGCAGTCTGCATTCAATAACTGGTCAGGGTAGGTGTACGAATTCCCCACCCCCTTCGCCCTCATTTGGGACACATCTGAATGACCATCCCAGTTCTGGAGCAACGACGCGACCGCCTCAGAGCCCATACTGTGTATCTCTGCACAGCCCTGCTTCCATTAGTCCCCAGAACACTCCATAATGAACACCTTGCACAATAATCTCCATGTCGCACTGTTTTTTTCCCCAGAGAATCCAACCTGCGACAGTTGAGTCAATAGTGGTCTACTGGCACAGAACCACCCCTACTTGCTGATAGTTAGGGCTCCTGGTATGAGATAGAGACAGATGGGTTCTGGTACAAAGTAGCAGAGCAAGTGTTACAACTTGAGCTGTGATGAACTGGGATGGGATGGTCCTGTGTACCTGCTAGTCATCCTTTCAAAAATACAGGGTGAACAGTAGCTGTAGAAATAGTAGGATCAGGTGGCAATTGCTAAATGCAGTGGACTCTGTGACAAAAGCTGAAGAAAGTTTGGGAGTGATGAATCAGCACATGAATTAAGTGTGGAGGGCAGAGGGCTTCCTTGGTGGCATAAAAAAGACACTCATCTCCTAGAGGCAGAAGGATATCAAATATATTTATTTGAAAAAAAAATCTTTTTTCTACGCTATGGCTTGCCTTTTTATTTTCTTAATAGTATTGTTTGAATTGATTCATAATTTCCACGTCCCATCTAAAAAATCTTTGCCTAGCCTAAGATTGTGATTTTTTTTTCTGTTGCTTTCTGTTCTACTGATTTATAATCTTCTCTTTATTATTTCTTGCTATTTCCAGTTTAAGATGGAAGGGTAAATCAGTAATTTGAGACCTTCCTTTTTTCTAATATAAACATTTTAAAACAGTAACATTTCCTCTAAACACTGCCTTAGCAGCATATCAAAAAAGGTGATGTATTGAGTTTTCATTTTCATTCAATTAAAATTAATTTATAATTTCCCTGGAATTAATTTTGGGGCCCACAGATATTTAGAAGTATGTTGTTTATTTTCCAAATATTTAGGGATTTTCCAAATCTTTCTTTTATTGATTTTTAATTTAACTTCACTGTAATGTGAGAATGTATTCTATTTGATATTAATCCTTTTAGATTTACTGAGACACATTTCATGGCTGGTCTTGGTGAATGTTCTTCCATGCATACTTGAAAATCATGTGTATTTTGGCAGTTTTGGGGTCAACTTAGTTGAGAATTTTGATGGTTAATTTTATGTGTCAACTTGGCTGGGCCACCATGCCCAGATGTTTTTGTGAGGTGTTTTCTGAATGAAGTTAACATTTAAGTTTATGGACTTTGAATAAAGCAGGTTACTCTCCATAATGTGGGTGGGCTTCATCTAATCAGCTGAAGTACTTAACAGAACAAAGACTGACCTGCACACAGGAAGGATTCTTCCAAGCATTCCGTTTCGATTAGAACTGCAAATCTTACCTGCGTCTTCAGCCAGCCAACCTACTCTGAGGATTTTGGACTTGCCAAAGGCTCTATAATTGCATGACTGGGTTCCTTAAAATAAACTGATAGATAGATAGATAGATAGATAGATAGATAGATAGATAGATAATAGATAGATAGATAGATAGATAGATAGATAGACAGACAGACATCCTATTTGTTGTTTCTCTGGAAAACCACTGCTCAGTTCTTCTGTATTCCTGATAATTTTTTTTATCTATTTGTTTTATCAATCATTGAGAAAAGAGTGTTGATCTCTTCAACTACAATTATGGATAGTCTACTACTTTCAGTCTTGTCTTTTTTGCTTTATTAATTTTGAAGCTCTATCATACCCATTTAGGATTATTATGTTCTCTTGATTCCTTTACCATTTTGAAGTGTACTTTGTGATTCCTGTTAATAATTCCTTAATCTGGAGCGCCTGGGTGGCTCAGTCAGTGAAGCGGCTGCCTTGGCTCAGGTCATGATCTTAGGGTCCTGGGAGCAAGCCCCATGTTGGGTTCCCCACTCAGTGGAGAGTCTGCTTCTCCCGTTGCCTCTCTCTCCCTCTCTCTCTCAAATAAATAAATCAATAAATAAAATCTTTAAAAAAATTCCTTAATCTAAAATCCACTTTTTCCTATTATTAATATAGCCATTCGGTATGCTTTTCATTAGTCTTTACACAGTATTTCATTTTTCATCTTTTTACTTTTATATTATATGTATCTTGATAGTTAAAATAGGTTTCTTATAGATAACATAGTTTGGTCTTGCTACTTTATCCAGTCTGACAATCTGTGCCTTTTAATTGGACCATTTGCTGTTAATGTAACCATTGATAGAATTAAGTTTAATTTTGCTATTTTACTATTTGCTCTCTATTTCATATCTATAATTTGTTCCATTTTTCCTGCCTTCTTTTGGGTTGAGTAAGTTTTAAGACTTTTTAAAAATCTCCTCAATTGGCTTATTAGCTATGCCTCTTTGTCTTATTGTTTCAGTGGATTCTCCAAGGTTTCAATATACATCCTCATTATGGTCTACCTTCATATAATATATCACTTCAGTCATAATGTAAACCTTACAACAATAGGTTTCCATCTCCCTTCCTCCCTTTGTGCTATAGTTGTCATGCTTTCTACTTGACATATGCTTTAAACCCAACAATGCATTATTAATATTATTTTAAGTACTTGATTGCATTTTAGAGACACTTTTTTAAATGAGAAGAACATTTAGCTACACATTTACCATTTCCAATGGCCTTTTCCTTTGTATATGTCCAGGTTTCTATCTACCATCATCTTCCTTTTGCTTAATGTACTTCCTCTAACACTTGTGATAGTGCAGGTCTATAGGGAACAAATTCCCTCCGTTTTTGTTTGCCCAAAGAAGTCTATTATGTCTTCATTTTTGAGTGATAGTTTTGCTAAAGATTAATAAATGCCTAGTTTTTTTCTCTCAGCAGTTTAAAAACTGTTCCATTAGCTTCTATATTGCATAGTTTCTGATAAGAAGTCTGTAGAAGCAGGAGAACATAGTAACAAACCTTAAGGGCGGCCCCAGCTGAAACCTTGATTGCAATGTTCTGGGAGCCTCCAAGCTAGAGAGCCCAGCTAAACTGGCCTTAGAATCCTGACCACACAAAAACTGTGAGATATAAACCCCTCTAAGTCCTGGGGCAATGTGTTACACAACAAGAGATATCTAATTCAGAGACTATCCTAAAAACTTCCACAAATGAAAAATTAGTTACATGCAAATACCCCAAAAAAAGCACAGGACATCTCATCAGTTGCTTTCAAAACTGGGAAAATCTACTTCAATATAAAATTTGAGCCAGCCAAATCATTAATCAAATGTCAGGATAAAATACATTATCGGATATGTAGGGACCAAAAAAAAAAAAAAAAAATGGATCTCTCACGTACCCTTTCTCAGGAAGTGAGATGTGTTCCACCAAAACAAGAAAATAAACCAGACAAGAAGAAGGTGCAGAATGCAAGGAAAAGTGGATCCAAACCAAGAGAGAGACAAAGAGAATTCCAAGAGTAAAAAAAAAGGGCCAACCCAGGATGGGTAGCTATGTAATAGACTAGAACAACCGCCCACTTTGAAATAGGAGAGTGGCAGAAGTGTGTGAAAGAATAGGTTAATACCCAGATACACAGCTTGCAAATTTGGAAGGGGTCGTGTCTGGATAACAGGTGAGAAAGGGGGACTGGTGAGTATGGCTCCCCTCTCAGCAACCTGTAGGGAAATTCTATCTCAGTCACCATGGGGACTTCCTCATAGCCACCATTTCCCCAAAGGTAATTTATTTACTGCATCATGTAATTGATGTGTCCATAGTATCCTGCTTCACGCAGAATTAGTTCTAAGAGCTCAAACACTGTTACTCTCCATCTGCATCTCTGTTTAACCACATCTTTGCTCTGCTTTATTCTGCATTCACTTCTCTCTCAGGTAGGCACTTATGCTAAAGGTACTAGTTCTTCATTGCTCTAGAAAATTCCTGAAACTGCGACTCATTGAACCAATCATTTTGACCACAAGAAGGAGGATATGATGACTAGCTAGGCCTAAAGGCCCTAATAAACGAAAAGACCCCTTTCACCACTGGAACTTATGGAGAAGTGAGAGTCCAAAATGACTTAGTTGTGCAAAAATTTCAAGTGGGCCAGACAGCCCTGGTGATACTCTGCTAGTTTTTCCCTTCTCGAGAGTAGCATAAGAATTGATTTATTATGGTCCTAAAAAAAGGAAACTATCCTTGAAAAGTTTGAATGTGTGGAGAGCACATTTGAAAGGGACTGTTATGAGGACATGCAAAGCAGGAGTCTTTGGAATCTTCTACCACAACCCAAACTATAAACCTGAAATAGCATGAGGGTTCTTGAGGATGAGAAATCATCACAGCTGAATACAGGAATTAGAGGCACTAGGTCACACCTCCACAACCCCCTTAATACCCTAGTTTTTGCCAGAGATAGGTCCCCTGCTGAGTGTAGAGTGTATTTGTCACCTTTGGGCTACAAAATATCCAGTCCTTCTCAACACACTTTGGCTTCCTTTTGAAAAATTGCTTCTCCCCCAACGTTTCATGGTCTTTTGAAATAGTATATCCAGACGTCTGCTTGCTTCCCACAAGTGAAGCCAGAGGGGTCATATTCTCTCTTTCCCCATGCTGGTACAACCAGGAGGACAGAAAAGTGAACAAGATTGACCTGTGGGCTGCTCCATCATAAGGCTAAAGAAATGGCTGGGGGACATTCAATCCAGTGGTCATATCCTGGTCATACTTCTCTGTCCAGTGTGTTAGAGCGGTCCGTGCTTCCTAGTTCTGAACAAATGTCTTAGTTCTTGCTCACTTCTGAGCATGGTTCTTTAGGCTTCCACTGAGTCTGTGAGCCTGAAAAATCTTTCCAATAAATTTCTCTTTGCTTAAAGTTGCTTTAGTTGGTTTCCACCATTTTTTTTTTTTTTTTTTTTTGGAAACTAAGAACACTAACATAATGGTTAACTAAGTAAACTGAATGAGGTTGCTCCTGCCATGTCAATGCTATGCCTGATTTTGTTTCTATACTGAAAGATCATCTTAAGGCCCCTAATTTTTATAAGCTTTTATGAATCAAGCTAATGTAGTCTTCTGTCTCCTTGTAACACCTATAAGCGATAATAATTTGATTTATACACTCCCCAGTTTGTTCTATAATGCAGTGCAATGGAATTTAGACTTATGGTCTAAACTAGATTCAAGAATTTATAATCACTCATTGCATTGATAATATATTGATTGGGGTGCGGGGGGAGGATACAAACATGGAAGACAGCCCATAGATTAATTATGCAAAACACAAACCAAACAGTAAAGAAATATAAGTTGACCCAAAACCATTCAAAATGAAAATTTATAGTTATCTCATATCTTCTAGTATGCTTTCCTGACCCTGCTTTCTGACTGTAGGTGCTGTTGTTCGAAGTTAGAGCCATGATTCTGCTTCACCTGGAACAATGCTCTTGCTAATGTGCTAACTCAACACTATTCCTTTTGGTGGAAAAATGACACAAGCTACAGGATGTCTTCCATGGGGTCATGTGGGACAAATTATTGTGTAGCCAACCCCCCTCCTTGGGTTGGGCTGCATGCAGGGACCAATATGGACTCAAGTTATTAATAACATCTGGTTACATGATTAAACATTGTAGGAGAGAGTGTCATATGGCATTACACTCAATTGTGGAAGGGACTAAGCTGTTAAGCTGTTCTTTTTTGGTAATTAGTAAATTAAACATCTTTCAAGTGTGTCAATAATAATTGGGATCTATGAACCCCAAATCAACCAGTTAATAGGTCTATGGACATAGTTAAAAATTATATAGTAGTAATTTATTAAGTACAAAAGCCTAAATCATGTTTCTGTGCATAAGGGGCTATATATTTCACAAGTGTTCACTGGTATCCTGAGTTCACGCTCCAGGGGATCAAAGATTCTATTCATTCCTCCCAGGAGCACCTGAAGCTCCCATATGACATGGGTACCCTTTTCCACACACCTCACTGTTTCACAGGAGACCCTTGCATGCCCGTGCACACACACACACAATTCTCAGAGATATTCTCAAGTTGCCTAGGTAAATGGGTTGCTGATGTTGCTAAATGAGTTCCATAAAAAATGATTAAAAGAGCAAACAAAACTTAAGGATTCAAAGACAACCAGGGGGTTAAACTATTGATATGTGTATGCTTTTCTATTTCTTCCTTCTGTGTACAGATTAGTTGTAAGTGACAGAGTCAATTTAAAGTTTGAGACCATGATTTTTATCTCTGTAAGAATTTGGCATGGTTGGCAGAATCTGTTGCAACAGGGAACCTCACCTCGGCAAAGGAAGCTGCAGAATCATTCACGTGATGTTTATAAGCCCCTTGTCTTCCCCTCTTCACTTGCCCTTTGCTATCCTGGGTCGCTATATTTGGACTCCAGTACTCAACTGTGTTTTAGCAACCTCTAGTTTCAGGTAGGAATCATAAATTAAATCTTTTTGCCCAGCCTCTGTTTCTCAAACACACACACACAGACACACACACCTTGTATCTTTCCTGTAACAGCAAATACAAGGATTTAATGTCCTCCTTTCTTCCCTAGGCTAGATTGACAAAGCATGGCTACCACCACATCTAAATGTCAGGAAGGCATGTCCAGCTTTCCTCAGTTAGTACTAGACCATTACAGTGCATGATCTGTAAACTCTGCAATAGGTGTAGTAAAGATGACCCCAAATTTCAATTTCTCCTTTACAAATTCTGGGACTATGATATCTTGAAACATCTGAAGGAAAACCAGGTAATCTCCATGCCAACCAGAATGATTCATGGTCTGCATGGAAGAAGAGATGAGGATCTGACATAAGTTGACAAGAAAGCAGCCAAAACCTCTTTAAAGATGTTGAGAGAAATGGAAAAAGAAGATGTGGTATATATATACAATGGAATATTATGCAGCCATCAAAAGGAATGAGATCTTGCCATTTGCAACAACGTGGATGGAACTGGAGGGTATTATGCTGAGCGAAATAAGTCAAACAGAGAAAGACATGTATCATATGACCTCACTGATATGAGGAATTCTTAATCTCAGGAAACAAACTGAGGGTTG
>NC_138372.1:103959728-103975614 GCF_054177405.1 Leptonychotes weddellii | reverse complement strand
ACCCCAGCCTCCCATCTCAACAACAGCTGAAAACCTTCTAATAATGGGTTCTTCCTCCTCCAGAATCTTTCAAAATCATCTTGTGTGGAGTTCCAACAAGTTTCCTGATGTTCCGTTTCCAAAGATGTGAGCCAGGGATACCAGGAACTTCACTATAAGGTGCTTTTTAATTTCATGCAAGATCAAGCCTTAAAGCATTAGCACTGAAATCCTCAAGCTGGCAAGGAGGCATACTTTAGAAATAATTAGAACATTTTTTTGTCCATTAAAGGTAGAACATTTGAGTACTTGAGACCAGATGAAAATGACATAAATCTCTCCTCAGGTAAGTCCAGACTGCAGAAGGCCAGGTTAGAAATGAATTGTTTGTATTTCAAATGAAAAAAGTCTTAGTCTAACAAGAGTCATTAAGAAGATACATTACATATTTTATATAGACATAGATTTAAGTCTTATATTTTACAAGTCTTAGTCTAATAAGAGGCATCGAGTAAGGCAATTTTTTAATTAAAAAAAGGAGAACTACTTACAGTCTTATATACAACCTATCTATCCAGACACACACATAAAACAATTCTCTTTGTACCAATTTAAAAAAATCCTTACTTCCAAAAAGCACTTGGGGTGCTGTAATTATCAAATGGTCTGCTTGGAAACTTCTAAGGGTTCTGTTGCTTCGATTATATATACAACTTTGTGTTTACTTCTTTGGTTGAATGTGTATAAGTATGTATGTATTCGTATAAAGCTAAAATAAGAATGGGTTTTAAGCAAATACATCTATTTTTTTAAAAGCATGGTCTTAACCTCAAAAAAGAAATATAACTTATGCAAAGGCTTCTTAAAACTGGAATTCTACACTGTAATTAAAAATTAGGATAGTAATTATTATGTTCAATGTGACATCAGAATTTTGACCCAAGTAGAGAGGCTCTCAGACAAAATCTTTAAAGCTTATATTTTATCTGTGGTGGCCATGAACATGTGTCTCTCAGATCCCTAAATGCAGAAAGTATTACTGGCCAATGGCCCCAGAGTAAGCTGTACTTATTCCAAAATCCACCATGATGTCTGTACTGAATGAAGCCAGGCTTCCCAGCACTGCTCCCAGCCAGTGGCTCTGTGCCCCAGGGACACAAAAGCCAGCCCCTTTCCAGGAGACATGGGCTTCCTCTAATGGACAACTTTGACTTGAGGACTCCTCATCCGTCATATTGAACCTTCTTAGGACTATGCTACAGGGACTACACTATGGGCTAAAACTCTTGCACCGCACCTTCCTTTTCTCCCTCTGTCCTTCACATCACAAGCGGACAGCTCTCCAGCTGCCCCCAGCTCCCTCCTCATTTTCCCTCAGAGATGTTCCCTTAGTAAGTCTCTTGTGTGGCTAATCCTGTCTTGCTATCTGTTCCTCAGAAGAGCAGGACTAACACAGCATCCTTTCTTAACACAGAATTCTAAGATACTATGTACCTTGTTAAAATCTTCCTGGAGGAAAATTAAAGATTTTGGTACTGGACTGGGATAAAACTAACTTAGAGAATCACCTGGATTTGATACATTGTAAATTTGGGTATAATGTGGTATTATTAAATTGGTGGAAAAATGTTACCTATTAGATAAGGGAGCTAAAAAAGAATAATAAATTTTAAAGGTTTTAATATCATCTCATATTTACTAAATTAAATATTAATAGGATGTATGAAAATATGTAGGTTCTAATATTGCCAGAAATTAAACAGAAGACAGAATTAGGCTGCCCAACCAGAACTTGTGCATATGAATCAGATGCATCTATTACATTTGGTCATCTCATAAAGACCAGCCAGTAGCTAAATGAAACTTTCATACAGAATTTGGGAAATTCATTTGCTTGATTCGCCCTTTACTTCTCATCTCTTAAGGTAGGCTGATAATTGGTTTCTACCATCCTCCAGGATTTGAATATCACATAAGAAGAAAATGTCTTGGCTGAAAGCCACCACCTTCTAAGAAAATTGCTGATAACCTCACAGAACTGAAAACAAACTAAATCATACTAATCACATATGATATATGTATGTGATACATGTAATTACAAAGACTCAGAATGAATTATTATGAATGACTCTACCAGAAAATAATTGGGCTACACATCCTTAGTGGCATTAAGTATAAGGATAAAAATAACTGCAAAAAAAAATCTTAAACTTTATTTGATAATTTTGTAAGACAACATTAGTAATTGTATTAATTTTGTTTGGAATCAGGATTTTAAGCATAAGAGAAAGGGTAAGGAAATTATCAACATGTTTTATTTTTTTAAAGATTATTTATTTATTTATTTATTTATTGGAGAGAGAGAGAGAGTGCACAAGCAGGAGGGAGGGGGAGAAGCAGGCTCCCCGCTGAGCAGGGAGCCTGATGTGGGGCTTGATCCCAGGACCCTGGGATCACGACCTGAGCCGAAGGCAGACACTTAACCAACTGAGCCACCTAGGTGCCCCTAAAATCAAAATGTTTTAATTAGGAACTATAATGTTAGAACTTAATTAGAAATATCAATAACTGCAAAAAAATCTTAAACTTTATTTAATAATTTTATCAGAAGACATTAATAATTATATTAATTTTGTTTGTAAACAAGATTTTAAGTATAAGAGAAAGGGGAAGGAAATTATAAAAACAAAATGTTTTAATTAGAAACTATAATGTTAGAACTGAATTAGAAATATCAATATGAACCCATGCTTTAAAAAAAAAAAAGTATATGTTTCCCAATTCTGTCAGCTAAAATGAGCTGGGAAGAACGGCCTAAGAGAATGAACCTAATGTGTAAAATTCACTATTATGATTTCTCTTCCCATCTTTCCAGGATACCCTGGAGAAATGGCTGATTCCATGTCTGGGGTAGGGTAGGTTATAAGCCTGGGGCAATTTGTTGTACCAGTAGACAAGAAATAATGCAGATTAATGGGATTGTGTCAAAAGAACACAAGTGTTGTAACTCCCAGGGGTGCATCAATTTGAGCAATAAAAGACAATGAATGTTGCAGGTGGTTAGATTACACTGAATCTCTGAAAAGCCATGAGTCCATAATGATATACAAGAGAAAAATTAGCATAAAGCTGAATAAGGTGGTGAACTGAATAGCCTGTATTACTTTTGAATCCTTTATTCAAATATGATGTTATTTTGATTCATTTACTTTATCAGTGAAAAATATAGAATTTAGTAAATATTAAATACATAATTAAAAAGTGTTTTCTGGCTTAAGGGAGAGTGCCAGTAAAATGATCCCATAAGCTGTGACTGCAAATTGGACAAAGACATTCAAGATCACCAAATTTCAATCAGATACCATTTCAAATATCCATAGCATTTTATGGTCTTTCTTAAGAATATAGAAAAATTGCAAGATACCATTTAACTCAATGATTTTTTTTTTATTTTTTTAAAGATTTTTTTTTATTTATTTATTTGAGACAGAGAGAATGAGATACAGAGAGCATGAAGGGGAGGAGGGTCAGAGGGAGAAGCAGACTCCCCGCCGAGCAGGGAGCCCGATGCGGGACTCGATCCCGGGACTCCAGGATCATGACCCGGGCCGAAGGCAGTCGCTCAACCAACTGAGCCACCCAGGCGCCCTAACTCAATGATTTTTAAAACCAGTTTGAAAGGCATTTGCAAAGGTCTTAAAATCCTGTTAAGTTAAAAGGTAGAGAAGATAGAAATTAAACATTACAGAAGTAAAAATATAATTATGTATTTTATAGAGTCAAAATACAAAATCCAAGTAATCGGCCCAGATAAGTGCCACCAACCTCTGCAAATGGACAGAAGCAGCAGGTAGTGTGTGCAGATTTCCACCCAAGGACATGATGCATGTGATCCATAGCATTACTGTCTGGCAAGCAGGAACCGGTGTGTATTTCAGATTTTATACACTTGTAACATATAAGAGAATTTGGCCTATTAGAGTGATGGCCTGTGTCTCTAATTTAAAATGTGTAATTCAATAATTTGTTTAGGTTGGTCATGTTAAATTAAGATATAACCATGTACAGTATTCAAACTACTATTAAAAAAAAAACTTTGAGGGGCACCTGGGTGGTTCAGACGGTTAAGCGTCTGCCTCTGGCTCAGGTCATGATCCCAGGGTCCTGGAATCAAGCCCCTCATTGGGCTCCCTGCTCAGCAGGGAGTCTGCTTCTCTCTCTGCCCCTCACCCCACTCGTGCTAATAAATAAATAAATAATATTTTTTTAAAACCCTTGAGATTCATCACATTCACTGTTTAATTCACTAAATATGTAAGTATTTAATACAAGGATAGATTAGGGAGAACTTAGTGACAGCTTAGCACATACTAAATAAAGCCCATGAACTTTTACCACTGGCCCAAGTTATGTGAGGCTGTATCATAGTCAAATAACCCCTACGTGTTCCTTTATTTTCATTTGTATTCTTATACTGTTTTAAGAAAGCAATTTTACAAACAAAAAATATATACGAGGTGATAAATACTACTACTGGCCCAAGTTGTGTATATTAATGGAAATATACATAAATATAAAATTAACTAATTCTCTCCAACATCTGAGTTTGGCCAACACACAGGATGGTACTAACCAAGCAATGAATGATGCCCAGTGCAAATGAAGATCCTTTAATCTTTGTGTTAACGAAAAGCCAAATACTAATAGTAAAAATCTGGAGGTCACACCAAATTTTCATAGAGAAATGAGGTACAGACCCACATATTTCAGCAAAAATAAAATATCCAACCAAATATTTTAGAGAAGTGGCAGTTTGTTTTGACTTGCCTTCATCACCAGAACTAAATACCTCATCTTATTCTATGGGGTGTGCTGTTTGACTGACATTGAATAGAATTAAATATAAGCAACCTCTCCCAAGTGCTCTACATCCTTACAAATTTTGGATCGATTTAATTTTCCATAAAATAAATCCGTAATAGTAAAAAAATTGCTTGTGCTGATATTAATCGAAGTTCTACCTCAGATCAAATTTTGACAGAATCCTTGTCATATGAAGAAGTAATAAAAAAAAGTATATCCTTCCCCCCCCCAATGCAAGGGAAAGCAATATATATGCGTGCTGGGTATTGGTACTATTCATTAATAATATTATGTTATTTCTCTGAATTTTGCGATGATTTGTGTTGTCAGCTTTCCAAAATGTGTAATTTGTTGCGATTTCTCATCTAAAAATATTCACTTCCATATCTAATTTTTAAATCTTTTTCTTAAAAGGGGTCCCTCTATTTGTATAAGCTGTAAGCCCCACAAAACCTGGATCCACCTCTGACCATATTATTTTAGAAAAACCAAAATAGCTCTCGATGCTTCTGTACTGACACGGAAACAAGTCCATGATACACTGCTAAGCATAACATTCAAACTTGAGAATAATTATCAATAGATTATCCCACTTAAGTAAAAAAAAAAAAGTTTTTCAAGTTTGTATTTTTAGCAAAGCACATGTCTTCACTTACTAGTTTTTTAGTTAAAAAAAAAAAAAGCAAAAGTGAATTTTCGACCTTAATTCATGCTTGTAAACAGCAATACAACACTGCAACGACTCCAATACGCCTATTCCTTCACATTTTAGCGTTCTGAAATTGGGTTGTAACCTGAGATCGCTGGGAAGCCGTGGTCACTCGGCGCGCATGCGCAGATTTGGACGTGGCCGTTCCGACGTGGTCGTCATCCGCGGGGTTGTGTGCGTTGTCAGTACGACCTTGAGTTTAACGGCCTTTTAAAAATGTCTCCCAGAAGATTACGTGCTGATTCTGAATTGAAATGAAAATGAAATTCTGTGTACGCAAAAGGGCAGGGAAAGCCAGCAGCGGGGCGCACACTTGATCCTGGGCAGCGAGCCGCCTCGGGCGTGACGGCCTGGTCCACGTGCTTCTCGGCACCCCAGAGAGCGCCGGGCCCGCGGCCGACGCAGCCGCGCTGCGGGGCCTGAGGGGCTGCGCACTGAGTTCAGGGCCAGGGAGGCCTCGGGACCGTACGTCGTGCAGGGGAGGCGCCGACGTCGTCGTTCCCGCTGCCTGCACGCGAGCCGCGCGGGTAGAGCGCCCTCCCGAGTCCTGGGCCGGGGAGGGGAGGCGCTGCGCTGGAGCTGGAGCGCCCGGCCTGGACACCGGCGCTGACGCCCTTTAGGAAGGGAAACCTTGCGCGAGCAGCGAGATTCTCTATCGCAATCGGTGCTCCTCAGTCTCTCCGATTGAAATCGAATTCAGTGTGCTTTCCATTCCGCTGTCCGCTGTCACAGCTTGTGATAAATATTCTGTTGTTTGTCTGACACCGAAGTAGCTCTTAACAGAAATGCTGCCAATCAGAGCAGAAAATGTAAAGCCTTTAAGAATTTGAGAGCCTTTTGCACCCAGTCTCTTTCTTTCCTTTGTTTCATTTGCACCGTGTTATCAATAAATGTTATTCTTTGCCTTTATTTGGGATGACAAGGTTATTGCATTTGATCAGATTAGTGTTAACCCTCGGCATTTTTAGTATATAACAATAAGGCAATATGCTCTTACATCTTTAACCTCAAATAAAATTTAAGCTGGAAAAAACAGTCAAACTTTAGATTGGTTTAGCTTATAATGAACTACCTCAGCCCTGGCAGGGTACATCTTAAACCAATACCAACAAATCTGTTTCTTACTGGTGTGAATCCATATGCACTTTTTAAAATGAGTTTCATAAATAATAATTAGCAATTAGGTATTATTTATCAGGTCCTGATCTAAGTATTTGGAATTCTGTCAATCCTGACAGCAGTCCTGAGGTAGACAGATTTTCCTCATCTTGCAGATGAGGAAACTGGAGGGATAGTAAGAAACCCAGGCCATCCGGCCCCAGAGGTTGTTTTAAAATAGTTATTCAATGAAATAGTCTAGAGCAGACTGGAGATGATGGATATAATGAACTTGGGCCTGTGAATGTAAAGTACCACATTTTCATTAATACCTTATATCTTATATAAGAAATAAAATCAACCTTTGGAAAATGAATTGTCTATGCTCTTATCTTAAAAATAAAGATGATATGATAACAAGTCACATCATTTTGCCAAGAAGTTTATGGCACTCTATTATTTGACTAATACTCATTCACAGCACTCCTAATATAAAACAGTTTCAGAGATCTAAATTATAATGCTAACTATGTGACGACTATTAAATTTTGCAGCATAGACTTACAGTCAAATATAATTTTATTACTTTCTTATTTTACTCTCTTCACTGCCATCCTTTTATATTTTGAGTTTGATTCAACTGCCTTTCTACTAAAATGCTTTATAATGTATATTTTTTAGACTTTTGTTGTTATTAATTTGTACAGGTCTCCCCAACTTTTATTCCAAAATTTAAAAAGCATAATAATTATTATCCTAATTTCTTAAGTGAAAAAACTGAGGCTCAAACAGGTTAAATATTACACACAATATCACATACTAAGGCAGATAGGTAGTATAGACCAGAAATCCTATCCTAGGGCTCAACAGACTTCAAATGGTTTATGTAAATGGCTTGTGTTTATTCACATATCTTCTTAGAACCAATATATCTCAGAAGCATAGACCTATCATCATAAAAATGTTGTTAAACATCACTTATGTGCTCTAAGTACAATTAAGTCAGAACAGAACTTTACCATTCGATTTTTTAAAGATGTAGATCCTAACACTTTCCTATGTTTTTTTTAATCAACAGGTTAATAGTATTGGTCTTTTCCCCAAAGATATGGGATGAAAATTAGTGGGAGGTCGGGGAGTTCGTTGTTATAAAAACTAGAAAGGAGGAACTCAGGGCTGGAAAGGAAGACCCTGATTTAATTTCAACATCTGGTTTTCCACATTATATATAGGCAGTGGTGATTCTGTGCCATTTTTATGCAGATATTTCCTCTCCTAGGATTCTCTCATCTTTGTTATTATTTGAAACTCTGATCTAGTTCTGAATCCGAATCTGTTCTTTTTTTCTCCCCCAACTCTGTTTCAAAACTTCTGTAATTCCTTTGCTGTGAAGTCTAGAATCTCTCCTGCAAGTGAGCTTACTGGGTGGGCCAAACTGCCATGGAACAGGATTGTTAGGAAGTCGATATGTTGCTAAGAAGTCTTGCTAATCTACTATATAAGCTGAATAGAGTGTCAGAGAATTTTCCTTTCCCCTGATGAACTTAGGAGGTGCATGTTTTGGCCTGTATCAGTGATTGTGTTTGGATCGATTACTTTAAAGTTACAGTTTTTTATCCATATATGAAAGTTACACCTAATTATCCCCGTAATCAGTTAAACAAATGTCAGCTGTTCGTATTTCAACTCTTTCTGCCAATAACTGCTGGAAGTGATTTAATGCAGCTGGAGAATAACACTGACAATCATTATAGCCTGCAAAGTGTGAAATAATTTCATTGCACTATTGTGTCTCTTTAGTCTGAGGACTGATCATGTTCAGCGGATGACACTTGGAGAAAAAAGCCGGTTTTATTATAATGAAGGAAATCATGGAAAAGGGGGGGGTGTGAGTCCACGGGCAGCTCAGTACTGTTTATCTGGCGAACTCTTCTCAGCGGAGAGCTTGTTTTTATAAGAAGTCACTTTAAGTGTTAAAGGGAAATATTTTCATCTAAACAGGAGGGTTGTGCTTCATTCAGATCTTTCCCCCATCTGATAAAAACCCTTGCTGAGTAACAGCACAGATGTGGCTCATTTGGGGGAAATGAAGGAAGAGGAGAAAAACGCTGGGTGGAGCAAAGGAGTAATGATCGATGCTTCCCCTTTTCACCGGCCCTTTTTCTTTTCACTTACCTGAGCCACTCTGGGGTCCACTTTGAAGGCGCGATGCCCTCGCCTCTTCCCCGGCGCAGTTACCTCCCCAGCGAGTTTTCTCCCTCGGCGGACTCGCGGCCCTGCAGCAGCCCTTCCGAGCTCCCAAGCAAGGCAGGAAAGCTCTCCCTGGGTGGCACTCCTCCCAGGGCACCACGGCTACCACGCCGGCTGGCCTGGTGCTCCATCGACTGGGAACAGGTGTGCTTCCTGCAGAGGCTGGGAGCTGGTGGGTTTGGCTCGGTGTACAAGGCCACTTACCACGGTGTTCCGGTGGCCATAAAGCTAGTGAACAAGTGCACCAAGAATCGACTGGCGTCCCAGCGCAGTTTCTGGGCTGAGCTCAACATCGCCAGGCTTCGCCACGATAACATCGTGCGGGTGGTGGCTGCCAGCGCGCGCACGCCTGCGGGCTTTAACAGCCTAGGCACCATAATCATGGAGTTTGGTGGCAATGTCACCTTACACCAAGCCATATACGGTGCCGCCAGCTGCCCCGAGGAGGATGTGCAGCCTCACTGCTGTGCCGGAGAGCAATTAAATCTGGAAAAGTGTCTCAAGTATTCCCTAGATATTGTGAATGGCCTGCTTTTCCTTCACTCGCAAAACATTGTACACTTGGACCTGAAGCCGGCTAACATTCTGATCAGTGAGCAGGATGTCTGCAAAATCGGTGACTTCGGTTGCTCGGAGAAGCTGGAAGATCAGCTGTGCTTCCAGACCCCTCCTTACCCCCTAGGGGGCACCTACACCCACCGAGCCCCAGAGCTCCTGAAAGGGGAGACCCTAACGCCCAAAGCTGACATCTACTCCTTTGCCATCACTCTCTGGCAAATGGCTACCAAGGAGGCGCCTTACTCAGGGGAGCGGCAGTACGTGCTCTACGCCGTGGTGGCCTATAATCTCCGGCCGGCTCTGTCAGCAGCTGTCTTCACTGACTCCATCTCTGGGAAAAGACTTGAGAAGATCATCCAATGCTGCTGGAGGGCCAGGGCTTTGCAGCGGCCAAGTGCAGAACTCCTCCTGGTTGACCTTAACTCTTTAAGAGCTGAATTTGACTGACTCTTAACCTGTATCGACATAAGCTTTGTCTTTATTTCTATTCGCTTTTAAATTAGTGACCATGTAGAGAAAAAAACATATTTGCAGGACGGATTTTTAGAAAATAAAGTTACTTAAAACTCCTTTTGGTCTCAAATGCTTCTTCTAAGACAAGTAGCATAGCTACAAATCTAGTAGTCAGCTTAATATTGTTAGTAACTAAACTTAGTCCCTCACAGAGTTATATATATATATCTTTCGCTGCAAGTGTGCTTACTGCAACAGTACTGCACTTGTTCCAATTTGTTATTGATGAAGCCAGCTTGTCCAAAACAGAACTGAATTGTAAAATGCCAAAATGTTCTATAAATTCAAATAATATGCTCCACACCCACCACCTAAATGTAAACTATTAACAGTTTACTTGCTCCCAAACCACACGTGAAAATTTTTTGAAAAATATTAATTTTTTTTCTGCTCCTCTGCCCAAAACTTCTTGTTTGTAATGACCTTCATATGTAAAATTCACCAACTGAGGCAAATTTATTTTGAAAGGAATAAGATCTTAGATGATTTCTTGTGATATTTTGAACTTGTACATGCCATGAATAGAAAAATTGTGCTAATATGCTTCTAAACTGGGTCTCTTTTTCTTATTATTTGGATTCAGACGGGGATGACAAAGCAAAGACTTCTGATATGTGAGGGGAAAAAAATGACAACCCTGAGGAAGAGTAAAATTTAACATTTGGATGGAGGAGACCAGACAAGTAAAACCAGACTGCCCATTCTAGGATTCAAGACAATGGCTGCTGGTACATAAGATTTAAAAGAGTGAGGTGACTGGATTTTGTTATTAGGACCACTGTGACTTCCATTTAGCAACAGTAGTTTCTGTGACTTGTGGAGGGCAAGGCCATTGCCAATGGACCAGACAGTTACGGCAAGGACTTGATGTAGAAGCTGTACTTGGGCTGTTGAGGAAAAAGGGGGGAGCAGAAACTTTCAAAAGGGATAAGATACATATGTTCTTGGGTTTGGGGTTTGGTTTAGTTGTCTTGGGATGAAGGAAGTGAGTTTATGTGTGAGTGAAGCAAGAAGAGACAAAGATAACTGACAAAATTTAAGAAGTTATAAAAGAAATGAAAAGTAGTACCTAGGAAAAGAGACTATAGCTTTGCAGAGAAAGAGCATCTCTTCCCAGATGTGAGCAAAGGAAGGTGGGACAACTGCCATGGAAGATAAGTTTCTACATAAGAAAAAGAGACACTGGGGAGGTTCACATCTGTGGACTTCTATTTTTCCTGTTAAGAGTGATTGAGAGTAGGAGGTCTACAAGGAGATCGTGGTTTGGAACTGTTCTTGAGGGAAGCAAAAGGGAGCTGTCCATGACTACATAAAATATTGGTTCAGTTCTGCTAGCTCTGTCCGTGTAGCTTAGAGAACAAACCACCCATATACCAATGACTAATTTCCTCCTCTGTTCATTGTAGCAACAGGAGTTCATGTTGGAAAGTTTAAGATACAATGGCTCACAAACAAAATTATGACAAATCCGTTTGTTCCACCATGTGTGCTAAAATGAGATTCTAATTATGCTGAATACCTCATTAACAGACTGTCAGTGAGCTACATGAGGATCCTCTATGAAAAGCATTAAGGTCCAGAATTCACTTCCGGAATGAACATGGCCACAGCTTAGATTCAAATATCTTCCCTTCTCCTGGAAACCAAAGTGGGAGGTACCTTGTAAATTCCATAATCAGTGACACGAGGAGACAGAAAATGTACAGACTCTGAAAGGTATGCATCTGATGCCGGATGACTGGACGGAGCCTGTAGGAAAAGAGTGCACCGAGCAGCGGAGGATAGCTCAGGGGAGGATCTGTCAGTGGCAGATCTCAGAAAGTCTTGGCAAACATAGATGTCCTGAAGAACAGATACACACTGAAGTGCAAATGTTGAGGAAAAAACTCCTGAGGACCAGGATGAGGTCAAACTGAGCTGAGCTTACAGGAGTTGATAGAGAAAGAAGGAACAGAGTGTTGAGGAGGGTCTAGCCACGGCAGAGCTCAGAAAGTGGAAGCAACTGAGCCCTTTCTGGAGGTGCCTGAGTGGCTCAGTTGGTTAAGCATCTGTCTTCAGCTTCGGTCATGATCCCAGGGTCCTGGGATCGAGCCCCGCATGGAACCCCATCCCAGGGTCCTGGGATCGAGCCCTGCATCCGGCTTCCTGCTCAGCGGGGAGTCTGCTTCTCCCTCTCCTCCCCACTGGTTCTCTCTCTCTCACTATCTCTGTCACTCTCACTCAAAGAAAGAAATAAAATTTTTTTTAAAAAAGGAAAAAAAAAAAGCCCCTTCTGCACATGAGAGAGTCATTCTGGGGGTGGGGCCAGGCAATGTAAGACAGGCACAGAAGCCTCCTAAGCCTGGTTTGCTTGGAGAGAGAAAAAGGTGTGGTTGCCTGAAGAAACCCATAGAAATGCCATACTTGAAGGAAACAAATACAGTCTGTGGGGTCAGAGAGAAAGGAAGTCTTTGAGCTGTGGGAAGACTGCTCTGACAGGAGGTAGAGTAAGCATGTGGACTTCTTCATCTGTAATAGTTAACAGTCAAAGGAAGTACAAAGATAAGTATTAAAGATATTCTATTGACTTAAATTGGGGCAGAGGAGGACAGAGGGAAAGGGATATAAGCTGTCAGTGTTATTACTGTTCATAGAAGTAAGCTCATATATATCATCTAGGATTAAGGAAATTATATACAGTTAAATAATTGAACAAAGATACAACAAACATCCTTCCTCAAAATCAGAACTATTGAAACAAAACAAAAAGGCAAAAGAACCAAGCACAGAATGCAAGACAACAACATAAACTACAGAAACAAAATAACATAAAATGTGAGAGTTAAGATCAAACTCATCTGTCATTATCAATAAATGTAAGTGGCTTAATTCACCTATTAAAGAAAATCTTTGTGCTGTAAGATATAGTTCTTTTTTAAAAGTACAGACAAAAATATACCAACTAAATGCAAGCCAAAAATAGGAGCCACAATTTTATAAGAGAAAATGGAATTGAAGCCAAAGAAGGATATTGGACAATGTCAAAGAATACAATTCACACTAAAGAAACAAAAGTTAGAAATAACTGTGAACCAAACATTATAGTAACAGTTTTCATAGACCAAAAATAACAAGCAGTATAAGAACAAATTGAAACATTATCCATAAAAGACTAACAGATTAGATGGGCACAAAAAAAAGATATGATGTAGAAGACATTGAAAATTAATAGAATACATTTGGTTGTAACATAGACATTCAAGACCATAAAAAATAAATATAGCTTCTTTTCAAGTACCTGTGGAAAACTGATCCATACCATGAAGAAAACCTTAAATTCCAAAACCTAAAAATAGTAAAGACAAATAAAATTGAAATTTTAACAAAATTTTCAAAGCACCTTTTTCTAGAAATTTTAATACTCTTAAGTAACTGTGCATTTAAAAGAAAAGCTAGTCAAAATTGCAGGAACTCCAGAGAGCAACAATAATGAAAATACATATATTAGAGCCAAAGGAAAACAATGAAGTCAAAGAAAATTTGTAGTCTCAAGTAGTTATAACACCTACAAGAATATATAATATTTTAGAAAACTACAATTTACCAAATCTGGCACCAGTGAAGATAGAAAATCTAAACAGGCCAATTTCTACAGAGTAGAGAAGGTTGTCCAATCCTTCCCCTCCCCACCCCATAAGGCATAAGACTCAAAGTCCACTGACTTCTAGCAAACCTTAAGGACCAGGTAATCTTGGTGCAACTTAAATTAGAAGAAAACTTCCAAATTCTTTTTGAGAATAACACACTGAAGCCTGATAAAGATTGCTTTAAAAAGAAACTACAGACCAACCTCATTTATAACATCAGTGTAAAGGTTCTAAATAAAACATTAGCAAACAGAATCCAACAGTTAAATTTTTTTTTAAGATTTTATTTATTTATTTGACAGAGAGAGAGAGACAGCTAGAGAGGGAACACAAGCAGGGGGAGTGGGAGAGGGAGAAGCAGGCTCCCAGCCAAGCAGGGAGTCCGATGCAGGGCTCAATCCCAGGACCCTGAGACCATGACCTGAGCCAAAGACAGACGCTTAACGACTGAGTCACCCAGGCGCCCCATCAACAGTTATAAAAATCATGCACATATACATGATTAACAAACATGCATGATAAATAAACATGGATTTATTCCAAGATGCAAGGATGGTTCAATATTTAAAAATCTATTAATTCAGTGGGGGGAGGAGCAAGATGGCGGAGGCGTAGGAGACCTAAATTTCGTCTGGTCCCAGGAATTCAGCTAGATAGCTATCAAACCATTCTGAACACCTACGAACTCAACAGGAGATTGAAGAAAAGAATAGCAGCAACTCTCTGAACAGAAAAGCGACCACTTTCTGGAAGGCAGGATGTGCGGAGAAGTGAATCTGAGGCGATATTTGGGAAGATAGGCGGGGGGAGGGGGCCTCTGTCAGCTGCTACTGGCAAGTGATAGAGCAGCAGAGCACAAAATCGGAACTTTTGGAAGTCGGCTCTGCTGAGGGCCGTCACTCCAGTGGCTAAGCGGGGGGTGGAACCCTCACTGGGACAGTATGGTCTCAGGACCCCCGGGGTCACAGAAAGACCAGGGGTGCCTGAGTGCGGCAGAGCTCCCAGGTATCGGAGCGGGGAAGCCAGCTGCAGAGACGGAGCCAAGAAGCAGGCTCTCAGCTTGGGGTTGCCATAAACCGTGATCCGCAGTACAGTCAGGCCACTGCTTTTCCAGCAGGGACCCAACAAGCAGCAGATCAGGGGAGACTCCCCTGCTGACTCCAGGAGGAGCAGCACAAGAGTGCACCACAGGAAATCTGCTGGGTTTGGAGACTCCGCACGGGGTCGGATGCCAGAGATAGAAATGCTCGGTCACAGGCTGGGTGAGCATGGAGTGCGGCTGGAGACCGGGGAGATGGGCATGATTGACTGCTTTTCTCTGGGGGCTTGCTGAGGAGTGGGGCCCTGAGTTCTGGGCTCCTCCACCTTATTTTTGGTATATATATAAGTTGTTCTCTCTTTAAAATTTTGGGATACAGTTTCTTCTAACAGACCAAAATATACCCTAAATCTCTAGTGTATGGCTTTGTTCTAGTCTCCTGCCTGATCACATTCTCTCCTTTTTTTTTTTAATTCCTCTTCTTTCTTTTTTCAACCAACTTCTTATCAATTCATTTTATAAAATCTTTTATAATTTTCATCTTTACAGTCATATTCCATCCCTGCATCGTATTTACCCTTACTTTGTACATATATAAGTTTTTCTTTCTTTAAAATTTTGGGAGGCACTTTCTTCTAACAGACCAAAATATGCCCAAAATCTAGTGTGTGGCACTGATATGCACCAGCCTGATCATATTTGATCATATTCTTTTTTTTTTCTTTTCCTTTTCCTTTTTTTTTTTTCTTTCCCTTTCTTTTACCCTGGTTTCAGGTCTCTTCTGACTTGTTTAGCGTATATTTTTCTGGGGTCGTTGTTACCCTGTTAGCATTTTGTTCTCTCATTCATCTATTCTCCTCTGGACAAAATGACAACCAGAAAAAAATCACCTCAAAAAAAAGAACAAGAGGCAGTACCAACTGCCAGGGACCTAACCAATACGGATATTAGTAAGATGTCAGAACTAGAGTTCAGAATGACGATTATAAAGATACTAGCTGAGCTTGAAAAAAGCATGGAAGATATTAGAGAAACCCTTTCTGGAGAAATAAAAGAATAAAATCTAACCAAGGCAAAATCAAAAAGGCTATTAATGAGCTGCAATCAAAAATGGAGGCTCTAACTGCTAGGATAAATGAGGCAGAAGAGAGAATCAGTGATATAGAAGACCAAATGATGGAAAATAAAGAAGCTGAGAAAAAGAGAGATAAACAACTACTGGATCACGAGGGCAGAATTCGAGAGATAAGC
>NC_138372.1:103943155-103959228 GCF_054177405.1 Leptonychotes weddellii | reverse complement strand
TTAAAAAGGTTGATTTAAGCATCTGCAATGGTGACTTCAACCTCAACTCCTGGCTCAATACTGATGGAAGTAATCTGCTTAACAATCTCAGAAGGACTGTGCAAATCAATGAGTCGCTTGTGGATCCTCATCTGAAAACGATCCCAGGTCTTAGAACCTTCACCACAAGGAGTTTTTCTTGTAGTGATTCTCAGAGTCTGCAACAAAAGACAAAGGAAACCAAGCATTTATGATTTTATGCTTATCCCTAGGACACCTGCAAAACCATTACTCTTATTTTTGAATACTTCCCAGAGCATCTTTCTTTTATGTAAATCACCATCAATTTACAATGGCAAGTCCATTTTTTTCTCAGCGAGGGCAGTGCCCTTATAAAAACACCATACCCCACCCAAGAAAAAGAGCAGCAAAGACTTTTAAGTTATCTACGAAAATCAGGTACTTAACATGAACCAAATTCTACCATTAATTTTTCTTTCGCTTTGTGTTTTTCCCCTGCCCCTGATTTTTTTCACCTTGGTAGGCATCCGAACTGGTCCTTTCACTTTGAGATTCTTTTCCTTTGCGCCTCTGATCAAGTCAGCACATACTACAGAAAAATAAAAGCATCTTTCAGTTCGTTCAAAACAAAGGTCAGCGTCAGAATTTTAACTGATGCTGGCTCAGAATAGCGTATAAAACTATCATCATCATTCAACACAGTAATTGTCTCCTCATCGCCAACAACGACTTAAAAAACACACTAACAGTTAAGCACAGATCATTCTTCCTTTGCCTTTTTTAAGTTAAGCGACTTGTCACTTGACTTCTGAGTCCATCTTGTACAGCAACAAAGCCAAATACATTCTTTTTTTTGCCCAAAGGTCTCACTCTGAAAATATCGTACTGACCCTTTTCCAAAGATTTTACGTTGCGGCTGGTGAGAGTAATTCTGATTCGGTGAATCGCCACCTCCGGTTCCACGGGTGTCTTTCCGGTGTCTTTAAAAGCCTATTATTACACAAATGGAGACAGGTTTCTTTTAGAAGCCTGGAAACGACCTTAACGAAAAGACTTCCTAGGCTCCTCCACCGTTTCACGACCCCTCTTTACTAAGTTGAGACTCGTACTCCCACCGCTTCCTCCCATCCCGGAATCCGTCCCCAGAAGGGACCGTGTCCCTCCGCGTCCCCAACCACGCGGCACCGGGCCCCGCCTCACCATGGCTGCGGCGCGGCTTCCTGACCGACTTGCTCCTCGGTGAGAGCGAACAGCGGTGAGTCAGGAGCAGGAGCGGGGCGTCCAAACCTCCGCTGTAACTACGACCGCGTCTTCCTCAAAGAGAAAGGCGTGAGGCCTGCGTGGCGCTTATATAGCTGCGCTCCCGTCTGCATCCGGGTCCCGCACGCGCCTTCGCGCTGCCCCGGAAGAGGAATTGCCCTGAGGGCTCCGGAGGCGGCTGCGCGAGCCGGGGCTGGAGCTCCGGTGGAGTTGGCGGGAAAGACGTGGCTGTGGGTGCCCCCTTTCGGCCGGGAGGAGTTAGAGCCCCTCGAGGTGGCGTCCCCGCCAGAGCGGTTACCGCGGTCCTCTGGCCACCTGCAAGAGATGACAGGGAGACTATGACCTAAAACCTGAGAAACTCCTCTTCCTGGTGCACCTACCCCTGGTCTCTGCAAAGACTCCAGTGGTTTTTACAGTGCAAATGTTGCTTCCTATACAAACCGAATCACTCGTTCTCTGAGCAGGTGGGTAACTTTTATGAGTTTAACTCACGTGGATATTAGGAAAAATGACTGACAACCTGAGCGTGTTGTTTTAAACCCTTTTCATAGCCTGAAATACATTTTCGTGATATTTCGCCTTCTGGCTTCCCAAAGCGGCGGATGCATCTGATCCGTTTCTAGAAAGCACCTGAACTTGGGTTCTTTCCCTCCGGGAAAGTGAGGGCAAAAATGCCTGGCTGCCAGGATTATCCTGTGCATCCGGAGGCCCATCCTGGAGACCCAGGACGTCTAAAACATGTTATTTCTCCTCTGTTCGGATAACCTAATATCGGATAAGACCCTTCAAGATCTCCCTAATACTGAGTGTATGGGACAAAGTACAGTGGAAAAACCAAGAGCCGTCAACTGACTTGGGTAGCCAGGAGAGAGAGCATAAGGACACATATACTTAAAGATGACAGAGTGGTTAAGTAGAACGAAATAGGTAAGACCGGTTTTGGTACAGGGCAGAGGAAGAGTAAATAACCTCATGATTTTACAGGTGAACTGCTGAGTGCAGAAGAGTTAATTTGCTCAGACACACAGAACTGGTGAAGGACAGACCTCTGACCCCTCCCATTAGGGCTCCGTCTTGAGCCTTTCTCTTCTGTTCTTTGAAGGGAAATTATACTTAAAACTTTTATCAAATAATAGCATGAACTTGTTTGTTTGGTGATAATTGGGCATAGCTAATAGCTGGCTTTCTTTGGCTCACAAAAGTATGTATAGTAGATTTTTCTGCCATTTACCAATTAATTTAAATATTAAAGTTTGTATATTTCTAGTTCAGTTATTCTATAGTGTCATCCGGCTGTAAAAAACATATTAGTAATTAGTAGAATTTGCAGCAAAAAATCTGAAAACCTGCATTCTTAGTTTACTAGCTGTAACCTAAATGAGACTTCATAACTTAGGGCTTTAACTTATTGCTATGGCTACCAGTAGGAATGCTTGAGAAGTGTGTTTGTGATTTTTTTTTTAGGAACAAATCTGGTACAGCTATTCTTAGGTTTCCTTTCCCCTTCAAGTACTTGAGAAAATGGTGAACAAATTAACTTCCTTGACCTTAGAAAAGAATTTCAGTATAGAAAAAGGCTAAATGTGGCCCAGCATGTATGGGAAAAATTGTTGATGTGACTAGAACTAAGGAAACAGCTGGTTGAGATAATAGAAAAATGTAATGAAAGCATCACTATTTTCAAATTTATGTTTAGTTGAGACATTTTGTTGTATTTTTCTTTTGAAAGTTAACTGCTCCTGTGGGCCCCACATTTTCATTAAGAAAGTAATGTTCTAACATAACATAAGATATTGGGGAAAAAGTAAAATTAACAATTTATCCAAAAGAAGCAAAGACAGTATGCCATCCTTAATGCCTTAGATCAGTTACTAGATATACGTATCCTTTGGTGGCTTAATCAAAGGATATGCAGACTATAAGATTATAAGTACTTTGCTGTTAAGTAAGTTGGCCTTTGGGAAGGTTACACCTAAATAGATACTTCCTTCAGCAGTGTAATGAATATTTTACTGTGAAAAGGATGAATTAAATATCCGTTTCATTTTAAAATTAAAAAAATATTCTTAAGACCATTGCAAACTCTGTGTTTTCAACATATCTATCCATAGCCTTCCTTTACTGATTTTTGTAGGTCTTTTTAAATGATCTCGTAAAAATTCTCACTGTAGGTATTTGTTCCTTACTGTAGGTATTTGTTCCTTTCTGTGGACAGCCATCTACTGGTCTTTTGCTGCAATGACAGTGTCATCATACTACTCACAAAAGGAAATTAACAGAAGTTAAAAACTACTTAATTCATGGTATACATGTTTTTAGTAAAACAATAAAGGCAAATTTTCCAAAGGAATGTGTTAAGTGTCTGTTTAGACACTTTTATTTGCAGAATTTTTTTATCTAAATAACTTGGTGCTAAAATTTAAGAATAAAGTCTGAAATTTAAGGATAAAAACCAGAAAGAGTTTAAAACTTTCTCTCGTGGTTACCCATGTCTTATTGGTAGGAGAGTGAAATGTGGAGTCAATTCCTTGTGGTTTACAAGGATTACAGGTGAGGACTTAGAACAGTACTGGGAACATGACAGTAGCCAGCACTGTACTAATATCAATTTGTTTGATCCTCACATCAACCCTGGAACATAAGTGCTGTTATTCATATTTTATACATGGCAAAGCTGAGGTTAGGTGGCCTGCCCAAGGTCACAGGAAAAGTTGGTGTTTGAACCTGGGCAGTCTAACTCCAGAGTCTGCACTCTTACCCACTACACTGTGGTGTCTCTCAATATATATTAGCTCTTACCATTATCATTAGTAGTTGTACTTACCCACGAGGTATGGAATCCTATTATGTGGAATAACATAGCATAGGAACGCTCTCTGTATTTTACTACTTGAAGTTAGAAATTTTATTGAGCTACTAATATGTGTCCATTGAAAGACTGAATCCTTATTTTTTAACTCTTTCATTGTTTCGGTTTGAAGTTCTGTAGATACTCAATGCCAGTTAACTCTATTTGCTCATTAAAATCATTTCATGAAAGTGAGTTATGGAACAGAACTAGGGACACAGATCTTTTCATTGAGAATGATTCCTATGGAACTTGCATTGAGTTGGTAATTTTCAATCATATTTAACAGCATATTTAACAGCTCACAGAATTCTCTGTAGGGATAGAAACTGAATGTCCTATCCACCAGGCCTCATAGTACTTCTTTCTCCCCTTTCTTTCTCCTATTCCCAGGCCTGCAGGCCTAGAGATTCTAACATTTCTTGAAATTCCATCTGAAAAATTGGTCTACTTCAGTCACATAGTGCCATTTCCTAGTTTTAGCAGATAACCTGCAGAGGACTCCCATGGTCACACTTTTGTGATCCTGATACCATGCAGGGGAGCCATGGTTAGATTTACCTACCAATCATTTTTTCCCCCGAGGTTGTGTCTTTCATGTTGTTTAGAATTGGTACAACTTTTTAGAAAATACCATTTGCCTCCCTTTATGGAACCTATGGCTTTCACCACACACTAATTCTGTTGCATTGCTTGTGTGGTGGACAGCCTCAAATATGGCCCCAGTGATCTCTACCACCTGTTATTCATGGCCTTGTGGAATCTCCTCTTAAATGTGGAAATGTGTGACTTGCTCTAAATGCTAGAATTTCGCAAACATTCTGGGATGTCACTTCCATGAATAGATTAAACAGGGTTCTATAGCAGACTCTCTCCCTTGCTAGTTTTGATGAAGCAAGCTGCCATATTGGGAGCTGCTAAAGGGAGAGGACCACAGGCAAGGAAATGAGGGTAGCCTGTGGCCAACAGCCAGCATGAACTGAAGCTTCCAGTCCAACAGCCCCCAAAGAACTGAAATTCTACCAACAACCATGTGACTTTGGAAGCAGATCTCTCCTTGGTCGAGCTTTCAGACGAGACCTCAGCACTGGCACCCCTTAAGGTATTACACCTGAGGTGAGTACCTCTCAAGGCCTTGCGCTGGTCCTGGCTCTGATGGGCACGTGTAGGAGAGGCAGATGTAGTGCAGCAAAGGGGGCACTGACAGGAGTTGTGAGGACATGCTTAAGTCCACCGCTAGGACGGCCACCTCTCAGGAGTCATCCCATCTACATGGGCCTTGGTCGTCTCATTGTAAAAGGAGGGTGCTGGACTATGTGATCTTCCCACCTTGAAAGGCTATCGCATGGAAATAAACAAATCCAAGAATATCTCTTCACCACCAACATATTGCCAGACATTCAAGATGGCTTCTGCCTCCTTTGTCCCTCCTTCCTGCTCCCCAACACCAGGGGAACTAGGTATAGAATCCACAGGGGAGGGCGCCTGGGTGGCTCAGTTGGTTAAGCGACTGCCTTCGGCTCAGGTCGTGATCCTGGAGTCCCTGGATCGAGTCCCTGGATCGAGTCCCGCATCGGGCTCCCTGCTCGGCAGGGAGTCTGCTTCTCCCTCTGACCCTCCCCCCTCTCATGCTCTCTCTCTCTCATTCTCTCTCTCTCAAATAAATAAATAAAATCTTAAAAAAAAAAAAAAAGAATCCACAGGGGAGGAGGCTTGAAATAGCGGAGGAGACTCCCCTCTCCCCATTTCAAGTCCTTTGATCTCAGGTGGCCATTCATCTGATTTAGCCAGGATAACCTCAGTACACCACCAAGATGTTACTATTACTAGTGCTAACTTTCACTCAGGAGTGCTCCAGTTTGGATTATACATGTTATAGTTTCTTTACTCAAGCACAAGTCTACCAGTGATAGCAAGGACAAAGCTTTGAACTGGATCCATTTAGGGTTTCAAACTGAGTTGGACTGGGTTTTAATAACCTGCAGTTACCGGAAAGTCATTGACTCTTTCCTAGATTTTAATTAAGGGGTGGGAAAAGATGAGTGACACAATGCCGTTGAAACCAATAATTAGAAGAAAAAAGTTTTCCATGTTTATATCCCACTGGATGGGACTCATCAAGAAGTTAATTGATTGCTAAGAAAGACCCTTCATGTTCTGAGATTATTTTTTTTAATTATCCCATGGTTCCTTTTAGAAATTTTCTATTTCATTTTGGAATGAATTTGGAGTTTTATCAAATGCCTTTGCAGTAACTAAGTAGGTGTTCATATGATTTTTTAAATCTATTAATATGGTGAATAAGTTTCTTAATATTGAGACTTTTTTGCATTTCTGGAAAAAATCTCATGACAAACATATTACAAATGAGATTTTTTTAAAATATATTTTTTAAAGATTGTATTTGTGTGAGAGAGAGCAAGCAGAGGGGGAGGGACAAAGGTAGAGGGAGAAGCAGACTCCCCGCTGAGTAGAGAGCCCTACATGGGGCTCAATCCTAGGAGCCTGGGATCATGACCTGAGCCGAAGGCAGATACTTAACCAACTGAGCCACCCAGGTGCCCCCAAATTAGATTGTTTTTAAGATATGTGTGTGTGTGTATTAATGTGCTGGCATCAAAGAAACAAATTTGGAAGCTTTCCTTCATGATGTGAAAAGTTTATACAGTAGTATGGTTATGTGTCTCTTAGACTTGGTAGAATGCATGTTTTATTGAGAGGTAACTATAAACTATCATTTCTTCTATGGTAATTAATTTGCCTCGATATCTCTGTTCTGGGGTCAATTTTAGCAATTTTTTAGAACAGTGATTCTCAAAGTTTGCATTCTTAGTAATTTTTTATATGCTTAAAAATTATTGTGGCCCTATGTCTATTGGTATTTGCTATATTAGAGCCTAAAAATGTGGACATCTAAAAACATTTGTTAATTTATTTAAAAATAATAAACTTATTCATTGTTAATATATTTTATGAAAAATAGCTATTTTCATTGTTTTTATATTTTTGCAAATCTCTTTAATGTCTGACTTAATAGAAGAAAGCTCAATTTTCATATCTGCTTCTGCATTTAGTCTGTCACAATATGTTGCTATGGTTGAATTATGTGTAGAAACTCTGTGTGAGCACAGATTAGAAGTTGATTTTAATAACCTATTAAGATATTTGTGGATATTCTTCTTGGATGCACTCACACTGGCTAAGTGGGAGTCTCGTAAAGATTAGGTACAATAAGACTCTGAAACCATATGAGTGGCCTTTTTGTACTCTCTTATAATAAAATCTGTTTGTCTCTCTTGTACTTTGAATAGCTCTTTTACCCCTGCTCTTGCATGATTTTGAAACATCATGCATTGGTCACTTGGAAAATATCGATTCACGGACTTACACAGATCTTCTAAATGTTGACATATTTTACTGTATAACATTTTACTATATAATATTTTAAAAATTATATTTCTTGACATCATTACTCATGTTGTCAGAAAAGTCCTTTAAGTATTAGGAAGGTGTGAAGTCCATAGTGGCAGATACAAGTTTTCCAAAGTCCTAATTTTTGCTTGAAAGCTCAAATTTTATCATTGGCAATTGGCTGTTAATTGCTTTCCTTCAAGTGACAGGCTCACTTTGTTCATTTCTCAGGAGATATCTAACAAATACACATGTCTGCATAACCACAGTTTGTTTTTCAAGTTTTTTTTCCAGTAAAAATGATGTTTGATGAAAAAAGAGGCTGGTTCATCTTGCAATTCAATCTCACAAGTGCTTTTCCTCAAAACAGACATCATGCCTCCAAAACCACTTTATGTCTACTTCCAATTTGATCACACAGACTATTAAAAGGAAATGATCAATATTTAGTAAAAATTATCAGTTTTACTGCTTTTTTAGCATTCATCTAAAATTGTGTTTTTTTACTCTGGGTGAATTAAGCCTAATTCATATATTTTAGAGCCATTTAGAGTATTTTACTTTCTGTGAATAGTCTGTTCATATCCTATACCCATGTTTTCTGTTAGGTTATTGGGTTTTATTCAGAGATTTGGTAGGAGCTCTCTGTTAAGCAAATTAGCTCTTCATCTGTGATCTGAGTTGCAGATACTATGTTTCAGTTTGTCAGTTGTCTTCTAATTTTGCTAATGATGGTTCTTACCATGCAGATATTTTATTTTTTGTTGTCAAATTAATTACACTTTTATTCCTTTGGATTTGGGGTCAGATTTGTCTCTCACAACTTCTTTTTTAAAAATCCCCATGGCTTTATAATGATGCTTCTGAGGTTTCATTGTATATTTTATTTCTTTGATCCTTCTGAGATTTTTCTGATCTAAGATATTAGGTGAATTTAAATTATTTTTTCCAGATGTACTTAGTTGTTTCACTTAAATAAACTTAGGAATTTTTTTTTAGATTTTTAATTTTTATTATTTATTTGACAGAGAGAGACAAAGCGAGAGAGGGAACGCAAGTAGGAGGGGGAGTGGGAGAGGGAGAAGCAGGCTCCCCGCGGAGCAGGGAGCCCAATGCGGGGCTCAATTCCAGAACCCAGGGATCATGACCTGAGCTGAAGGCAGACGCTTAACGACGGAGCCACCCAGGTGCCCCAAACTTAGGATTTCTTGATCTCTCTTATAGACATCTTGTGTGGAAAATAATTTGTCAACACTCATTTGCTGAACTGTGAATGGTGTATAGCAGTGTGCCATGTGCTATGTACTTTTCCATATGGTTATCTTTATCTTATCTTATTTCTATCTTATCAATGTTGAGACTTAAAATGGTGGTTGAAATAGAGCCTACTGATGTGCATTATTTTTGTTTTTAATTTTTAACACCTTTGTTGAGGTGTAATTAACATACAGTAAACTGCATATGTTTACTAATTTTTTTTATTTCAAAAATACTAATTTCCTGGCACTATCCATGAAGGAGACTAAGGGGCAATGACAATCCAATAACTATGAACACAACTAATGCCTGTGTCGTGGTGTCTAAATACCATTCCCCACTATAGTAATCCCAGGCTCATCCCAGGAGGAATGCCTTATTCTGGATATGGCAGGAATTTACAAGATGTGCTTGGGACATCTTGTGTCACAAAGCAAGGAAGATTAATGGATTATGTCAAAAGAACAAGGGCCAGTATGAAGAGGCTTCCATTAGTTAGTTATGTGACCATTTGAGCATAAAAATAATGACTAGAGTTGATAGATATTAAATATATAAAAAATAATAAATTTACAGTGATACCAAAAAAGAGAAAGCAAGTGTGTGTGTGTGTGTGTGTGTGTGTGTGTGTGTGAGAGAGAGAGAGAGAGAGAGAGAGAGAGAGAAAGAGAGAAAGAAAGAAAGAACAAGACCATAGAGGCAGTAAAGAGAAAAATAACTCTAAGAACTCACTGGATGCCTAGTAAGTAACTAAGGTGCTAATGCCTTATTGTGAAAATCGGCAATTAGGAGCAAAAATTAAACATTTATTTTGACTTTCTTATACATATTTATTTCCACCAAATAGTTATTTTCAAACAGAACTTCAAATAATAAATAGGATAGAAATGATAAAATTAGGATAGCATCATTTTATAATTCCTAATTAAATAATTGAATCAGGCAACATGTAATGGATGGAACCATTACAGGAGAGAAAGGTCGGGGGGAACCTCAGGATGGAGAGATTTACTGAACCCGTTGATCCATCTTAGCATCTCTAAAGGTGGAAAAAGTAATGTGTTTCTCCTGGGGTAAAGTACACAGCACCACATAGGAAGTATTCTTCCTCAAGAAGTTGAACCTGAATTTAGTCAAGGCTCTAAAACTAAATTCCACCTACAAACAATATGAAGGATAGTAGAAAGAGACACCACAAGGAGCCACAGGGAAATCTGGCATGTGAGACATTCTACAGAAGAACTGATCTAGTTTCTGAAAATACACAAACAGTGGAGAGTGGGCTCTCTAGATTAAAGAACACCTAAACACAATGTGTACACCTTATTTAAATCCTGATTCAAACAAAACAATCATAAAACATATTTTTGAGGCAATTAGGGAAATTTGTTGACAGATTATTAGATATTAGTAAGGAATTATTAATTAAAGGCAATAATGGCAATATGGTTATGTAAGAAAACATTCATATTTTTAGAGATGCTTACTGAAGGACATAGGAATGAAAGGACATGACTTTTGTGTTTGCTTTAAGATACTTCAGCAAAGAAAAAAGTAGGAAAAATAACTAAATGAAGCATATTCGGCAAAGCTGTGGTAATTGTTAAGTCTGAAAATTGATTATACTGGTTCCTTTACTTTGTATGTGTTTGAAAATGTTCATTAAAAAACATTTTGAGATTATTTTAGAAATTAAAACAAGTAATGATGAGGGCTGAACTAAGATAAAGATAGAGGGGCAGCTTTGTCTTCCCAACTAACAAAACACCTGGTTTTGAATGTACTAGAAGTCAGAACTACTTTTAATGAGTAAATATACATTTCTTTGTCTAAACTACAAGTTACTTCAAGAAAGATGCTCTGTCTTTATAGTTTTTGTATCTTTCACATATCCTATTCACTTCTTTAATAAATAGTAATTGATCACCTACTATGTGTCAGATACTGTTTAAGGGCAGATACTATTGAGGCCACATTTTCTCTCCTGGAGCTTACATTCATTATATTACATAATGAATGAAGATGGATTATTTTTTGGAAAGGTAAGCAAATAAAAAGAATGGTTTCATATCATATTTATTTTTTTATTTTTATTTTTATTTTTTTAATTTTTTTTTTTAAGGATTTTATTTATTTATTTGACAGAGAAAGACACAGCGAGAGAGGGAACACAAACGGAGAGTGGGAGAGGGAGAAGCAGACTCCCTGCCAAGCAGGGAGCCTGATGCGGGACTTGATCCCGGGACTCCAGGATCATGACCTGAGCCGAAGGCAGTCGCTTAACCAACTGAGCCACCCAGGATCCCCATATTTATTTTTTTAAAGAAAATAAAAGTTAAATTGTATAGAATAGGGAGTGACTGGCGAGTAAGGTGTGACTTTCTCCTTAAGATAGAATATTCAAAGTAGAAAACATTTAAGCTGAATTCTGAGTGATGACAAAGAACTAGTCATTCCTTGAGGCAGGAAGAAGCTTGGCACATTACAGGACAGAATGAAAGATGGTGTGTCTAGGCATGGTAAATGTGGGAGGAGGGTGAAAGGTGAAGTCTGAGAGGTAGGCAAGGCCCAGATCATGTTGAATCTCTTAGGTTATGACAAGGGGTTTACGTTTCATTATGAAGGAATGGGAAGGCAATGTAAATTTTTAAGTAAGGATGTGGTATGATGTGACCATCAATTCTCTATGCAACAGCCTCTGCATAGAGAATTGACAGTAGGAATGCAAGATATTAGGAAGCTTATACAGTTGTCCAGAGAAGAGATATTAGTGGTTTGGAGTGGGCCTTAACAATATAGATGATGAGAAGTCATTGAATTTGGGATGTATTTTGAAGTAGACATGACTAGATTGGGTTTGGAAGATGGAGGAGAAAAAGACAACTTCTAGTTGTTGGCTAGCAAATAGGTGTATTTTGGAAACCTTAACTGAGCTAAAGGAGACTTGGAAAGCAGTGGAAAATAATCACTTTGTTTTGAACAAGTTAAGTTTGCATTGTTAATAGAAAATGAAGACATGGAGGAGGCAGTAGGATCTTGCTCTGAGCTCAAAAAAGAGATCAAGGCTGGAAATATAAATTGGGCGCCATTAGCATGGAGATGATCATGGTACTGGATAAAATCATGCAAGGAGAGTGCAAACAGAAAAGAAGAGGGCTCAGGACAAAGCCCTGGACACTCAGCATTTAGAATAAGACTAAGGAAAAGGAGTCTGTGAAGTAAGAGAAAAATAGAATAATGAAGTCAAGAGAAGAAAGTAGAGTATTTCAAAAAGCAGTGCTCAGACTGTGTTAGTGTTGCTTGGAAGAATGGAGAGAGAATCAAAAAATCAATGTATTTATTACATTATATCACTAGAATAAAGGATAAAAACCACATGATCATTTCAACAGACATGGAAGAAAAATATGACAAAGTTCAACATATCTTAATGATAAAAACACTCAACAAACTAGGACTAGGATGTAACTTACTCAACATGATAAAGGACTTCTGTGGAAAACCCACAACCCACATCCTACCTAATGGTGAAAGACAAGCAAGATTGCAGGATACAAGAATAATATATGAAAATTAACTGTATTTCTAAACTGAAGCAATAAACAATCCAAAATGAAATTTAAAAAAAAAGATTCCATTTCTAATAGTATCAAAAAGATAAACTACTTTGGGATAAATTTAACAAAAGAAGTAAAAAATTTATAATCTGAAAATTATAAAACATTGTTGAAGGAAAATAAAGAAGACCTAAGTAAGTGTAAATACATCTCATGTTCATGAGTTGGAATACTTACTATTGTCAAGACATCAATACTTCTCAAATCAATATACAAAATCAGTGCAATCGCTATTAAAATTCCAGTTGGCTTCTTTGCAGAAATTGTCAAGCTGATACTGACACTCACATGGAAATTTGAAAACAATCTTGAAAAAGCAAAACAAAGTTGGGGGACTCACACTTCTTGATTTAAAAACTTGCTACAAGCTATAGTAATCAAGACAGTGTAGTACTGGCATAAGGACTGACATTTAACCCAATGGAATAGAATTGAGAATCTGGAAATAAGCTTTCACATTATAGACAATTGATGTTTGAAAAGGGTGCCAAGATAATTCAATGGGGAGAAGGAATAGTCTTTTGACAAATGGTGTGGGGACAACTGGGTACTCACAAGGCAAAAGAATGAAATTGGACCCCTACTCACCCATATACAAAAATTAATTCAAAATGTATCTAAGGCCAAAATGTAAGAGATAAAACTTTAAAACTCTTAGAAGAAAACATAAATCTTTGTGACCCTGGATTTGATGTTTTCAGAACTATGACAGCAAAAGCACATTCAACAAGAGAAAAAGAGATAAATTAGACTTCATCAAAATTAAACACTCTTGTACAGCAAAGGACACTATCAGAAAGTGAAAAGATAACCTATATAATGTGAGAAAATATTTGCAAATCATATATCTGATAAGGGATGTATGTATAGAATATATAAAGAACTCTTACAATTCAATAATACAAGACAAATAACCCAATTGAAAGTTGAGCCAAGAATATCTTCTTGAAGATATACAAATGGCCAATAAAAATATAAAAAGATGCTCAACATAATTAGCCATCAATGAAATGAAGACATAAGAATTAAGACAGTTGATAAGCATTGGTGAAGATGTGGAGAAATTGGGAGCCCTCTTACACTGCTGGTGGGAATGTGAAATGGTTCAGCTGCTTTGAAGGACAGTTTGTTAGTTCCTCAAAAGGTTATTATCTGACTTAGCAATTACACTTCTAGATATATATCCTAGATAAATGAAAACATATCCATGTAAAAACTTGCATGTGAATGTCCATAGCAGGATTATTCATAAGAGCCAACGAGTGGAAACAACTGATGAACAGATACATAAAATGGTGTGTGTGTGTACTATGTTATTTTAATATAACATAGAGTAGTATATATATAATATATATGATGTTATTTGGCAATAAAATGGAATTAAGTACTGCTACATATTACAAAGGAATTAATCTTGAAAACATGAGGCTAAGTGAAAGAACCCAGTCAAAAAGACCACATCATATATGATTCTACTTACATGAAATGTCAAGACTAAGCAAGTTTGTAGAGAGAGAAAGTAGATTAGTGTTCACCTAAGGGCTGGGAGGGGAAGGAAAGTGGAGTGACTGCTAATGGGTACAGAGATTTTCTGGGGATGATGAAAATATTCTCGCATCAATTATGATGATGGTTGTACAACAGTGAATATACTCAAAACCATTTAATTGTGTACTTTAAATAGGTGAATTGCATATGTGAATTATATCTTAATAAGGCTGTTTTTAAAAAAACAAGATAGAGAATGGATCATCGATTTCACAAAGTGGAAGCCATGGAGTGACCTTGATATGAGATGTTTCAAGACAGTATTAGTGTGGTTTGAAGTGGGAACTACTCTTTGAAAAACTTTTACTTTAAATGGAAGCATGTAGGTACATAAGCCACTTATTTCATTTTATTATATTTTTTGACTTCTTAATTTTTTATTTTGATAAAAAACATAAAATTTACCACTTAAAGCATTACATGTACAGTTCAGTAGTGTTACGTGTATTCACATTGTTAGGAAAGGATCTCCAGAACTTTTTCATCTTGAAAATTTTAAACTCTGTACTTATTAACAAGTCCTCTTTTCCTCCTTTCCCAGCCCCTGTTAATCACATTCTAATTTCTGTTTCTATGAATTTGACAATTTGAGATATCTCATGCACATGGAATTGTACGGTATTCATCTTTTTATGACTGGCTGCTTCACTTAACATAATGTTCTTAAACTTCATCATTGTCGTAGCATATTGCCAGATTTCCTTCCTTTTTAAGGATAATGAATAATATTCCACTGCATAGATACCACATTTTATTTACATATTTATCCATTCATCTGTTTATGGACTTTGGGGCTGTTTCCACCTCTTGGCTGTTGTGACTAATTCTGCAATGAACATGGTTGTGGTTTGAGACCCTCCTTTCAATTCTTTTGGACATATACCCAGAAGTGGGATTGCTGGATTGTAGGGTACTTCTAAAATTTTGTGGATCCTCCATACTGTTTTCCATAGAGCCTGCACCATTTTGCAATCCTACCAGCAGTGCGCAAGGGTTCTAATTTCTCCACATCCTCAACTTTTGTTATTTTGTTAATTTAATTTTTTGATAATAGCCATCCTAATTGGTGTTGGGCAATATCTCATTTTGATTTTGATTTGCATTCCTCTGATGATTAGTGGTGTTGAGCAGCTTTTCATATGCCATCTGTATGTCTTCTTTGGAGGAAATGTCTATTTAAGCCCTTTGTCCATGTTTAAATCAGGTTATTTGATTTTAGTCATTGAGTTGTATGAGTTTGTTACATATTCAGCATATTGACCCATTGTCAGATATATGATTTGTAAGGATTTTCTCCCATTCCGTAGGTTGTCTTTTCACTGTTTCCTTTGATGTACAAATGGTTTTAAGTTCAATGTAGTTTCATTTGTCCTTTTTTACTTTTGTTGCCTGTGTCTTTGGTGTCATATCCAAGAAATCATTGCCAAGTCCAATATCATGAAGCTTTCCCCCTCCTTGTTTTATAGTTCTAGGTCTTATGTTTAGGTCCTTAATCCATTTGGACTTAATATTTGCATAAGAGTAAGATAAGAGTCTAACTTCATTCTTTTGCATATCCAGTTTGCTCAGAACCGTTTGTTGAAGAGATTGTTCTTTTCTCATCGAGTGTTCTTGGCACTCTTGTCAAAGATCATTTGGCCGTATGTGTGAGGGTTTATTTCTGGGCTCTCTATTTTATTCTATTGGTCTGTTTGTCTGTCTACGCCATTAGCACACTGTGGATTATTGTGGCTTTGTAATACATTTTGAATCAGGAAGTTGTGAGGCCTTCAACTTTGTTCTGCTTTAATCAAAATGGTTTGGGTTATTTGGGGTCCCTTGAAATTCCATATGAATTTTAGGGTGAATTTTTCCATTTCTGAAAATTGGCATTGGGATTTTGATAGGGATTGTGTTGAATTTGTAGATTGCTTTGGGTAGTATGGACATTCTTTTTTTTTTTTTTTTAAAGATTTTATTTATTTATTTGAGAGAGAGAGAATGAGAGACAGAGAGCACGAGAGGGAAGAGGGCAGAGGGAGAAGCAGACCCCCTGCTGAGCAGGGAGCCTGATGCGGGACTCGATCCCGGGACTCCAGGATCATGACCTGAGCCGAAGGCAGTCACCTAACCAACTGAGCCACCCAGGCGCC
>NC_138372.1:103817194-103942655 GCF_054177405.1 Leptonychotes weddellii | reverse complement strand
GGGGCAGTGGGAGAATCTCAAGCAGACTCCCCACTGAACATGGAGCTCAACAGGGCTCGATCTCAACCCCAAGATCATTGAGGAAGAGTCAGACGTTCAATCACCTGAGCTACCGAGGCATTCCTCTGTTTATGCTTTATTTTCTTAAATGCTATTTCTGTAGTGCAAATCCGGAAATTGGTGGTAATTGGAGCATTATTCGTAGCATAGATGAGATTTAAATGGGCTCATGGAATGACCATCCTCTTAATGTTCCATTACTGAAATTTTTGTTTTTTAGGATGTATAATCCTCTGGATATCCTAAATAGGTCTAATTTTCTACTAGAGAAAATTGCCAGAAATATTTAACAAAAACATTTTTGCAAATTACAAAATTCAGAAAAAGTAATTGTGATAGCTTTGTGATGCTTAATAATAGGATTACAGTCGTGAAACTCATGCCTTTTTTCTGGTTTTGGGCTTGGACCTTCAATTCTCTGAACTATCTTGTCCACTGTCCTCAGTTACCATGTGTGTTCAAATTGAACTTCAGCTGAGATTGCTTTGTACATCCATTTGTGTACTATACAACCTGCATCTCACATAGCTCAAACTTGTCTGTCTACAAGATGAAAATCCTCTTCCCTCCCCAAAACTTGAGTTCTTTCTCAATCCATGGTCCTGTCACACAGCCACATGGGTCACTCAAACATTGAATCCACATCCCCTATCTCTTCCAATATCCAAGTCCTCTTGATTCCACCTTTTTTCCTCTTAGATTTCAAAAAATAATTCAGACATAGGGATTTGAGTGGAACTGAATCTGGAAAGAACTATGCCAAGTTGAAAAACTCAAAATCCTGGGTATTTTTTTAACTAGTTTGGGAAACTAAAAGGTATCACTGTAACTGTTAAACATTGAGCCATAAGCATAGTATTTGAAGAATTCCACAGTATGAGTCTAGTTAAGGCTCCAGAGGTAAGCAGTGATCCATTCTTAGAAGCTTGTGTTCTTGGTTTATAAGTGAAAGAATTCTTAATCAGAAGCCAGGTAGTGAGCTACTAGTCTGTTTTCCAGCCCAATTTTAAGCTTTCTCTACATTGGAGGACTGAAGAGAGCTCTTTAGGTAGCAGTTAAAATCATTTTAAAACTTAACTAACTGGGGCGCCTGGGCGGCTCAGTTGGTTAAGTGACTGCCTTCGGCTCAGTTCGTGATCCCGGGGTACCTGGAATCGAGCCCCACATAGGGCTCCCTGCTCACTGCGGGTAGCTTGCTTCTCCCTCTCCCTCTACCCGCCGCTCCCGCTGCCTGTGTGCGCGCACTCTCAAATAAATAAAATCTTTAAAAAAAAAAAAAAACAACTTAAGTACCTGTTAATGTGTGGCCCCCTTATACTCACATAGAAGTACCTATAAGCTTGTTTTGGTGATCTAAATATACTGTAACACAGAAGTCTTTGGAATACACTCAACCAGAGAACTGGTTGAGAAAATACCAGTTCTGTGAAAACATAACCACTTAGGACTAAAGAATAGGGAAAAGGGTGCCTCAGTAAATCAGAAGATGTTGAAAGAACAGCTTTATGGCCTTAGAACAGTTGTGAATTTTAGCTGATCTGTGCCAAAGTAACTAATACATCAGCAATTGTAATTTTTCCCACTCAGATTATTGGAGTTGTATTTAAACTATAGGTAATATTTAGAGAGCCTGTAATACAGCCAAAATATAGCACTTAAAATTTTGGGTACTGATGTTGTCCTCAATCCCTCAAACATTTAAAAACTACTTGGAAACAAAACCCCTGCAGGACCTTGGGATATGTAGAAACCAACTAAAGGTTAAATAGTGCAAATAGTGTCAATGATTCTGAGAGTTACAGGGACGTGAAGAAATGTTGGAAGTGGGAGGCCTCTCCAGTCCTTACCTCATTTCCTTTGGGTTCACAGAGTACTGCTGCTGTTATACAAATGTGAGCCAAACATAAGGCAACAGAAACCACCATGGCTGTGCATTTGCTGGATCCATTTCCTCGCCTGACATCCCTAAGTGCAGTGTGCAAGCTCTGTGGATATAAAGTGAACAGGCAAGAGAAAGAAGTAGAAATGCCTGGCCATGCTGTCAGATCTGCTCGAAACATGGTTATTTGGATATGTGGGCTTGATGAGCTACTTCTTTGGGCCTCAGTTCTCATGTGTGAAATACTTAAGAGTATCTATCTCAAGAGTATATATATGCCTGTTCCTTTATGTCTCTGGGGAACATTTTCCTACCAAACCAAGACTGGCATAGATTTCTCACACCAGGACCTCGATTCCCACAGGGTAGGGTACACTGCTGGCCAGTGTGTTAGGTCAAATGACATTTGCAGAAGTACGCATGAATCCTCAGGGGCATGACCTTTCTGTGTCCTTCACCCAAAAGTGACCACGTAGATCTAACTATACTGGAGAACCTGGCAAAGCCAAAATTTTATCTTTGGAAAGTAAGATGAATTCTTTCCTTCATCCTAGGAATAGTATATTTCACTTTTATAGCAAGTTAAACTTTGAGAGAAGTGAATCCTTCCATACATTTTGTTCTGTAAACTGCTTTTTTTCTTTACATAGAACCCAACCCATCGTTTCTCGGCCTTTTGGCTAAGATCAAGTGTACATAGAACCCAACCTAAGAAATACTGTTAATATTGTATTATCTGAAACTTCATGTATATAAAAGTAATTATAATCTTCTCTTTAGCTCTATAAAATTTTATCTTTAAAAAATAAAAATGAGAATATTCAATGTGTAAATTATTTTTATCATTAGTTATGTATCTGGGAGATATTTCTATATCCGCACATAACTTCATTTCTTTCAGTGAATTTTGCATCATATGGATGTACCTGAATTTAAATAACCAGAATTTATTTAATAATTAAATTATTAATTTTAAGAATTAGTCATTTATTTGAGAACATTTACTATATGCAGGTCTGACTTTTTCTAGGGTAGATAAAAGAGATTTCAGTCATAGAATATCAGAATTTTTTATTTTAAGATATTACCAAATTGATGCCCTTACATGACTCTGCCCATTTATATTCCTACCAGTAGTTGAAGTGCAATAACATCCATCTGATTAAAAAAATACTATTTTGGGGCACCTGGGTGGCTCAGTCGGTTAAGTGTCTGCTTTCTGCTCAGGTCATGATCCCAGGGTCCTGGGATCGAGCCCCATGTCAGGCTCCTTGCTCAGTGGGGAGCCTGCTTCTCCCTCTCCCACTCCCCCTGCTTGTGTTCCCTCTCTCTCTGTGTCTCTCTCTGTCAAATAAATAAAATCTTTAAAAAAAAAATACTATTTTATCCCTGCCCTCCATTTATTTATTGTCTCTTTCTGGTACTCCTATTGATTGCGTGACCTTCTGGAGGTCCTGTACGGCTCTTAGCTTTCTTTCACATGCTCTTTTAGTCTTTTTTCATTATACAATGTGGGATATTTCCTTGACTTTCTCATTTAGCACTTTTTTTATTTAATTTTCCATTTTGATAATCTTGTTCTTTTTTAACTCCTCCATTCTGGAAAATTTCAAACATACATAGGAGTAGAGGAAATGGTATCATGAATCCACTCAGCTTTAAGAATTGTCAACTGATGCCAGTCTTCAAATATGCTTTTACCCTTTCCCCCAAGCAACCTTCAGATTATTTTGAGGTTAATCTCAGACATCATAGTATTTCATACACACATTTTTCAGTGTCTAAATAAAAAAGGACTCATTTATTACTTTTTTTCAGTTTAGTAGTGTTAAGTATGTTCACATTGCTGTGCAACAGATCTCCAGAAATTTTCCATCTTGCAAAATAAACTCTATACCCATTGAACAACTCCCCATTCTCCCCTCCCCCGTGACTTTGACTACTTTAGATACTTCATATAAATGGAGTCATATAGTATTTCTTTTTGGGACTGGCTTATTTCATTTAGCATAATGTCCTCAAGCTTCATCCTTGTGCTTTACAAGATTTCTTTCTTTTTAAAGACTGAATAATATTTCATTGCATGTATATACCACATTTATTTCTTACTTATTCATTTCTCCCTCCATGAACATTTGGGTGGCTTCTACCTCTTGACTATTGTGAACAATGCTGCAGGAGTACTAACGTCTCTCAAGACCTGACTTTCAAGTTCTTTTAGGTAAATACCCAGAAGTGGGATTGCTGGATCATATGGTATAATTATATTTTTAATTTTTTGAGAATCCTCCATAACATTTTCCCATAGCGGCTGCACCATTTTACGTTCCCATAAGGATTCCAGTGTTTCCACCTCCTCAACAACACATTTTCTGTTTTGTTTTGTTTTGTTTTGTTGATAGTAACCATCCTAATGGGTGTGAGGCAGTATCACATTGTGTTTTGATTTGCATTTCTCTAATGGTTAGTGAAGTTGAGCATCTTAGACTTGTCAGACATTTCTTTATCTTTTTTGGAGAAATATCCATGCAAGTTCTTTGTCCATGTTTCCATCAGGTTATTTTTGCTCTTGTTGGGTTGTGGGAGTTCTTTCTATATTCTGAATATTTAACTCATTATTAGATATGTGATTTGCAAATATTTTCCCCCATTCTATAGGTTGCCTTTTCACTGCAGATTGTTTCCTTTGATGGGCAGGCTTTTTTAAGTTTGATATAGTCCCATTTGTCTATTTTTGCTTTTGTTTCCTATGCTTTTGATGTCGTATCCAAGAAATCATTGCCAGATCCTATGTCATGAAGCTTTTCATTGGTGTTTTCTTCTGGGAGTTTTGTTGTTTAGGCATTAGTTTAAGTCTTTAATCAATTTTGAGTTAATTTTTGTATATGATCTAAGGTAATTTTTGTATATGGCTTCATTCTTTTGCATGTAGATATCCAGTTTTTCCAACACTGTTTGTTAAAGAGACTGTCCTTTCCCCCACTGAATGGTCTTGGCACCCTGATTGAAAACCGTTTGACCCAATACGTGAGGGTCGAGGCATCTTTGCATTCCAGGAAAAAAATCCCACTTGGTCATGGTATATAATTCTTTTAATGTGCTGATGAATTTGTTTGCTAGTATTTTGCTGAGGATTTTTGCATCAATATTCATCAGGGATATTGGTCTCTAGTTTTCTTTTTTTATTGAGGTATAATTGACCTATAACTTATTAAATGTGTTTCAGGTGTATGAGGTAATGATTCAATATTTGTATAGAGTCTGTAGTTTTCTTGTGGTATCTTTGGCTTTAGTATTGGATTGATGCTGTCCTCACAGAAGGAGTCTGGGAGTGTTCACTTCTCCAGTTTTTTAGAGGAGTTTGAGGAGGGTTGGTGTTAATTCTTCTTTAAATGTTTGGTAGCATTCCCCAATGAAGCCATCTGATCCTGGGGTTTTCTTTGTTGGCAGATTTTTTATTACAGACTCAATCTCCTTACTAGTCTGTTCAAATTTTTAATTTCTTCATGAGTCAGTCTTAGGCTGTATATTTCTAGGAACTGATCCATTTCCTATGGGTTTTTCAATTTGTTGGCATATAAGTGTTTGTAGTATTCTCTTACAATCCTTTTCGTTTCTGTGGCCTTAGTTGTAATGTCCCACATTTCAATTCTGATTCTAGTTATTTAAGTAGTCTCTCTCTTTTTTTTTTCCAAGTGATCTAGCTAAGGGTTTTTCAATTTTATTGATCATTTCAACAATCCAACTCTTAGTTTTATTAATACCCCTATCAGGTTGTTTTTTTTTTTTTCCTGTTCTCTATTTTGTTTATGCTCTAATCTTTAGTATTATCTTCCTCATGCTAACTTTGAGTTTCTTCTTTCTCTAGTTGATATAAAGTTAGATTATTGATTTGAGACTTTCTTCTTTCTTAATGTAAGCATTTAGACCTATAATCTTCCCTGTTGGTACTGCGTTCACTTCATCTCATACATTTTGGCTTATTGTTTTTCCATTTTCCTTTGTCTTACAATATTTTCTAATTTCCCCCATGAATTCCTTGACCAAAGAATTTGGCCAAATTGGCTTTTCTGAATTCCAGAAAATTGTTGAGCTCACAAGTCTGTTTCCATTTTCTAGTTTGTTATTTATTTATTCCTTGGTTTTCCTCTATAATAATTTTAGTGAGGTCTCTAGGCCGAGATGAAGCAACATTAGTCTGCAGTCCTGAGCTAAGATTTAACTGATTCTTAAAGTTTCTTGAGCATCTATTTTATATAGATAACCCATATAGGATACTTCTCATTAAGAAGAAAGGTAGAGTAGCATTGTGCCGAAGGGTAGGGGCTCCTGAACCAGACCGTCTGGGTTCCAAATTTGGCTGTGCTCTTTTGTAGCTGAGACTTTAAGTATGTTACTTATACTCTTCTATCTTAGTTTTCTCATCAGTCAAATGAGAATAATAATAATAATAATAATAATAATAATAAATGCCTCACAGACTTATTGGAAGGTGAAATGAGTTAATATTTTTAATATGCTTAGGTCAGTGCTTGGCATAAAGTAAGAGCTACTTCAATATTTAGAAATTAATAAATTTGAATTTCAGAAAATGAAATGTATCCGAAAATGTGGCCCCTTGAATTTGTCTCACTCATACCTGGTACAAAGTTCCCTGAATACAACGACATTTAAAAAATTTTTTTTCTGCTTAGAAATCAACTAAAATTCAGTGGTGACTGCTTTCACAGTTAAGTAGGTAGTTAATAAAAAGCAAATGTGTAAGTTTAAATGACTGTGTGTATGCCTGACAAGATACATGGGCATCATAGTCACAAGTGAAATAAATTCATAGAAAGTTCAGCTAACAGAGGCAAGAGGCACAACCTGGCAAAAGAAACACTCAAGGAAACAGATTCCAAACATTTGTTTCCTTTTGTTTTTATTAATCATTGCATTCTCACAGCCAAAGCTTGAGGAGAGTAAGAGCTCTACCTAGTTAAAGCCCAACCGAAAGACCATAATAAATAGTGAAAAATATAGTTCTACTAAATTGCAGTATTTTTTAGAATGAACTTTTGACATTGTTTTCCTATAGGCATTTTGACAGGTGTTTTTAATCATATAATATTCATTATTTGTTCACTTACGATTTAGCACATTGTACATCATCAAGTCTCAAGAATTTTCATTTCTAAAGGAGTCAACACTGTGGGCTTAAATCTCTTCCAAAGACAAAGCCCGTTAAACTTTGCTTTAAAGAAAATGAGGGAAGGCCCACAAGAGCAAAAAGTATTTTGTTTCTTAAAACAAAGGAAAGAGAAATAAACCAATACCCTACAACCAGTAAGCCTGATTTGTCACAATTCAGTCAATGGCAGCCATAATGCCAGAAAATGAGGTTGACATGTGTTCCTTGAAGATAATCTCCTTTTGTTTCTCTCTTGAAATAAACTTACAGAAAAGCTGCAAGAACAGTACAAAGACCATTTTGTCAACAGGACCCTCCATCACCCCAAAACACATCAATGTATTCTTTCCCGCACAAAAATGCATTATCCATCACAACCATAATACAACCATCAAAAGTAGGACAGTCACACTGATACGTTAGTTCCATCTAATCCTCACACCTCATTCAAATTTTGCCAATTGTCCTAATTTTGCCCTTTAGAACACAAGGGTCCAGATGAGAATCATGCATCCCATTGAGTTAACAGGTCTTATTAGTCTCATTTAGCCCAGAACAGTCCCTTGGTGTTCCCTTGACCTTCATGACCTTGACACTTCCGAAAGTTATAGGTACTGAAATTTGGATACCTTCCTTACCCAACTCAGGCTGCAGCACCTCACTCAGGACTGACTCCTGCAAGTGGGCCCTCCTCTACTGAGAACCTCCCACTTGGGCTGGATGCCCTAAGTTGGGCTGCTGCTGCCACTCTGCCACTGCAGTGATGCCACCTTGCCCTGCTCGGGCTCCAACACCCTTACACCCATGCAGGTACCCCTCTCACTCCACTGAGGCACCAGCCCGCTGCACTTGGATGTCCCTCCACAGACACCCACCCCACCCTGCTCAGGCGCTAATACCCTGCAATGGGACCGTTGCAGCTCCCCACTCCCTGGGTGGGAGGTCTCACACAAAGGCTGAATTGCTCAGGGAGAGAGGGATAATGGGAAAAAGAAGAGGACAGCTTTCGATAGTGTTAAGAAACGTGTTTTAGTATCTGTCTAAACATGAATCGTAGCAGACAAAAGTCTGAACCAGTTGACGAGCTGAAGTCATTTTACTAAGCAGAAATTACAGATTTTAAACAAAAAAATCTTTTAGTTTATGTCATGAACCCCAAAGGAATATTTTGAGATGTTAAAATGGGTGGTTACATTTGACTATGATTATTTTAAAGACATGCACAGAGAATTCAGTCTTAAACATTTTATGTCTATACACAAAAAATGATATTCCATCTACTTTGCTCAAACTAAAAAATGAAATAAATAAAAATTATGATATAAAACATTTAAATTAGTATGATATTATTATAAAATTTGGGTTCCTGTTTTGTAATGATGTGTTAGTGTTCTCTAGAGAAACAGAACATGTATATATGAAATTTAGTGAAATATATGAAATTTACTGTAAGGAATTGGCTCATGTGATTATGAATGCCAAGAAGTCCCAAGATCTGCAGGGTGAGTCAGCAAGCTGAGACCCGGGAGAGCCAATGGTTTAGTTCTAGTCGCAGTCCAAAGGCCTGAGAACCAGGAGAATCAATGGTATACTTCCAGTCTGTAAGCCAACAGGCTCGAAGAGAGGCCAGGAAGAGGCAATATTTCAGTTCAAGTCTGAAGGCAGGAAAAAGCCAATGTCCCAGCTCAAAAGCAGTCAGGCAAGAGGAGAGCCCTTTTACTCCCAGGAAGGTCAGCATTTTTGTTCTATTTGGGCATTCCACTGTTTGGATGAGGCCCACATATGCTGGGTGAGGGGCAATCTGCTTTACTCAGTGTACGGATTTAAATGTCAATCTCATCCAAAAACAATCTTGCAGAATAATATTAAGCCAAATATCTGGGCCTCTCATGGTCTAGTCAAGTAGACATATAAAATTAGCCATCACAGGGGCACCTGGGTGTCTCAGTCTGGCTCTTGATTTCAGCTCGGCCCCGATCTCAGGATTGTGAGATCAAAATTAACCATCATAAATGGCAACCTGAATGTTCCTACCAGAAACCCTCTTTCCTACAGGAAACTGCTAATCCATGCCACCATCACTTCTTTTTTTCTCTTGCACCTACAACATAAAATTTAACATCTTAACTACTTTTAAGTGTGCAGTTCAGTAGTGTCAAATATACGCACATTGTGGTGAAGCAGATCTCCAGAACTGTTTCATTTTGCAAAACTGAAATTCTGTACTCATTAAATAACAACTCTCCCACCCTGCCCCAGCCTCTCCATCACCATGCTACTTTCTGTTTCTCAGTGTGACTATGTCGGATACCTCACAGTAGTGGAATCATAATAGTATTTGTCATTTTGTGACTGGCTTATGTCACTTAACAGAATGTCCTCAAGGTCCACCCATGTATTTCACAGGATTTTCTTTTCTTTTAAGACTAATCTTCCACTACATACATACCACATTTTCTTTTCTGTTTATCTATTCATGGACATTTAGGTTGTTTCCACCTCTTGGCTACTGTGAATAGTGCTGCTATGAACATGGATGTTTAAGACCCTACTTTCAATTCTTTGGGGTAAATTTCCAGAAGTGGGATTGCTGGATCGTGTGGTCCACCATCATTTCTTACCTGGGCCATTTCAATAGCCTCCCTGCTGGTCTCCCTGCTTTCCCTTGTCCCCAGCCCCAGGCTCATTCTATTTTTTTCCATAGGTGCTAAAATTATCTTTCAAATATTTCAATCAGGTCGTGTCATTTTTTCTGTTTAAACTTCTCCAACAGAGACATCTAGTTTCTGCTTGGGATGTACAGAACTAGAAGTGCCACTCCCAATCTTACAACAATAACAAAGAAAAAAACCTCAAGTTCATGACTTTTATTGAACTCATCAGGCTGCTGAGATCTTAAGGCAACCAGTTACCTAAGGAGAGACGCCTTTCCTGGGAGAGACCAGATGCAAGCAGTTGCTTATCTGGGGGCAGATGCAGCTGCTAAGAAGAATCAAATATTTTTCATCCTTTGTAATTTATCAGTTTCAGAAAAATCTCAATTAGGGAATATTATCTTTTGAAAAATAATTTTACAGCTAATTAAAGTGTAATGCTTTAATTTCTAAAGCTTTTCTTTTATCCATTTGCAATGAACCCTTTCTAAAATGTGCTCTACTTTACCCTGCTTTATTAAATAGAGTATACATACCATTATTGGGCTTTTTTTAGGCTAGAGGATCACTCTGAACCTCAGGCGTTATATCATGCTAGAAGACCATCATGTCCTCAAGGGCTATCACACCATGAGAGGCCCTTGAGTTCATTTAAAGAGATACTCCTCTAGCTGATCTTCTGTCCTTCAGAAAATCCCTTCAGAGCTGTCCTTTCCAGTGGCATAATGCTTAGTGGAAAACCTTGTTTTTGGAAAGAGCAAGGCAAAGGTCCAACTACCTTAGCTCTCAGATGAAAGGTACCAGTAGACGCAGTAGGAGTGGAGTGGACTGGAACCCATCTAGGTCCGTCGTCAATCTTGTACCCATATGATTGTACTCACCTGCACTTCCAAGACTTTGAGACCATATTTGATGAGCGACACACCCACTAAACTCAAGAGTATGCAAGCTTATCCAGATCTAGTTATAATGCTTTCCTAGAATTCTGTGTGGTATTGTACCATGAGTTCTTACTTAACAAAGAGCTCCTTGCTAAAGATCTTTGGGTCACCAGAAATCTGTGAATGGGCTCCATTGAATTCACTTTGAAATTATAGACAAAATTTTGCATGCGCTTATGCTTGACTTTTCTGGGAAGAAGTTCCAATATTTTGTCACATTCTCAGAGGGAATGAAATGGGCTAAGATGTTACCCCTCTAACTCTGAAGAAAAGGAAGTGAGAAAGTGAGTTATATTAGTCTTTTAGGCAGGCTCAATCTGAGCTGAGCATCAGGTGTAAATAAATCCAAGTAAAAGGGTTACCTCTATGGGATTAGCTTCTGAGGCATATATAACTGTATGTCACACTTGAGTTATAAGGACAGTGTCCTGCACTTTTCTTTTCTTCACTAATACATCATGGACATCATTTTAGGCATTTTATTTTTGTGTTTATGGAACTATGCTAATCTTTTTAATGCTTACTTGAGATTCCACTGTATAGCTATACCACAATTTATTTATCTGGCACCCCTTTGATAGATACCTAGATTTTTTTATTCTAGTTCTTGTTGTTGTTGTTGTGAACAATGCAGCACTGTATATGTGCACTTTTGACTTCACATAATGTACAGCAGTGCCTTTTGGTTCATTCTCTTCTGATACAGGGCATTATTATTATCTTTGGGGGATTTTCCAGAATGATAGGTGAAAACTATGTCTTGTACTGTTGCTTTTTATTTATTCCCTTAAAGATTCCCATATATTTATGGAGTATTTGTATTTGTTTTTCCATGAAATGTATGTTTCCATTTGCCTCAATAAATGTATCTTTACAGTGTTAAGTGTTATAAAAGTGAGAAGCCCAGAGTGCTATGGGCTACACCCCCCATTTACCAATGGGTATGTAATTTGATCCTACTCTAGAACAAATTATTCATGTCTCTATTTTCTCTTTTCAATTATTTTTTTAAAAAGATTTATTTGAGAGAGAGAGCATGTGCATGTGCAAATAAGTGGGGGGAAGAGCAGGGGGGAAGGAGAGAGAGAATCTCAAGAAGACTCCACCAAGCAAGGAGCCTGACGGCAGGGCCCCATCTTACAACCCCAAGATCAAGACCCGAGCTGAAATCAAGAGTTGGACGCTCAACCAACTAAGCCACCCAGGCACCCCTCTTTTCAATTATTTTTTGCAGGATCAGATAAGGGTAGCTAGAAATTTGATAGAAAAGCCAACTGCCAAAAAACTAATGATGCACTGATGCACTGAGTAGATATATTAATGTCCAAGGTGACATTTCAAGAAATACCAGGAACAGAGAAAATCAGGAGATAAAAATTTCTATAACCACGACTTCAACTTGAGTTAAGTATGAGCCTACTTAAGGAAATGTTCATAGTGATTGCCTATTTCTGTGGTTTTTTTTAAGGTAAAAAATGCTTTGCTGTAATTATAGCTTTCATCATTATCTATAGAAAAATAATTTTATGTCCTATAGTGGAAACTTATAAAACTTTGGAAAGGTTGTGATTTTTAAATGTGAACTTTGAGGTTTTATTCCTGAAGTCATCTCCCTGCAGGTTTTTGGTAGTTGTACTATTTCTTTTAATATTTTACTTGATTCTTTGAGAGTATATCAAGAATGTGGTTCCATATGAAGAAGACAGCCAAGCTCTGTGATGAAGGCAATGCTTGGTAGATCATATGTTTTTCTGTGAATTTCAGTATGGTTTGGATAAAATCATGGTTTTCAAGGAGTATTTGTTTTATTATCTGCACAGCTCTCAGCTAGATGTTTCACCTAACTCACTGGGAGTTTGCCGAGGACCCATTAGCACTGTGAAATATAAGTAGGAATATATTACATTGAGGGCCTGGAGGTGGAGCCAAAGAGGTGCCAAGGAGGAGGAAGTAAACAGGTGAAAGAGTGTTTTAGGCAGAAGGACCAGCTCATAGGGGAGAAAAAACCTGGCATGTGAAAGGGTCTGAGAGAAGTTGAGAGTGGATAAAATATCTAGCCAGGGAGACAGAGGGGGCTGGAGAGGTAAGACAGGTCAGGTCATGCAGGGGCTTTATTCTATGCTAAGGAATATAGACTATCTTCAGAGAAAAAAGAGAATATAAGAGGGTTCTTGTCAGAGGAGTAAGATGATGAGATACAGTATAAAAATGGATTGGAGGGGTGGGAGAAACCTAAAGACTGGAAGACCATTTCAAAAGCCCAGATGAGACATGACTTCAACTTTAACTAAGATAGTGGAAATTGGAATAGAGAGAATTCTATCACTGTAAAAAGTTTTCAGGAAGTAGAATCTATCATATTTGTAAATAGGTTGAATAGGAGGAAAAAGGTAAGTGAAGAGTGATGTCTCCAGCATTGGAGAGCTGGTAGAGCATTTACAAAGAACACTACAAAAGGCTTGGAGGGCTGAATTGACGTGTTTGAAGTGGCCATGTGACATCCACGTGCAGATACTTGGTAGATAGCTAGATAAAGTGGATCAGAAGATTAGGAGAGTAATTTGGAATGGAGATCAGATGTGGGAGCATCAGTACAAAGATAATTGCAGTCATAGAGACAGATGAGATGGCCCAGGGGGCACATGTCAAGTGAGATAAGATGGGCTGGAGGAACCCTGGAGATGACAAATCCTGATCAAGAAAACCAAGGGAGTGTGGAATAAGGGAAGCCAAGGAAACATTGTAAGAATGAGGGAAGTATCAACTGGGTCAAATAAGATACAAGTCAAATAAGATGAGTCCATTAGATTTAGCAGAAACTTACACAACAGTAGCTTCAAAAAGCTAGTGGAAATGGGAGGGAGATTGGGGGTGGGGGCTGAGGAGTGGGCAGAGGGTGAGACAATGGAGGCAGTTAGCACAAACACTCTGGAAAATTTGGCTGTAATGGAGGTAAGAGATAAAGGGCTAGAGGCCAGCAGCATGTGGTTGAGCTGATTTTGTGTTCTTCAGATGAACTTAAGGTGTGTTTAAAGGCTGATGGGAAGAGAGGCAAGAGTTGAACACAGGGGAGAAAGGGGTGGCAAGTGAAGGAGAAAACGTGAAGGATAACATCATCGTGGGAGAAGGAGATGGTGGGGTTCATGAGAAGGAGGGATGGATGGAATCCAGAGACAGAAGGATTAGCTTGAAGAAGAGGAGGGACACCTTACCCTTTTCTATTGTAGATAGGAGGAAAGAGGTAAGGACAAGGCCTATTGGCAAGTAAGTGCATTTGTTTAGTACCTGAAGTTCAGTAATTGCTCATATGTTAATTCCTAGTGTCTCTGTGAATAAGGAAAGAGTCATGAGCACGAAAGGAGGGAACTGTGGAATCCAAGACTTGAAGAGAATGAGGAAAGTATGAGAAAGCTTAAAGGAGACCAGGAGAGAAATAGAGCCAACCAGAAAACAGAAGGATTTGGGGATGGTAAGGCTGATTTTATAATGGCACCAATCCAAGCCATTTTATTACTTTTTCTGTAGTTGCAGGCTCAAGATTTAGAAATAGGGAAAGCAAATGGTTGTGTTGATCCAGGATTGGGGTTTTCCAGAACACAACAATGGTGGGAGATAAGACAAGAGAGTGAAGAATATTATCAAGAATATTACCAATAGTGGGGCACCTGGGTGACTCAGACAGCGTCTGCCTTCGGCTCAGGTCATGATCTCTGGGTCCTGGGATCGAGCCCCACATGGGGCTCCCTGCTCAGCGGAAAGCCTACTTCTCCCTCTCCCACTTCCCCTGCTTGTGTTCCCTCTCTCGCTGTGTCTCTCTCTGTCAAATAAATAAATAAAATCTTTAAAAAAAAAAAAAAGAATATTACCAATAGTAAAAACACCCCCAATAATTCCATTAAAAAATAAGCCAAGAACTTGAACAGACATTTTCCCAAAGAATACATATAAATGGTCATCAGGTATATGAAAAGATGTTCAACATCACTAATCATCTAGGAAATGTAAACTAAAACCACAAGATACCATCTCACATCTGTTAGGATGGCTATGATCAAAAATATCAAAGACAACAGTGTTGGTGAGAATGTGGAGAACTGAAACCTTCATGTACTATTGGTGGGAATGTAAACAGGTACAGCCACTATGAAAAACAGTATGGAAGTACCTCAAAAAATTAAAAATAGAATTACCATATGATCCAGCAATCCCACTTCTGGATATTTATCCAAAAGAATTGAAATCAGGATCTCAAAGAGATATTGGTACTTACATGTTCTTTGTAGCCCTACTTGTAATAGCCAAGATGTGGAAACATCCTAAATTTTCTTGATGATGGATGAATGGATTTTTAAAAATGCAGTATATACACACAATGGAATGTTATTCAGCCTTAAAAGAGAAGGAAATCCTGGGATATGTGACAACATAGCTGAATCTTGAGGATGTTGTGCTAAGTGAAATAAGTAAGTTGTGCCAGTCACAAAAGGATAAAAACTGTATGATTTCACTTATCCTACACAGTCAGACTTGCTAACAGATACATGAAAAAAGTGTTCAACATCATTAATCATCAGGGAAATGTAAATGAAAACTACAATGAAATATCACCTCACACCAGTCAGAATGGCAAAAATCAAAAACACAAGGAAGAACAGGTGTTTGCGAGGATGTGGAGAAAAAGGAGCCCTCCTGCACTGTTAGTGGGAATGCAACTGTGCAGCCCCTGTGGAAAACAGTATGGAGGTTCCTAAAAAGTTAAAAATAGAACTCCCTTATGATCCAGCACTCGCACTACTGGGTATTTACCTAAAAAAATACAAGAACACTAATTCAAAGGATATATGCACCCTTTTGTTTAAAGCAGCATTATTTATAATAGGCAAGATATGGAAGCAGCCCATTAACAAATGGATAAGGAAGATGCAGTATATAAACAATGGAATATTATTTAGCTGTAAAAAAGAATGAAATCTTGCCATTTGCAAGGACATGGATGGAGTTAGAGAGTATAATGCTAAGTGAAATAACTTAGAAAAAAACAAATAACATATGATTTCACACATATGTGGAATTTAAGAAACAAAACAAAAGAACAAAGAAAAAAAAGAGAGAAAGACAAACCAAGAAACAGACTCTTAACTATTAGAGAACAAACTGATGGTTACCAGAGGGGAGGGGGTGGAGGGATGGGTGAGATAGGTGATGGGGATGAAGGAGGGCACTTGTGATGAGCACGGGTGATGTATGGAAGTGTTGAATCACTATATTGTACACCTGAAGCTAATATAACACTGTATGTTAACTACACTGGAATTAAAAACTTTAAAAAATTTTAAAAAGGGAAATGCAATTCAAAACCACATAAGCTATCACCTAACACCTGTTAGAATGACTGTTATCAAAAAGACAAGAAATAACAAGTGTTGACAAGGTTGTAGAGCAAAGGAACCCTCATATACTGTTGATGAGAACGTAAATTGGTGTAGCTATTATTCAAAAAATTAAAAATAGAACTACCATATCACTCAGCAATGCCACTTCTGGGTATTTATCCAAAGAAAGCAAAAACACTGACATGAAAAGATACGCACACCCCCATGTTCACTGCAGCATTATCTACAATAGCCAAGACATGGGAACAGCCTAAGTGTCCACTGATGGATGAATGGATAAAGAAAATGTGATATATATATATATATAATATATATATATTAATTCCACAATGGAATATTATTCAGCAATTAAAAAGAATGAAATCTTGGCATTTGGGATAAGATGGACAGAACTTGAGGGCATTATGCTAAGTGAAATAAGTCAGACAGAGAAAGATAAATACCATATGATCTTATTTATATGTGAACATAAACAAACAAGCAAACAAAAACAAAAACCAAACCTGTAGATACAGAGGATAGATTGATGGTTGCCAGAGGCCGGGGGTGGGGGGTGGATCCAAAATGGATGAATTGGTCAAAAGGTACAAACTTCCAGTTATAAAAAAACAAGTCCTGTGGATGTCATGTACAGCATGTGACTATAGTTAACAATATTGTATTGTATATTCAAAAGTTGCTAAGAAAGTAGAACTTATAAGTTCTCATCACAAGAAAAAAAAATCGTAACTATGTATGATGATGGATGTTAACAAGACTTGCTGTGATCTGCTTGCGATATTTACATATATTGTATAATTATGTCATACACCTGAAACTAATATAATGTTATATGTTAATTATATGTCAATAAAAAAAGAAAATACTTTTGGAATAAGATCAACAAATTCAATTAAACCTTACACTTCATCTGTAGAAAGACTCTTAAAACCTTGCCTTCATAAGTCACATGCTTCTTTTTTACATATGAAGATACATATCAGGCCACAAACATCCCAAGTGAGGAAATAATTAGTGAAAAATTCTGTTAGAAGAATAAATGGACTTTCATATTTATAGAGTTGACAAAAGAAATAACATCTGAAGAATACAGTGGTTTATTTTTATTTATTTATTTATTTTTATTATGTTATGTTAGTCACCATACAGTACATCTTTAGTTTTTGATGTAGTGATCCATGATTCATTGTTTGTGTAGAACACCCAGTGCTCCATGCAGTACATGCCCTCCTTAATACCCATCACTGGGTTAACCCATCCCCCCACCCCCGTCCCTTCTAAAACCCTCAGTTTGTTTCTCAGAGTCCATAGTCTCTCATGGTTCGTCTCCCCCTCCAATTTCCCCCCTTCATTTTTCCCTTCCTTCTCCTAATGTCCTCCATGCTATTCCTTATGTTCCACAAATAAGTGAAACCATATGATAATTGACTTTCTCTGCTTGACTTATTTCACTTAGCATAATCTCCTCCAATCTCATCCATGCTGATGCAAAAGTTGGGTATTCATCCTTTCTGATGGCTGAGTAACATTTCATTGTATATATGGACCACATCTTCTTTTTTCTTTTTTTAAAGATTTTATTTATTTATTTGACAGAAAGAGACACAGCCAGAGAGGGAACAAGCAGGGAGAGTGGGAGAGGGAGAAGCAGGCTTCTCTCTGAGCAGGGAGCCCGATGCGGGGGCTCAATCCCAGGACCCCAGGATCATGACCTGAGCCAAAGGCAGACGCTTAATGACTGAGCCACCCAGGCACCCCTGGACCACATCTTCTTTATCCATTCTTCTATTGAAGGGCATCTCAGCTCTTTCCACAGTTGGGCTATTGTGGACATTGCTATGAACATTGGGGTGCATGTGGCCCTTCTTTTCACTACATCTGTACCTTTGGGGTAAATACCCAGTAGTGCAATTGCTGGGTCATAGGGTAGCTCTATTTTTAATTTTTTGAGGCACCTCCACACTGTTTTCCAAAGTGGCTGTACCAACTTGCATTCCCACCAACAGTGTAAGAGAGTTCCCCTTTCTCCACAACCTCTCCAACATTTGTTGTCTCTTGCCTTGTCAATTTTTGCCATTCTAACTGGTGTAAGGAGGTATCTCAATGTGCTTTTGATTTGAATTTCCCGATGGCTAATGATGATGAACATTTTTTCATGTGTCCGTTAGCCATTTGTATGTCTTCTTTGGAGAAGTGTCTGTGCATGTCTTCTGCCCATTTTGTGACTTGATTATTTGTTTTTTGGGTGTTGAGTTTGAGAAGTTCTTTATAGATCTTGGATATCAGCCCTTTGTCTGTGATGGCATTTGCAAATATCTTCTCCCATTCTATGGGTTGCCTCTTTGTTTTGTTGACTGTTTCCTTTGCTGTGCAGAAGATTTTCATCTTGATGAAGTCCCAAAAGTTCATTTTTGCTTTTGTTTCCCTTGCCTTTAGAGATGTGTCTTGAAAGAAGTTGCTGTGGCCAATGTCAAAGAGGTTATTGCCTATGTTCTCCTCTAGGATTTTGATGGATTCCTGTCTCACATTGAGGTCTTTCATCCATTTTGAGTTTATCTTTGTGTATGGTGTAAGAGAATGATCGAGTTTCATTCTGCTGTCCAATTTTCCCAGCACCATTTATGGAAGAGACTGTCTTTTTTCCATTGCATATTTTTTTCTCTTTTGTCGAAGATTATTTGACCATAGAATTGAGGGAATACAGAGGTTTAAAATGGAGAAGCTAGGGGCGCCTGGGTGGCTCAGTCAGTTAAGTGTCTGCCTTCAGCTCAGGTCATGATCCCAGGGTCCTGGAATCAAACCCCAGTTGGGCTCCCTGCTCAGCAGGGATTCTGCTTCTCCCTCTCCCTCTGCAGCGCTCCCCAGTTGTGCTCTCTCTCAAATAAATTTTAAAAATCTTTAAAAATAATAAATAAATAAATAGATGAATAAATAAAATGGAAAAGCTATTCACCCCACTGAGAAAAGAAAGTCGCTCTCTGATCCTTCTTCCCCCCCACCCCCAAGACCCTAGTCAGTTCTTCTCCCCAAACACCAGTCCATTACCACCACCCACCTCATAGGTTTCAGTAGCCAGACATACAAACATACACACTTCTCCTCCATGGGAAGCAAGGTCTTAACTAGGATTCAACTAGGATAGAGAGGGGTGGTCCCTCTAGTTTATTTTCATCCACTGCTAAGATGTACCACTAAAGGGAAAGGAGAACTCCAACCAAAGCTGGGGAGAAAGCCAGAGAAAAATGATTTTTAAGTACAGCACAGAATTTGTTGCTAAGTCTGTCAACTGCCCAGCTTCCTCAAACACCTGAATTATAGTGAAAAGGGAGATTGTGATAAAATGCAGAAGAGAAATCTCTGTAAGACATTGAGAACAAAGGGAAGCCTTGTTTCCTAAATCAGATACCAAATGGGAGTGAGGAGCGCTCCCCACTTGAGGATACGGCCGCCTTAGTGGCAAGCGGGTCCTGCCCATGTTGGTGCCTCTGATCGGCAGTGGCAGCAGCAGCCTTGGCTGATGCTCAGTACCTGTGCCAAGCTCTGCAGCATCTGCTTACTCGCCTGGAACCACAGGAAGGAAGAATTTGAAAGAACCATGGGTTGTAGAACAGTTGATGGGGAGAACAAAAAAATATATATCATTTTGCTATTGTTTTCATCCTATTTTTTTCCCTGGGCTGGTATATTCTAGGAAACTATGGATTACAAGAACTTCAGACTCCATCCCTTTTATTTCTTTCTCCATATCACTGCTCAAGCCTTCTTGAGCTGTTAGCTGGACTATTGCAATAGCATCCCAACTGGTTTGCCTGCCTCCCCCATTTCTAACCCATCAAATGCAACTTAACCAGATTGTCTTCCTGACTAATCAGTGTCGCCATGTCACCACATGATCAAATTAAGTACAAACCACTCCCTGTTTCCCTGATAATTTGGTTGCAGCCCACCTCTGCAGCCTTGAGCTCTGATTAAACAGCCTCTTTCCCAGGCCCCCAGTATCCTATGCTTAGGTCTCTGCCTCTTCCCTGTCTGGGTGCATTATGATCCTGCCGCTTCTTCAAGGTTTATCTCAAAGAACACCTTCTCCATGGAGCCCTTCCCAACTCCCAACATTGCTCTGTTATCACCCGCCTGAGTCCCCACAGCGCATTGCTCACACCTCTCCTCTAGCAATGAGAATTTATAAAGCATCTCCGCTGTGCCAGGCAAGATTCGATAGGCATGACCTCCAGGAGCTTATGTCTAGAAAAGGAGACATATACTACAACAGATAAAATGTATAATGAGCTGGTAAGTGATGCATCAGAACTGAAACACACTTTTATCGACACTTGATAACACTCTTAGGTAAATGGCAACTTCAGTCTGGTCCTGAGTTATCTGTGTATCTCCCACACCTCCCATCACCAATTGATTGTACTTTGCCTGAGAAGATGTCTTACTCTGTCTAGATCCAGAGCAGTAATTCATACACTGCCTGGCACACAGACATTTTTTTTTCATTCAAATGAATTCCAATTTGAATAGAAGAGACAGAAAGTCCTCTTCATCTCTAATCCACATCCTTCTGTCATCTCCAATGGCCTGGGACACCTACCTTACTCTTCCAGCAGGAGAAACAATAGAGCTTGACCATTTACAGAGGTACTGGGTAGCCTCAACCCCCAACTACATCCCTGTCTAAATTTGAAAAGCCAATATCAAAATCTTTCCTGGAAACTATTTTCTCCAGGTCCCAATATCTTCAAGTTCCTTGAAATAGGAACAAGAAGCAAAACATAAAACATTAACAAATAAGAAACAAAACTAAATAACTACATCAGAGAAAGAACATAACTTATTTAAATTCCACAGTGTCGGCATTAAGTAAAATAAGAGGATTATAAAAAAGAGCTAAAATAGTCAAAGTCATGGGAGCAAAGAATTGTGGGACTGGGGGGATGGAAATAGGGAATTGCTAATCATTGGGTATAAAATTTCTGTTACACAAGATAAATAAGTTCTAGATATCTGCTGTACAACATTCTGCTTATCAATAACAATACTGTGTTGTGCACTTTAAAATCTGTTAAGAGGGTTGATCTCATGTTAGGTGCTTTCACTATAACTAAAAAAAAATTACTCAGTGCTAAACCATGAAATCCATGAATGAAAGAGAAGGTGTGCAACAAAGGCAGATTCTGATAATTACATTCTGGCAGAATGAAAGAAAATCAAATCAAATAATCTCACATCAACATTCAAGTTACACACACACACACACACACACACAGTGTACAGATGTAAAGAGCCTAAGACTCGGTATTAAAAGATGTGGATTCCAATTCCTGTTTTTGTCCCTCTTGTTTGACCTGGAGCAAATAATCTGACCTCTCTGGGACTCAGATGCCTTCTGTATAGAGGTTTAGGCTAAAATGATCTCAGAAGTCCCCTTCAGCTTTGAAATTCTAAAATTCTGGGATTATATTGAAAAGAAATTATTTTCCCATGATTCTACATGGATGTGATGCTAACTTCCAGCTATGGCTATAAACCATAACTAGTAAGAATGATATTACACTCCATAATCACAAGAAGGCTTTCGGTTGTTTTAATTTGGACTAGAGATCTGAGAATATTGACATAACAATTTGGAGAAGTATTAGGATTTTTATTTTAAAGTGGTTACAGCAAAGAGTCTAATAACATTCAGTAACATAAAGTTTTTTGTTAGAAAGGAGTTCTAGGAAATAAAAGATGCTAACTCGTTTTTCATTTTAAAATAAATGCACCCAGCACTGCAAATCCAAGGAGATATGCAAAACTAGGGACATAGTAAAGAGTCAGTGTGATGAGAAAAAGGAATTACTTTAAACTGATCTCCTGGCCTTTATTGTCTTTTATGATATGACTATGGCTGTTAATAAGGTTGCCCATATATCATAGTTTGTCTGGGACAGTCCTGGTTTATGTCTTTGTTCTTATGTAATTAAGGATATTTCTCCCTTTTACTCTCGAAAATGTCCTAGTTTGGATGCGAAGTTATAAGGTCACCCTATTGTTAGTAGATTCATTTCTGCATTGCTTAATTCCTAAACCCACTTCAAAGATATTCTTCATCTGGTTCTCAAATGTTTCTTCAGATGGGCCTTATGAAAACCAATTGCAGCCAGAAGAGTTGGTTTTCCTCTTTCTTTTTCATTTCCTTGCTGCAGCATTATGAAGAGCCACATTTGTCACAGTGATTTAAATTGCTGATGTTAGTGTGATTTCTTTCTGACATATAAAGAGCTCGAAGTCATTACTCCTTGCCTTATGACAAGAAAAAGCTGGGCAAACTGAAAAATCAAAGAATTTTCTTGTACCCATCAGAGAACTGCAGTCACAGGGCAAACCACCTCCCCTGAATCTGGAGAGTCAATCACAACCCAAAGATACCTGGAACAGGAGCTGCCAGAATATTTAAACAGTAATTTTGACAAATTTATTGGAGGCTGAGATCAGACTAGCAAGGCAGTGAAAAACTCCTGGGGCTACAGTCATGGAGTGGGACCCACATGTTCACAGGCCTCTCCTCCAAGGACCCCACCAGGTTCTTACAAGCAGGATTCCAAAAAGCTCCCCAAGTGAATTATCAGGAGTAGAGAAAGGGTTGCCAAAACGAAATCATCCCAGGTTCTTCTCCCTGACAAAGGACTGACCTCCAACGGAAGGACTGAAGAGACAATTCTGAAACCTTATCCTCACTGAGGAAGGAAACGAGGCACTCCCGCTTCTGCAGCCTTCCTGTCTCACCTAAGGAAAAACAAGTACATAAACCTACAGTCAACAGGGCAGAGGATTTTGTGGAAAGTATCTGGAGATACTGAAGTCAAGAAAAGAACTGGGGGCAAAGAAGGGGGAAAGCTCTGTTTGGGAGAAGGGACAGAAACACTTCTGAGTCACTCCTGAGATGAGACAACTAAAAGATGGAGACTTAATTATAAAATCAGAGAATGCCCTTTCCCCCACAGCCTCTCATGATGCTAACAGCAATAGTAACTGTAGTCATAATGGAAAGTAGCTGAGAGAGCTGTGAGACACAGCAGGTCAAAGGAAAACCCCAAAAGCAAGAAGGGAGGAAAAGACAAACCCACTAGCAGAATGTGAAGCCTCTAGTGTTTATAGCTGAAACAAACACTAAACACAGCCCAATTCCAAGCCAGAATAACATAGATCCTTGCACAAATAGCCTTTTACCTCAGTTCTTATTACCAGATAAAACACACCTAACTTTCAAAAAAATTTTTTGGAAAGTGTGCCAAAAGACAAGAAAAACACAGACATAGAGAAAAAGCAAGAATCAGAACCAGACTCAGATAGGACCAATTATCAGAAAGGTAATTAAAAGTAATTACAATGACTGTGTTAAATGCTCTAATGGAAAAAGTAGATAACATGCATGAATGGATGGATAATGTAAACAGAGAGATGGAAACTCTAAAGAAAAATCAAAAGGAGGTGACAAAAGTCAAAAGCATAGTAACATAAATAAAGAATGTCTTTAATGGGCTCATCAGTAGACTAGATAGAGCTGAGGGAAGAATCAGTGACTTTGCTGGTGGGTCAATGGATAGTTCTCAAACTGAAATTCAAAGAGAAAAAAAAGAATAAAAAAATAGAGCAGAACATCCCAGAACCATGGGGAAATTATAAAGGTGTAACATGCATAATTGGAATATCAGAGATAAAATAAAAAAGAGAGTGGAGTTGAAGAAATGTCTGATAATTTTCCGAAATTATTGACAGACACCAAACCACAAATCCAAGAATTTCAGGAGACATCATGTCAGTTAAATACCAAGAAATCTACACGTAGATGTTATCATATTCAAACTCCAGAAAAACAAAAACAAAAACTGGAAGACATCACAGTGAGGATAAACGTTTTGCCTCTAGAGGAATAAAGATAAGAATGACAGCTGAGGGGTGCCTGGGTGGCTCAGTCTGTTAAGCATCTGCCTTTGGATCAGGTCATGATCCTAGGGTCCTGGGATTGAGCCCCACTTCGGGCTCCCTTCTCAGTGGGGAATCTGCTTCTCCCTCTCCCTCTGCAGCTCCCCCTGCTTGTTCTCTCTCTGTCAAATAAATAAATAAAATCTTTAAAAAAAAATTAAAAAAAGAATGACAGCTGACTTCTCCTCAGAAACCATGCAAGCAAGAAGAGAGTGGAGCGAAATCTTCAAAGTGTTGAAGATTGAATTCTACATCTAGAATATGCCAGATGTCTATACATAGCAAAATTAGCCTTCAAAAATGAAGGAGAAATAAAGACTTTCAAAGACAAACAAAAACTGAGGGAACTCATTGCCAATAGACCTACCCTGGAAGGTTTAAGGAAAGTCTTCAGGCAGAAGGAAAATGATCTAAGTCAGAAACTCAGATCTACAAAAGAAAGGAAGAATATTAGAAAAGGTATAAATAAAGGTAAGTAAGTTCTTTACTTTTTCTTATTTTTAACTGGTCTATAAGGGAACTGTTTAAAGGAGTTACAACAACAATGTGTTTGTTGTTTACAGCATATGGATAAGTAAGATGATATCGGCAGTGTCACAGGGATGGAGGAAGGACTTGGAATATTCTAGTATAAGGTACCTGCATTACATGAGGCGATATAGTATTATTTGAGGGTAGACTTAGAGTAGTTGTAGGGTATATTGCAAAGTCTAGGACAACGACTAAAATGTGTTTCAAAGAGGTATAAATGATATGAGAGGAGAGATAAAAGGGGATCAAATAAAATTCTCAATTAAAACCAGAGAAGGTAAAAAGTGGAAGGGAGAAATAAGGTATAAATGCAGCAAATAGAAAACATTTACAAAGATGGGAGATTTTCACCCAGCTATATTGATAATCAATTTAAATGGGACTGGCCTAAACATACCAGTTAAAAACCAGAGATTGTCAGGTTGGATAAAAAAAAAAAGATCCAACTCAGTTTAAAAATTAGGACTCAATATATTAACCATGCTTCTAGCTTCAGTAAACTCTGTGTTTTAACACCTATTCTACATGTATATGTTGACATGTCTTTTTCTAGGCAACCCAGTAATATATCTTAGTCACCTTTCCTTGACTTCCTGCCTCCCACATTGCCCTCCCTGCAGTGGAGTGTGCTTTGCTTTCTTTTCTTTTTTTTTTCTTTTTAAGATTTTATTATTTATTTGAGAGAGAGAAAGAGCGAGAGAGAGAGCACAAGCAGGAGAGAGGGAGAAGCAGACTCCCCGCTGAGCAGGGAGCCTGATGTAGGGCTCTATGCCAGCACCCTGGGATCATGGCCTGAGCCAAAGGCAGACGCTTAATGGACTGAGCCACCCAGGCATCCCTGGAGTGTGCTTTTCAAATACAAGCTAATTAATCCAGACACCACGCTCCCAACCACACTGAGTAATTATCCCCTTGCTCTAACTACCAGATCCAGGTGCCCCTATGCCCAGGAGCCCACTGAAATTATGCAAACTAACCAATCCTAAGCCTGCTTGTCCTTCCTTGCCATTTTCATCCTAAAGAAAGCTCAATAAAGACTCTTGCCAACAGTTCCCCTCTCTCTGCCTCTTGACTGACCCTGATGCTTCCCCGCGTGGCTCCCTGTGGCATGGTGTGTCCCCTCCTCTTAGGAACTGTGAGTAATAAACTGTCTTTTTAACGGCAATCATCTCCTGATTATTGACCTTACTAAAACCTCAGGTTTTCTATCAATACATTATACTTTGAAACACTCAGACACATAAGAAGTAAAAAGATGGAGAAAGCTGTATCATGCTAACACTAAGTTTTAAAAAGCTGGGGTGACTATATTCATTTTAGACGAACGGTAGCTACCTTGCGATACGATGACGTTTTCCGAAGCCATTGCACAAGTACCACCACAGGGTGAGATTTCTCTAAATCTCTTGTAATTAAAGAAATCCTTTGTCATTTAAGGTTCCTGTCTACCAGTGTAAGGCATTAGGCTGACAAAGATAATGTAATTCTATTTTGCATTTGGATCCGACGTATGTGCCATGCACAGAAGTGTTAAGGGTGAATGAAGACGGAGATGTTTCATGGACTCGCTCAGAGACTGATGGGCTCTGGAAGACAAATGATGAGAAAGAACAATGGCTGGAGACAGGTGGGCACCCAACAAATGGATGACCTGCTGGGCTGGATGGGAACATATTTACTTTCATGTCAAAATAGCTGGTAAAAACAATCCCCACCTCATCACTTCCATGAACAATGATTCAGATATAGAAACAGGATGGGGCTCACCATGTCTTGTCTGTGGTGCCTTACTTGTCCTGAAATGCTATCTGACTTCAGGCAGGAATCTGAGCCAAGTTAAGAGGATGCCAAAGAAGAAATATTCTCTTCTGGTGGAAGCTATATATAGAGGGAAGTTTTATGACTTAGAACCCAGGAGTTCCCAATCCTTTATAGAAGGTCTGTATCCTCTGGACCTGTCCACAAATAACCATGCCATTATTTATCCATTCCAGTGAGAGTAAGAAGCTAAATATTTTACACAGTGGGTTGTCAAAAATGAGATTATGTGTGTTATGTACAAGGATGCCAGCTTTTGCAATTAATTATTGTTCCCACGAAAAATGAGTATTAACCAATGTCCTAACTTCTTATGCCTTTTCCCTTGCATGTGTAAAGACCCTCAGCCTTCTCAGATCTCTCTTTTCTTGACTTGCTTGGCTTTCTATGCCTCTCTCTTTGAGAAAGAATGACTGGCTAGGCAACTCTTGGACATTGTTTTTGTTTTTTCTATAATAACCCTGAAAAAAGCTCAACCTTCCTCGAGTTGGATCTAAAAACTCTATCATCAGTGGATCCTACTGAATTAGTTTGGCCAACACATAGCAGAGCATCAGAGCATACTTGCCTCGATAATCTGTAAACTGTTATACATGTATAAACTCTAGCATTTTTCATTCTCTTCTTACTCTTCTACTGTTAACTTTTCTTTAAAAGATCCCTTTTCTTTTCATTCCCATGTCAGCTTCTCCCTTCTCAAAAAAGGCTGGAAAAAAAAGTTTATAATTTGTTTTTTCTTTTTCATGAGAACATGGATCTAAAGCACTTAACATGGTACCTGACATAGAGTGGATGGACATGAAATATTGACTTTCATGCCCTTCCCTATGAAAGATTCAAACAAACAAACAAACAAACACCTTCTTGCTTTCTGGCTTTCTTTATTGATGCCTTTTTGGAAGAAGATGCATCTGTAAGAGTCTGAACAATCTGATTTTATCAAGGGACCCTTCTGTCTCCTTCTTTTTAGGCCTTCGTGTAGTTCCTCACCCCCAGCCCCCAGGTTGAACCCATTTCAGCCCAGGGGTGTTTTGCTCTTTTTTGAGGACCCAGACAGGAATCCTGAGTATGGGGCCTGTTGCTGGCTGAGTCTGAAGAAATACTCTCGTTCAGATGACATCACTCTTCTCCTCAGCCCCCAGTAGCCCCTCACAGACTTAGTTGTAAGGAAGAATTTTCCTTCCACTCTTTTGGCCCAGGATAAGTCTTTTAAAAAGTGCATTATTTGAAGAAAAGTCAAGCTGATGTGGGATTTGGGGGAAAACAAACAAATAAATCCAATTTGTGTGGTGGGATTTTATCCCCTCCCCTACTACACACACACCACAATCTAAACCTTATCATGGCTTTCAGTGCCTCTTCCCACCAGTGAAAGCTACTTGTGTCAGGACTCTTCTTTCTCTCCTCACGCCTGGTTCGAAAGGGAGACCTTTGAAAGGCAGGGTGAAGAGATGTCCAAGTTATGCTGTGATAGTCGTAGAAACTCTTCTAGTTGCTTCCTTCTGACAAATATGCAAGACCCCTGTCTAGTTTCTGGGGCACGGTAAGGGTCCATTACCGACCCTGCAAGATGGTCGGCTGTCAACATGACTGGATGGGTTTTGCAGCCACACAGGTGGAGTTGCCAGAACCCCAGTGACTACCGAGGGCAACAGGGATCCAGGGAGGGACAGGTTAGCCCACAAGGTAATTCATCTTCTAAAAGCAAAGCAAAAAGTCTTTATGCCACATGATTCCATTTATATGAGATTTTAGAAAAGGTGAAACTATGGTGACAGAAGGTGGATCGGCAGTTGCCTGGGGCAGTGGTGGGTGCCGAGGTGCAAAGGAACATGAGGGAAATTTCTGAGATGATAGAAATGTTCTACATCTTGATTGTGGTGGTGGTTAGATGATATATCAAAGCTCGTTGAATTGTACCTTTAAAATTACACTGCAATACGTATCTAATTAAAAACACAAACAAACAGTGTAAGACACCCTCACTTAAAATGGGTGGGAGGGCCAAGGGTGCAAACTAAACCAGCCCCCTCAATTCCTCTCCTCCCTACATCTCCTGGGGGACCTCCTCCATTGGAGATCCATGGTCTGGATGTCCTGGTTATTGACTGAAGAGAGGGAGCGCCATCGAGTGGTGCAGATTGCCTTACTTATTTTCTCTTCCTCATTTTCCTTGCGGCTCCAAAGGCACTGTGGAGAATGATAGCCGTACATGGTGATAATGAAATAAATCTGGAATCATGTTCGAATCACTTCTGCTCCTAACTGGGCCTTCTTGAAAAGCAAGGGGAGTCATACCTATATCCCCAGATTCCATTTCCCCATGTCCATCTCAGCAGAAGTGCTATGGCATTCCTTGTTTGCCGTTTTGCTGGGACCCGAGAACATGGTGCCTTACCCTGGCACTGCCTGGCCCCTTGTAGAGAGTGGTACCATTAGACCAGCCCCCAGGACCCTCTTTACTCTCTATGCCCACCTTGTTTCTTTAAGAATGTCTCTTCAGTTCTTCAGGAGGTTCCAGAACTCACAGTGTAATATATCTCTATATGTTTTTATTAATCCCAGGGACTCAGGATTAGGTTGAAATTTATTAGAGAAAATTTAAATCATTGTGCAATTTAATTGCAACTTTGAAGAGATTCCTGAGGGACATTTTTTTTTTTAACTTTTACTTGAAAATTTAATGAAATAACCCCTTGGTCATTAATCTGCCTGGGGAGTTGGTGGGGAATGTGTTCACACCTGCAGTGATATATACTCCAGACTTCATTCAATTTTAAATTTCTGCGAGCTCAACTCACCTACCGGGGTCACTGAAAGTCATTAAAATGTTTTAAATCCACTCAAGCCCTAAGGGATACCTTTATAATTACAGTTATGTATAAAATTGTGTAAAGTAGGTGAACAATTCTGAAGTCACTATACAACAAACACAAAAATGGTGAGGAGGTGCATTTATGAAAAGACATTTCTCAAAGAAAATTCTACTAAATCCAGCAACCCCTTTGATATTGAGGGTGGGGGCATGATTATCCATTGGACATGAAGGGAGAGCAGGAGCCCATTGGGGCTTCTATTTGTTGTCCAGGTTTTGGATGCTAGAGGACCAGGTGCCACTATGGCTGGACTTTGTTACTTCTTATTTCATAAAGTCTATTTCTCTCTGATAAAGTCTTAAAGTGGAAGGGGCTTATATTCATCTTCGGAGAGAGCAAGAAAGTGAGAGCTGAAAAGAATCCTGTTTTGGAGACAAAAATCCCAATGGATAGGCCCAGCGGTGGCCACCATTGGGAAGAAAGCATCCTTGGGACCCTCAGTAAAGAAGAAAGGAGAGTATGGGAGCTGACTTGGCTCTAAGGTAACAGGAGTAGAGAGCGTCCCCCATTCATGGCCTGAGGGCTCCTGGTTGCTCCATGGGAAAGAGGCGGAAGTCATATTTCACTTGGCGGTAGCCCCACAAAGTACCTGGAATATGCCTATCGAATGCCCAGCATTTCTAACTTGTAAGTTCCTTAATGTTATTTTTTGAGATACAAGGAGTTAGTGGTGGCATATCGCTTCTTCTCATGGTGCTTTTTCTCTGGTAAAACTGCCTCCCCTTCACGTGCCTCTCCAAGTACCAATACAGTGCTGCTAAGAGATCTGAAGATGACTGAAAGCTCTCAGTCTGTGAAAACCATTACAGTACAGAACATTTATGATACAGGCTTAAAAAGAAATGCACCATGTCCCAAGCTTTTTAGACTGATAACAATAATCCCATTCTTTGTTCTGTCCTAGATTTTGAGAGGACAAAAACGAAATCTTCAGAATCATGAAACCTGCACTACCATAAAATAAAAGTCTGTCTGTCTTTGGTCATCGTAAGATGCAGGCTTTTCTTCTTCCAGAACCTGGAGGGTCATAAAGGTGTTCTCTTGTAACACAGGCTAGTTTTTGTCTGTGCTGAACATTTCCTCTAGTTGATCTTTGCTCTGCTTCAGCTCAGAAAAGAAAGCAACACCATAGTTATTCTGGTAAGCTCATGTTGTGAAAGGGAAATGTTTCCAAAGTACCTGGCATAATTGTGCCCGGTATATGTTGGCAGGTGGAAGCTTTTGTCCTGGGGACCTCTCCAGCCTTGTGCTTGACCTCTCTGTTGTAGGACATCTATTTCTGTGCACATCTTCTACAGAAGTTTCCCCATTGTTTAGAGCCTTGTGGGCAGAGGCTTATGAACTGCTGCTTCTTGTTCCCGAAGATTCCTAGCACAGATGAGAGCCACTGTCGGATGCCTGTTGACTCTGTCCCAAATTCTTATTTTCTGTTCCAGCGTCATCGCTTCCTTAGATGATTTCTGTTTGTTTCTATCATCAGGAAAAATATTTGGCTTTCTCTCTGTATCAGGGGAAACAAATTCTGTTTTATCTCCTAAGTGTCACTATTGATAAGAGGCGACCCGGAGAACAGCAAAGCATGGTGGAGCTGGGACTGCTGGACGGTGGAAAGGCACCTGGCGTACACCTCTTTGCAACCACAATTCCAGGTTAGAGCTGCACAGGGCAGTTGTGGTGAATGTGGGGAGGGAGTCACCTGCTTCTAGGGAAGAAGGGGTGACCATTTCCGGTTACCACCATGCTCATTGTCGGAGCCAGTTTTGTCCAAATTCTTGTACTGTGGTTTATTACCACATAGTTCTCTTAAGGCTAAACCTTGTAGGAGAAAATACTCTACACGTCTCTGTTATGTATCTTACATTTCAGACATTTTCTGTTTTCTTGCTGTCACTGCTTTGTTTTGTAGCTGGGCAGTTTAATATTTCCAGAGCAAAGACATCAACCAAGAAAATGGGGTAAATTGTCCATAGTCACATCCTAACTCAGATATCATCACTGAAGTTGGACAATAATTTGCTTGCTCTCAGGAAAACTTTTAAGCCCCAAACCTAAAAGAAGTTTTTATGTGCAAAAGCAAACCAAAGCACTAGAAAAAAATTATAACCTGGCTGAGTTGTTATCAGTGCCTTTAAGCTCTCTACTAACTAAATCTTAATGAAATCTGAAAAACAAAACCCAGAACCAACCTTACCTGAGAGGTGACTTCTTCATACAAGGACACACCTCTTAATTCAAGGTATGATGGAAATAATTGCTTTTAGGGCCTAACTTAACATGTCTACGTGGTCAGAAGAGAACAAGAAGTGTCATTCAAATTAATAACTGGAGTGGGTTTTTTATACTATATGCCAAACACAGAGGAAATTAGAGGTGGAAAGTAAACTCTTGCCATTTATATTCTGGGCAAACTACCTCTTAGGTTATTTGCAATTGGAGGTGCCAGTTATTTCAGCTGTGTTCCTTTCTTTTTGTGACACATTTTGAAAAATCATTCAGGTTCAAGAACAATATATATTAACTAATCACTTGAGTCTTTTCACTTGAGACGTTTAAGACCTTAATGGAGCTCATTTTTTTTTTCCTTTTTACTGTTGTTATGTTCTGTTGTTATGTTATGTACTGTTGTTATGTTATGTTGTTATGTTAAAGACATAACTTTATGAACAACAATCTCATATTAAAATAGGCATGAACTTATTAAGCAAGGAGACTTGATGTAAGGGTTGGATTAAAGTTAACACAATAGAAACTTGTCACAGCTTTGCAGTTTCTAGAACAGCTGGAATGGAGATCTGCTGTTTTATAAGGCCTAAGTCATTTTATAACTTTTAAACAGTGACTACATCAGTAGATATTTTCATGAGTTTGTATTTCTGATAAAATCTCTTTCATACACATTACTTTCGGACAGAATTTTTGAAAATAGATGTACACATTTTATAAGCAGAAAGATTCAAGGCTGAAGTTGTAAATGTTACCAGTTTATTTCAGTTGGATTACTTGGGTCATTTGAGATTATGAGCACTCTCTGGGGGCTTGGGGTAGAGATATATTTCCATTTCATTGTTCTTTTCAGCTTTGAAATAGGACTTAAGCTAATGTATAGCAGCCCATGGAGAAGGAACCAGAACCACCATTGGTTCATTTATATAACTAAACACTAGATGGCGCTGTCCCCTGGAGGCATTAACTGGAACACTAAGTTTTTTAAAAGCCTACTGTCAGGTTGGTTTGTTATTTTGTGTTTTCCAGAAGTCAGATAAAAATATTCCCTTTCCTTTTTGTTCTTAATGAAGCTTTAACTTTGTGAATAAGCATCTACACTTGAAACAAACATGGACTTCTTGAATAATATAACTCTGAGTAAGATGTCAGCTAAAGGTAAATGACAGAATGGTAACTGTTACAGCTTCATGGTACCAAGAACAGACTCAAGGAACTTGTTTACCTTTCTGTTGTTGTTGTTAACAAACTTAATTTTTTTTTAATTTTAAAAAAGATTTTATTTATTTGAGAGAGAGAGAGCATGAGCGGGGTGAAGAGCAGAGGGAAAAGCAGACTCCCCACCAAGCAGGGAGCCAGACGTGGAGCTTGATTCCAGGGTTCTGGGATCATGACCTGAGACCAAGGCAGATGCTTAACTGACTGAGCCATCCAGGCACCCCACAAACTTTATTTTTAGAACAGTTTTAGATTTACAGAAAAATTTCATAGCTAGCACAGCAAGTTCCCCTATACCTTGCATCCAGTTTCCCCCACTATGGTCCATTTGTCACAACTAATGATATTGATACATTATTATTAACTAAAGTCCACACTTTCTTCAGGTTTGCTTAGTTTTTACCTAATGTTCTTTTTCCGTTCCAGGATCCCATCTAGGATACCACGTTAGATTTAGTCCTTGTGTCTCCTCAGGCTCCTTGGCTGTGACAGTTTCTCAGACTGTCTTCATTTTTGATTATCATGAAGGTTTGGAGTGTTACTGGTTGGGTATCTTATAAGATGCCCCTGCATTGGAATGTGTCCGATGTTTCCTAATGATTAGATTGGGGTGATAGATTTGGGGGAGGAAGACCACAAAGGTTAAGTTTCATTTTATCCTATCAAGGATACATACTATCAATGAGACTAATCACTGTTGCTAATGTTGACTTTTATCACCTGGCTGAGGCAATCTTTGTCAAGTTTCTTCACTCTTAAGTTACCTTTTCCCTCCCTTCCCACACTTTCCTCCTTGGAAGGAAGTCGTTATGCACAGTGACCACTTAAGGAGTGGGGTGTTATGCTTCGCCTCTTTGAAGGTGAAATATTTACATAAATTATTTGGAATTCTTCTGCATGAGAAAATTTTCTCTTCTCCACTTATTTATATGTTGAATTGTTTATTTATACCAGTGTAGACTCATGAATTTTTATTTTACACTCTGGGTTATAATCCAGTACTTCTTGATTTATTTGGTTATTCAAATTATTCCAGCTTCGGCCCTTGGGAGCTCTTCCAGTTGGCTCCTGTGTCCCTTTGACATGTCCCCATCACTGTGGGGTTTTTTTTTAAGCAATCTGTTTGCTTTTTAATAGATTTTAATAGTATTTAGCTCCATTATTCTTTGAGCATTTCTCTTTTCCATTGTTAAAGTAATAGACGATAATGAAAATTGAAAGATAAAAGAAAAAAGCTCAATTCAATCTTTATTACTTGAGTGTGTTCTCTTGAAGTGCCTTCTTTTCTTTTTTTCTTACTTTGCATACTTTACGCCATTTCTTTTTTTTAAAAAAATAGGTCTAATTGTTCTTTGTAAATAATTCATATTTGGGTTAATTCTATTTAACAATACATTATGAACATTTTCCTGCCTCATTAATATGTATCACTTAAAGTGTTCTACATGGATCAATTAACCTTTCCTTTTAATTGATTAAAATTGACCCATAAATACCCTTGGTGCATTGCATAATTCTGAATGCTTAGCAGGTCTTTAACACATAGGGACTGAATAAATTAGCTCTTTAGAGAGTTTCGATATTTTTGAACTATAAATAGTGCTGAAAGGAGTGTGTTTGAGTCTACGAGTTACTTAAGTACTTTTACATATTTAAGATTTCTAGAAGTTGAGCTGAGTCCAATAATAGCGTCAATATTTTTGAAGCTCTTAATTCATGATTAGACTTTACAAAATTGGGCAAATTGCATGAGGCCAATCATTGCAAGAAAGAGAAAAATATTGTCCAGACTATCCAAATAAGCAAGGGGTCGGTCACTGGTTGAGAATCTCAGCAGAATGGGCTGATTAATGAGACAGAAGACTGATCATAGACATGATATCTAATTCAGAGTCCGGGAGTTGCCCTTCTCTGCACACATTCTCACTACTGTGCTAAAACTCAGGGAAGTTGGGTGACCAATTTATTTCCACTTTGTTCAACACGGTGCAGGAGGAGAGGAATCCATATCATGGGCAGCACAGGCAACATCACCCTCTTATGCACCTTCGTAAGTGGGCAGAACACTGAGAATTCAAATTTCTCCCTAAGGTCTCTGCTTAATGACACCTTGGAGCTAGCCATGACGGTCATTAAAAAGTTAACACAGTAGCCTGAAAAACCCAGAAAATACCAGAAGCTAGACTCCTACTTGATGGGAGGTGATCCATTAAAAGAATGAAAGATTTCCTTTTGTCCTCTTAAAGAAGTTTTACAATTATTTTTCTCTCACAGGAGAGAGTTCAGTCCTTGTTTTGCATTACTTGATGTAATAACATGGGAGTTTGTGGGGTTGCACATTCAGATTTTATTTATTTTTTTTTTTAAAGATTTTATTTATTTATTTTAGAGAGAGACTAGGGAGGAGCAGAAGGAGAGGGACAAGCAGACTCTGCACTGAGCGCAGAGCCCGATGTGGGGCTTGGTTCCAGGAGCCTGAGATCATGACCTGAGCTAAAAACAAGAGTCAGATGCTTCAATGACTGAGCCACCCAGGCGCCCCTGCACATTCAGATTTTAAACCTCACACCTATTGTTGAACGTTGGTTTGGGGATATGCGTCTGGTGGTGACTCACCATTTTCCAGTTCTGCTCTGTGACGAGCCCGGGGTGCTCTCACTTCTTCCTCTGCCTCAAGTTTAGTCTTCTGGACAGAGAACCCATTTTTCTAACCTACAGCACGCATCCCAGAAGCTTGTGCATGGGGGAATTCGCTCCTTAAAGGGATTCTTTGTTATACTATTGATAAATAAAGACGGAAAGTCTTTCTTATCCGACTCTTTGGAGTTGAGAGTTTTAATCTGATTCTTAAGTTTTTCATTCTTTCTTTTTCTTCATTTCTTCCCACAGCCCGAGCAGCTCTCTGCAATATGGTTTGGCTCTGTTGACAGATGGGAAGCTGCTGTTGAGAGAGATAAGTGATAACAGAATCACTCTGGGGTGTGTGTGTGTGTGTGTGCAGTGGGGGCGAGGTGTGTGTCTAGGTGTTCTTAATATGAACTACACTCCAACTCGTCCAGCACCCAGCACCGCCGGCGATCGATAAATGTTAGTGGGTGGAATAAATGGGTGAACAGCTGGTATCTTGTTGTTATACATTTCCCATAGTTGAGATCAACTCACTCCTATTTCTTATCCACGAGTTCTGGTTTCTTTAGGGATAAAAGTCATTTTAAATGACATAACAACCAAACACCGCACTCGCTGAAGATTCTGGCAAGTAATAATAGGAAAGCATTCTGTCTCTGAAATAATTTTATGTTAAAAAAAAAAGCGTGGCACACTTACATGTCCCCTGGAATAATGACATGGTGGAAGATGATCGCTCCTGATGATAATTACCACCTGTGCGTGTGTCCGTGCGCAAGCCCCGATCTGGGGCCGCAAACACACGGTCCATCATGTTTTTCCATCCTCAGATTCAGAGATTACTCGGGCTGCTGCTGTTCCAGAGCTCTCTAGCCAGTGTGATTCCCCCTCTGGGGCTGCCTTCGGAAGCTTGGGGCGGGATGGAGGGAGGTGCGGGGGAGGAGGGGGACGGGGGACCGGGGGACTGGGGGAACTGGGCCTGCCCAATAAGCAGAGCAAGGCCCTTGCGCTGCGCGCCCGGTGGGGCCCTCCTATGCCTGCCTGACAAGTAGCTGAAGCACGGCAGCTTTTCACCTCTGATGATCCTCTTCTTGCCTCTCTTTCTTCTCTCTGGCTCACATTGTCTAAGCCCCACCCAGCAGCCAGTTGGAAACCACCCCTTGCACGGGCTTCCAGGGGCCGTTATCTCTCGGCAAACCTGGCTTCCAGCACTAGGTCTGTTTGTGCGCTGGGACTGCCTTCCCCACCTCCTGCGGCCCGCGTAGTCCGTTGCAGACCGGGAGGCACTTTCAGATCGTTTTCCTCCCTGATACTCAACCACCCTGCGCACCCGGCAGAGGAGCGCTTGAGCAAACTAAGGATGGAGAGGTTCAAACGGCCTTTGGGTGGGTGGCTCGTCCTGGGAGCGGAGCTCCTGTCCGGAGCCCTGCGGCTGCAAGAAGGGGCTGGAAGCAGTGTGGACTTTGATGCTTTCTATAAGGAAACATGGACATCGTAACTGCTCTCTGCTCTTGATGCAGTTTGATGACCTCTGGTTGCCTCCTTACTTCATATTCTCCACGAAGAGACTTGAGCGTTGCGGTTGAATTGTGTCTCCCTCAAAATACATTGACTGTAATCTCCAGTAACTCAGAACTTGAGTGTATTTGGAGAGAAGGTCTTTATCGAGGTAATTAAGGTACAATGAGGTCATGAGGTGGGCCCTAATCCAATATAACTGGTGTCTTTATAAGAAAAGGAGATTTGGTCACAGGCACATGCCGAGGGAAGACCGTGTGAGGACACAGGGAGAAGGCGGGCATCTGCCAACCAAGGAGAGAGACCTCAGAAGGCCCCAACCGTGCCAACACCTTGATCTTGGACTTGGAGCCTCCAGAACTGTGAACCATACATTTCTGTTGCTCAGCCCCCCAGTTGGTGGTGCTTTGTGACGGCAACCCTCACAGACTCATGCACTCCCCTGGAACAGCAGTCCTTGGCTTTGCATTGTGTTCTTTGGACCAGAAGCATCCCCGGGGCTGGAGCAGGACCCGTGTGTTCGAGGTGGGGCCGAGCACAGCCACGGGCATCTCGGAGCGTGGGGCTTTCTCCCCGGTGACCTAGGATGCACGGCTGCTCGGCAGGGCAGGACTTCCTCTCGGCTGTCTCCTTCTTAGCATTCACCTCAGCTCTTCCGAACCCTGCTTTACTATCTTCATGGTTCACTTGCATCACTTCCACGACATTGCGTGGCTGCCTCTTTAGCTGAATTAACCGAGACGTGAGCTGCGGGCCCCACTGCATCCCCCAGCCACTTTGCCCTCTGTCTCCTTCCCTGTTAGTGTTTGGGGGTCATCCTTGCACCCCCTTCTTTTGAGCTCTTTGCAATCGTTTCTCTCCCACCATTTTCCAGATGCAGGTGGAGTTTAAAAGGGCTATCCTGGGCACTCGGGATGGGGTACCAGTGGGGCACAATTTTTGCACTCAGGGAGCTTCTGCTTCTGTCAAGACAAGATGGCTGCCTGCTCTGCCCTGTTTTTATCTTCCTCCATTTTTTTTAGAAGATGTATTGATTTGAGAGAGAGAGAGAGAGCAGTAGCATGCATGAGTTGGGGGAGGGGCAGAGGGGGAGAATCTCAAGCAGGCTCTGCACTGAGTGTGGAGCCCGACACGGGGCTCGGTCTCACATCCTTGAGCGGAAACCAAGAGTCGACGCTCAACCGACTGAGCCTCCCAAACTATCTTTTCAATGGCGATTGTCTCCTCATCTGTTGGCCTCACTACACTTGAGGACACTGAGCACAAAACCTACATTCTGAAACACATTGCTGCCCCGTCTCTGGACCCTGGACGGCACACCAGGTTAGCTCTCCTACTTCCTGCCTTAGCAGACACTTGTCTGGTTTGCTGGCCTAGCTCTCCTCTCCCTGACTGCAGATTCTCCCAATTTTTGTTTTCCACAATTTTCCCTTTTATCAGCCACTCCTATAATTTCACGAGACTGCTGCATTGATTTGCGAGAGCTGCCGTAACAAAATGCCACAAACCCGGTGGTTTCGACAACAGACACGTATCATCTCCCAGTGCTGGAGGCCAGAGGTCTGAGATTAAGGTGTTGGCAGGCGGGTTCCTTCAGGGAAGGATCTGTTCCAGGCCTCTCTCTTGGCCTTGTAGATGGTCTTCTCCCAGGGGCTGCTGACATAATCTTCCCTTTATGTGGGGGTGTTCTATTTCTTCCCAGGATGTTCTTTCTATAAGGGTGCCTGTTATATTGATTTAGGGACCTAGTGATGAAGTCCTCTTGGCTTAACTAATTACATCTGTAACAACCCTATTTTTGAATCAGGTCACATTCTGGAGGTTAGGGCTTCAACATACCAGTTTGGAAGGACACAATTCAACCCCTAACTGTTACCACTTCCAAAATCCAGTTCCCTAGTTGAGTTTATCAGGGTTATAATTTGAATACTTAAATCAGATCTCACAGATGGGGGAGGTTGTTAAAAAACAAGAGCCACACAAACAGATCTCTGCACCCTATTCCACATCGGAAGAAACCCAGTCTCAGGGTGCCAGGCAAGGCCCTCAGAGGGTCTGCATCTGCAGTATCCCCCAAAGCACGCCAATCATAGCGAGGGACCTTATTTCCCCCCCCCCGGGACAGCCGTACCAGCCTCCTCATTGGTTTTCCTGTCCATCTGTCCCCCATGTCCATCTCTCCCCCACACTGCTTGATTAGACTTCATACTGTGTTTTTCTGACATTGCATTTTATTTAACATCTTTATTTTTTTTTTAGTTTTATTTATTCATTTTATTTATTTGAGAGAGAGAGAGAGCATGAGCGGGATGAGGGACAGAGGGAGAAGCAGACTCCTGCCGAGCAGGGAGCCCGACTCGGGACTTGATCCCAGGACCCTGAGATCATGACCAGAGCCGAAGGCAGACTCTTAACTGACTGAGCCACCCAGGCACCCTAACATCTTTTTTAAAAATGTATTTATTTATTTATTTATTTATTTATTTATTTATTTATTTGAGAGAACGAGCAGAGCGATCAAGAGAGAACACGAGTTAGGGTGGGGAGGGGCAGAGGGAGAGGGAGAAGCAGAGTTCCTGCTGAGCAGGGAGCCCGATGAAGATGTAGGACTCGATCCCAGGACTCTGGGATCATGATCTGAGCCCAAGGCAGATGCTTAACCAACTGAGCCACCCAAGCGCCCCTTTATTTAACATCTTGATTACCAAATATCTTGATTTCATGTTTTTATTTCACAAACACATTGGCTTGACTCTGTGCCTCGCTCATAATGAGATATTACATCATTTATTCCTCATAACAACCCTATGTGGGAAGTACTATTCTTACCCCTATCTTGTAGCTGAGCGCAGTAAATAGAGCCAGGCTAGGAAGCCAGGCAATGTGGCTCCGCAGTCTCTGGGCCACCCGCTCCATGCTGCGCTGCCTTCCGTGAGGCTCCCTCGAATGTGTATGGCAGCCCCCAGCGTGCTCTAAGAGGGAGAGGGAGAAGCAGAGTTCCTGCTGAGCGGGGAGCCCGATGAAGACGTGGGGCTCGATCCCAGGACCTGAGAGGTCTGGGCCAGGCCTAGCCGTCGGCGGGGTCCATGCTGAGACACACGGCAGCTCTGATGCCCACCTGGGACTCCATACGTTCTCCACATTGTGGCCTTGTCCTGGTTCTCTGGGTTCCCCAGCTGCTGAGAACCTGCATTTCCAGTGGGTCTCAGAGGGTGGTCCAGAGCCAGGAATATCAGCTGCTGTTCTTGGGTCCTTCCCCAGACCTACTTATACCCCAGAACCAGAAACTTGGGGCAGAGGGCAGTGATCTGTTATAATGAACCTTCCAGGTGATTCTGATGCAATCTCAAGTTTGAGTATCAGCGCTGTAATGCTACCAGTCTGGGGGACTCTGTCCTTCGGTGCTTCCCACATTGCTCTTGCCTTGCTGCATCTGAATCTTCTCCCTGCAGACTCCTTTCCACCTGCCAGCACCCTGTCTCCCCGCAAAGCCCCTCTTGAATGTCGCTTATTTAACGAAGCCTTTTTTTCTTTACCTCCATGCCTGTTCCTGTAACCAGCTTTGCCATCTCTCCTTGGAATGATCTTCTTCCTATTTTGAACCTATTTTCCCCCCTTGAGATAGTTTTCTTAGACTACCCGTATCATCCCTGTACTTGCCCCCATAAAGCAAGCAATTTGAGACTAACAGTCTGTGTCCCTTGCACGTCTACTACATTCCCTGTCCGCAGGGAAGTGTTCAGTAATGCACTGTATTGAATGACTACTATTAGCCCACAGAACACCTTCTTTAAGGTGAAGTACATTGACAAAAAAGAGATGAGGAGTGATGAGCCCCTTTCAAAATGTCTTCCAAAGTAGGATTTAAAATATAATTCTTGGACAGAGCAAATGTTTTAAAATGATTCCGTTTATCTCTCCCATCAAAACATCTGTGCTATGGCTCCCCACACCCCTCCTCGCCCCCGACTGCCCAAAGACTTCCACCCTTGACGTGCTCCCAGTTCTTTCATGCATACCCCATCGCCCACATCAAAGTGACTTTTCCAGAACAGTTAGGACTTGAGAATCCACCATCAGGCGTTCGGAATTGAATGTAGTGCTCTTCCACATGGTCTCAATTGCCTGTGATGAAGAAAGAACATCTTTTTTTGTTGGGAGCCCTTTTTGAGCTCCTAATATAACTCCCTACTGCACTCCTTAACTATTTTAGCCACCACACCACCACTGGTAGCTCTTGTGGTCAACTAAAACCACTAGATATTTTTCTTCTTTGGAACTGCTAAGTTATCAGACCTCCCTGAGGTGAATTCGAGCAGAGATTATTTTCATGACTGTGTCGTTTCAGAGAGACTCAAAACTATGTTGCATCTTGGAACACGGCTGCAGGAAATGGGCTTTGAGTACCCACAGTCCCAAAGTCCGCCATGCGAATCAGACCACCACTGATACCACTGTGGTCTTGTACATTCTTCAAGGTCTCAGAGTACAAGACAATCCCCGATCCACAATTCCAAAGTCCAAAAAACTCTGAAAACCAAGTTTTGGGGTTTTGTTGTTGTTGTTTGTTTTTCTTTCTTTAGAAATCATCTGATGGCAGAACTTGACCTGAAGCTCTTTACAAGCTATATTCATCCCACTTAGTGTGAGTTTAGGCATTTTTCTGCAGAAATGTTTTATTTGATTCAAGGTTTCTTCTCCAGTGTTCATTGAAGGTTTACTGCCAAATATTCACTACGTTTTTTTGCATTAACCTTTTTTTTTTTAAGATTTTATTTATTTATTTGCGAGAGGGAGAGCATGAGAGAGAGCGATATCTCGAGCAAGGGGAAGGGGTAGAGGGAGAAGCAGACTCCCTACTGAGCGGGGAATCCAATGTGGGGCTCGATCCCAGGACCCTGGATCATGACCTGAGCCAAAGGCAGACGCTTGACTGACTGAGACACCCAGGCGCCCCACTGCATTAAATTTTTAAATCAAAAACAAAATCAAATCTGAAATCAAAAACACATCTGACCTTAAGGGTAGCAGATGAGGGATTAAGGACTTTTGTCCAAGCCCTATATAAGTGTAAAAAAAAAAACAATTTGCATATTGTTTTTCTGTTTTGTGACATGGTATCTACTTTGAGTGCTGTAAATAAAGCCACCTTTGGACCGAGAAGTTTTGTGCTAACATTGAACACTGCCCAATCCTGATTATTTCTGACTAATCTTTCCAAGGACCTAGAGATGGAGGCTCTCACCAAGACTGCCCCTATTATTTCCACATGTAAGTGAAATCCCCAGAATCACATGGTGGCCATCTTAGGAACCCGGTGATGCTTTTGGCACTCACTTCTACCTGAAGTATTTAGATTTATAAAACATAGGAAATTAATTTGGAAGGTTTTCCTCCTATACATCTGTCACATTAGAACTCTCCGGAATAAAATTTTACCCGTTTAATACGACTTCATGTTATAAAATGAAGCATAAATATTATCAAAGTGTTTTATTCAAAAGTATAGCCTCAGGGCGCCTGGCTGGCTCAGTTGATAGAGCATGAGATCTTGATCTCGGGGTCGTGAGTTTGAGCTCCACGTTGGGCATAGAGATTATTTTAAAAAATGAAAAGAAAAGAGGAAAAAAGGTGTAGTCTCTTTTTATTTATTTATTTTTAATTAATTAATTTATTTATTTGACACAGAGAGAGAGAGCGCACACAAGCAGGGGGAGAGGGAGAGAGAGAAGCAGACTCCACTGAGCAGTGAGCCCAACGTGGGGCTTGATCCCAGGACCCTGGGATCATGACCAGAGCCGAAGGCAGACGCTTAACCAACTGAGCCACCCTGGCGCCCCTATAAATTGTCTTTTTAAAAGGTGTGAGTGCTGAGTTGAATTCTTGCATGACTTTTCTTCCAAAATTAAAATTACATCTGATTTTTCAGCCGCGAAATAGTCATAACACTGTCCACATACTTTCAAGGGTTGTGGTGTGCGTTACAGGTTAAGTTTCATAAAGCACCAAAGTGCAAACGAGAGCACGGAGCAAATGGTGGGTGTACAGTTAGCTTTGTGTATTTATAACCACCATTTCCATCAGGAAGGATGGCAAGGCTCATCTTCCCTTAACCTAGTAACTTCAGGTAGTCAAAATGTGGCAGACAGAGAACTGGAATCTCCATTCAACCAGGCAGAAGTAGAAAACCAAGACACGGAGAGGAGAGGTGGGTGGCATGATGCCCTCCGAGGACGCGTAACAGGAACTGGCCATGGAGGGTGGCAGTTCCCACGGGAAGGCTGCCGAGCTCGGCGATGCCTCAGTGCGGTCCAGCGCACCAGAGGCTGGTGTTCCGGTGCTGACCGCCTTTCAGCGGCTACTGCCCCGATGACGCAGTTTGTTCGAGCAAAAGGAAAGATAAAAGGAGAGCCATCACCACAGGCAAAGTTGAAAATGGGTTTATAGTTAGATTTTAGTGCCCTTGATCTATCCCGCTGTGTAAGTAAATAAATACGGTCCCTTCTTTTATTGGCCTCTTTTACACTTTGGGGACACGAATGAGGCTTCTGCAGTGTACTATCTTCCCTAGGAGAAGGCCTGGGCAGTAGGCTTTTCCAGTGCGATTCTGACAGAACCCAGGGAGGTCTGCGAGGAGGGGCTACGGAGTGTCCCCTCTCCTGAGGACACCCGTGTCAAGCCTATGAGTTTTACCTCAGATTCCATGAGCTTCATGGTCGTAAGAAAGGAAAAAGGCACCTTTTCTCTTTTTCCTTCTCCTGTAATCCTCCCTCCTCCGGGGGCAACCAGACCGTCTGAGGGAAAGAGAGGGCTGGCCTTCCTTTGCGCAGTTAACTTTGCAATATTGGGTCAAAGCGAGGGAGGGACTTTCAAGCCTGGGCACAGTATATCCAGCAGGGAAGCTCTTCGAGTAGTGACACAAGTCCCTCACCACAGAACCACAAAGGCAAGGTCTGAGGGGGTAGAGGAGCGGCCATTCTACCTTTCAAGTCCTCGATGATGATCGGGGAGGTGATGATATCAGGCACTCTGCACTCCACGGGAGACCCTATCATGACACAAACACCTGCCCAGCCCCTCATTCTGCCTGCCAGTCATGAGGAAGCTGGAATCCTCCCGTCGAGGGAAGAGACTGAGCTTGCTGTCCCTTGAGCATCACGTGGCTGGAGCATATCCTGAAAGGGAGCGACAGGCCCAAGGTGACAGAGGAAAGGCTCACAGACTTGACTGAGAAGGAAAGTTGAATGTCAAAAGGCAAAAGGAAGCACAATCGAGAGAAGAAAAACAAGGGAAGATAAACTTACTAATTTTCTAGAGACTTCTTTTTGTCTTAGGGATTCTTTACACTTTCTCTCCGCATAACATGCCGGGCCATATGTGTGATTCTGAAATGAAATGTGAACAGGTGGGTGTGTGCAGAAGACTGAGCGTTGTGAATCAAGTCATCAGCCTGTGCAGACATTATATGGGGATAATACTCCATTTTCGTGAGGGTGGCACTTGTCAATCAAGAACTTTAGAATATTTGAGGAAGGACATTTAAAAAAACGCACAGGAAAACAGGTTAAAACTTAGGGAACAGTAGAATATTTTATCCCTTCTCCTAGGTACCCAACATCTAGGCAACACACATAAAATGAAATTCTAGTGATACCTGCTAAGCCTATTTGAAAACAAATCCTATTTGGCTCTCTTAAGGGACATCCAGGCTGTCAACTCCTGGTTTTCATTTTCTTTCTTTTTTTTTTTTTTGCTCAAAAGATGGAGGTAGAACTTGTACAAGTTCTTTAAACGATGTAACTATATGGAATTCCCTCTCATTTCCCCCCAAACGGTACTCATTTTTAGTTTAATGATCATTGGAAATGTTAAACACAAGGAAAAAACTCGAGATGTTATTGGGCCAGGTGTATTAAAATAAAATCAAAAAATAGAAATATTAGGTATATACACAAGAGCATGAGAAACATGAGGTGATACAGCATTTTCTATTCAAAGCTTACAGTAGAAAAATTTAGTAAACAAAACCTCTCGTATCCTGTGCTATGGGGGCTCTTTTGAGCCTCCTCAGTCACTTATTCTGCTTTCATATCCTTGTATAAATAGTCTCACACACGCCTTACACAATTTAGAAAAGATTGCTGAATCACAAAAATAGACCCAAAGATGGCGTCTTTACTTTTCTCAAGTACAACTAAAATTAACATTTCATCATTAAAATAACGTTCAAATCATTGGAAGCAATAAAGAAAATTCTTATGTTTATCAGGCCCCATAAGGCCCTGCAGAGCTTAGAATCTTATTACTCTCCCAAAGTACACTGTCAAAAAAAAGTCTCTATATAGGAAATTGTGGAATTGAAAAGCTGGACTGTTAGAAATATCCTTCTTAGGGTAAAGCAGTTTCTGCGGCCCTTGTCCCTGTCCTGAGAGGTCTGGGCCAGGCCTGGCCATTGGCGGGGTCCCCGCTGGGACACACAGCAGCTCTGATGCTCACCAGGGACATTTCTACAGGGCCAGACCAGAAGATTGCGGTTGTTCTGCTTCATGTCTAGGGGTTTCTGAGCAGTCTCCACGGAAGGAAAATGTTTACCAGTCTCGGATTTTAGGGGGAGGGGACCTCACTGAAATCTGGGAGAGACCATTTTAACTTTGGACTTCACCTGCAAACTGTAACAGATTGGATTAGTAATTTTTTTAACAGATAAGCCAAAGCACAAAGAAAATGCAAAAAAGGGTCACGATATGCATCCGGTTACTTTACTTTTATAAATGAGTTTCAGTCTGTTACTATTTGAGATTCACTGCAATGGCCTCTGAACCCCAGAGTCACACATTAAGCTGTAAACAAGAGGCCAGAGTGGGTGCATCTTGGACAGAACAGGTGTTTTCTTCTCAGAAGGCTGGCTGCAGATGGGTCCCAGCTGGGAGCAGCTCAAGCGGCCACCAGCGAGCATCAGCCAACGAGAACGAGAATACTTTTCTTCCATGTCGAGAATGTTCTTCCTGAGTAGCCTGGCCTCACTTTCAGGAAGCAGGGGCGGTGATGACCTAGTGCAAGAGATCCTAGCGCAGCCGGTGATTGTCCTGTTTTCTTTTGGCAGGAGGCAGCCGTCCCAGCCAATGGCCACGAGCCTTCCTGTGTGTTAAGGCTGCTGCTGATACTGCCCTTCTGTGGCCGTGTAGAAATCATCCAGGACGCTCTGCAAGTAATCAAACGTTGGCCTCTCTTCGGCCTTTTCCTTCCAGCACATTTTCATGATGTCATAGAGCTCGTCTGGGCAGTTCTCCATGCGGGGCATCCGGTAGCCCTGGGACAGGGCGGTCATCACGTCGGCATTAGTTCTCCCTAAAGCAAAAGAAACCAACCATTGAGAAACCTGACCCAGGGTTGAGCTTTGCAGTGGGCTTTCTGATCCCCACATCCCGCATCCATTCTTTTCTGTTTTTTATTTTATTTTTATTTATTTGAGAGAGAGAGAGGGTGAGGGAGAGCGAGCACAGAGGGAGAAGCAGACTCCCCGATGCAGGACTCGATCCCAGGACCCTGAGATCAGGGCCAGAGCCTAAGGCAGACGCTTAACCGACTGAGCCACCCAGGCACCCCATCCTGCATGCAATCTTGAAGCAAGCTTTAGAGGTGGTTATGGGCTGAATTGTGCCCCCACCCCGCCCCACAATACATTCATATGTTGAAGTCCTCAGAACTCCTGAACTCCTCAGTCCCCAGCCTCAGAACGTGACTGCCTGCAGAGACAGGGTTTTTAAAGAGGTAATCAAGTTAGGGTGGGCCCTAACCCAATCTGACCGATGTCCTTAGAAGAAAAGGAGATTAGGATACAGAGACCCGGGATATGTGGGCATTGTGTGGGCACTGAGGAAATGCCCATGTGAAGACACAACAAGAAGGTGGCCATCTACAGGCCAACGAGGAGCCTCAGGAAAAGCCAAACCTGCCCACACCTTGTCGGAGACACCTGGTCTCCAAAACTGAGAAAATTAATTTGCCCCATTCAGTCTGTGGTATTTCGCTACGGCAATCCTCGCAAACGGATAGGGACGCTAAGGAGATTTCTGTGAGCAACTAAGTAATGTAAATTTTAGTACGAAGGGGTCAAGACAGTATTCAGTTTGCCTGAGTGAAAACAGGCCAACATGGGAAGTAGAAAACAGAGCAAGCTTTTAACGGCAGAAGGATAATGGACTTGGCTGACCCTTCAATGAACTACTCAAACCCAATCCTAACCCTCAATCTCAGTTTCTTTTATAGTATTGTTTCCAGCTTCTACCTGTAATACATATACCAAAAAATCATCTTCATGTACATTATCTCTTACCAATATATATATATTTAAAAATCCGCTTTTCCCTGTAAGTTTACTGGAAGAAGTCAAAATCCTTAAATCAGCTAGTCCAATGGATTATGTCCCAATCATTAAACTGTCCCCTACAAAGTCTTCAGTACAGGCCAGAGTCAGAACTCACACTGACTCTGCGATACGCGTGTTCTCAACACCCAGTGAGGGAAGTGGGGTGTTCATTATTCCTACTGAGCTCTACAAGAGGACTGGTAATGAAGGGTGGCTTGTAATATGGTCAAACGACGCAGGGTAGTTCAGAAGCTGAAATGTCAATCTTTGATACCAAGAACAGGTTTAAGGGGGAAAAAGAACATTTTCCTCCATGATTAAAATGGGATAGAGGAATATGCTCATTTAGCAGTGTAGCAGGATCTATCCACATCTGCATGTTTTGCTTGTTTTGTGAATACCTCATTCTCTAGGGAAAAAGGTATTTCATGCAGCATATTTTCAGGTAGAATATGTCTGATGCCCAGCACATGAGGAATTCCATTTATCTCAACCAATTTCCTTTCCACAGCCATAGATTTTTACCACTGGTGGTCACTGGGAAGATTCTAAAAGATAGCTAGAAGTGAAATGTCCTTTACTAGATTTGAAACAGAGCCTTCTTTTGAATTTATCCTCTAACTGGTGTTTCTCAAATTGTGGGTCACTACCCATTTGAGATCGACAAATTAATTATTTTTAGGGAACTATCAGTATTTTTAAAATAAATCACAACAGAATGAAATAGCAAAGATCAGAACACACCGCACATAGTAAAAGTTAGTGCGATTTTATGAAACTTTTGTTCTATTTGTGGAGTGGGGTTTCTGTTTTTTTCTTACCATGGGTCATGATCGGTGACCTTTGAACTCCTCTAACCTTAACTAACCTTGCTTTTTCTAACACAGTGACTGAAGGCCTTGCATGGATTTAAACCCTTGAAAGAAGACATGATTACTTCTGTCTTGGAAGAGTCCTTTTTCGAAATGCTAAGTTCCAAGCAAACTTTATAAATGCTAAGATCTCTTGAAAGTTGTTTACATAGTGAATTAATTTTGCTCAAGTCTTCTGAAACACGATCTTCAGATATTTGTGTAACTGGAATGTTCTAATGGAAAGACTTCAATTTATTCTCATTCTTGAAGCCAAGAGACCGGTTTGCAGTCCTTTCTTCATTTGGGGTTCCAGTCTCCAGAAATTATGTGGTTTCAGCATTGCTCTGGCTCTTGTCACTCACTCTCCTCACTTAGATAAATCTCAGATGAAATTCCTCTATTTTGCTTCTACATGGGCATTGGGGGAAGCTCTGGGATCCTGGGAGGAGGACTAACATTCAGGGTGATAGAAAATGGTAGCTGGATGCCCAACGTCTTAGGAATATCTCTTTCACTTTCTGCCTGGAGAACCCCCAGCTGAATGAAAGGTCAGAACGTGCCCACAGAAGAAAAGATTTTTCTAGCCCCTGCCCCCCGAACCTTGCCCCACTGCAGATTTTTCCTTCCTTGTTCTCATATGTTTTCCTGACTCTGCAGGACTCTCCGTGATGCAGATAAAAGCCCATCCTGCCTGGGGGAATCTGACTTGGTAAGAGGACTAGAAAGAAAGAAATCTAAATGCACGAGTAAATCAACGAGCAAAATAAGGCTATTAAGTGACAAGTCTTACAGAAGAAAGAAAGAGGGGGAGGGAGACCTCAACCAGACCCTAAGATTAAACCTGATACTTGGTCATTGCTCTGTTGCTAGGTTAAAGAAAGCAAACACCCACTCACCGGTGCTCGTAAAAGCAAGCCGTTTCATATTCCATCCGCCATTCTCTCCACAAGCATTTCCTGAGTGCTTACAATGGGACACAAGCTAACACTAGGCTCTAAGAGATACAAAGACGATTAAGACCAAGTCTTGTCCACAAATGGCTCACAGACCAATGGGGGAGATACCCTCAGGAGAGGGAGGTGGGTGGGAAGCAGGAAATGAAATCTGGAGTGGGTAGGAATTAGCAGAGACTAGAAGTTGGTGAAGGAGCACAGGGAGGAGAAAAATGCAGTACAGCAGAGAATAGAAAATTTAGTATTTGACTACTAGAGTTTTGATATGTAACTTTTACTGACAAAATTATATATTTTACTCTCTTATTCCCAGAAGTTTGCTCTCTGTTGGTGATATCAGTTTTGGCACCCAGCCAACATGTGTATTTGCTACACCTCTAATTGTATCTCCATGGATATTTCTAGAGGGTCTCTGTTCAATTCACTGAAATTGATATTAATGGTTCTGATGGGGGCAAGGGGAGGGAGGGCTGTCTGGAGATGAGGAATGAAAGGCACACACTTCCACCACATACTTCTTTGTATCTCTTGAATTTAGAACCATGGGATCATACTCTTAACGATAAGTAAAACGGGGAAAATTTTTTATTTAAGAGATAATAGTATGAATATAATATTTTGAATTCTGAACAACAAATATTAGAATAAATAACTAAAATTCCTGAAAGTAAATGCTTTTGAGGAGCATGAAGCCAGGGAGGCAATTTTTCATTAGAAGTCTTTTCATACTACCTCATTTTTTGATGCATGTGTATTACTTAAACAAGAATGGAAATACTTAATAAAGACATAATTTTTAAAAAGTTAGAAAAAAATAAAAATTGGAAACTTCAGAAGCTTATCAAAAAGAAAATTAATATAGCCTATCATTTCACTGCCCAAGGATAATAACATTTTGGTGTATTTCATCTTTTAGTCTTTTATTTCTTTTAAAAAATGTGTTCACTTTATATTTGACCTTCTTATTTCCTCTTTGTTTTGTCCCCTCCTTTCTCTTATTCCCATTATTTTGCAAAGGTAGGCATATGGTTTCTAAACCACTTAAAAAAACACCAAACTTAACATATCCAGCACTCTTCCGGGTAAAGAGGATACACCCAGATAACTCAATTATCAGTGGCGTCTCTCCCATGAGCAGTTTTATAACAGTGATGGGAATACCCCATGTCGGCAACGTTCACCAATTTCTGTGCCACCTGTGAATCAAGTCCTCTGAGATTTATGTAAATAGGATTGTTCAGTTCTGTTCGCATCTCCTAATGCTAAAGGCTCTCCTCGACCTGAACACATCATCAATCCAGAGCTCCTGACGGTATCTCTCACACCCCTGGTCCTTACAGGGGACAAGCTACCCTGGGAGTAGATCGGTCAGTGCTTTCTGGTTGGTCCTACTGTATTTTTTTTATTTTATTTTATTTATTTTTTTTACCATTTTTCTACTGCTTTTTTTTTTTTTAACAATTTTTTTACCCTAAACATTTTTAAATCCTGAACATTGAGCATATGGATGAGAACACGGGCCTGGGGTTCAGAAGCAGCTCTGCCAGGAGCTAGTGATTCAGTTCTGGGCAAGAGTCGCCTTCTCTGAGCCTCATGGGAATTGTCTGTATGTCGTTCTGGAGCATGTCAGACATATCACAGATCATTTGATGAAGTTAAATATTTATTTATTTATTTATTTATTTATTTATTTATTTGACAGAGAGAGAGAGAGCACAAGCAAGGGTAGCGGGAGAGGGAGAAGCAGACTCCCGCTGAGCAGGGAGCCCTATGTGGGACTCGATCCCAGGACCCTGGGATCATGACCTGAGCTGAAGGCAGACGCTTAATGACTGAGCCACCTAGGGGCCCTTAAATGTTTATTTGATCAGATATCAGATTATATATGTAATCTGAATAGACTATCTTTCTCTGTAGATAGATATAGATTATATAGATACATAATGTCAGATATCAGGATCGATCAAGAAAATATTTCTTTTTCCCTATTTTCCCCTAATGTTCTCATTCACTTCAGCATCTAGAGCAGAGTGGCAGTCAGATATGAAGTGTTGGCACAAGGGGGATTTCAAGGGACAGTCAGCCCACTGTGTAGGCGCCATCCGAAAACTCTCCCCTCTCCCCGCTGGCCCTGGTCCCCGACTTCCCTATGACTCTTCCCCCAAACAGCACTGAGGGTGATCAGGAGCATGAAGGCCACACTGTGGCTCTGTCCACAAGTTTTTCTCATCCACAGCATGGTGTCTATCTAGATGTTAAATGGCTTGAGCACGTCCATTCATTCATCCAGCAAATTTTCACTGAGACCCAAACCATGGGGCCTCGGGATCCCATATAGTGGCTGTTTTCTCTAAGGGACGCTCAGCGCCCCCCCCGACGGCCCTGTGGCTCCCTCCTCATACCTGCTGCTACCAGGATCATAGTGTAAAACCAGCAGCCCTCTTCCTCCTCAACAATCTTTAACCCACTCCATAGGGCACTGTGCCATCTGACAGACTGTCGCCTCACTGTTATCAGTCTCTTCCTACCAGAATACCAGCTCTCAAAGGCAGGAGCTGTGACTGCTGCATTGGGGCCCCTCAGGGGTACCCGGCACCCTCAGATATTTTTCAAATGAGGGAATGATTTAACCATTAAAGATTCAATTTTAAATTCATCATATCCATTGATTTTGTAAAAAGCCTAACATTAATGTGAAGGCTTTGGGAGAAATCCTCCTTGCATATTCAGGCATGGGTCCCGGTTAAAGGGAAGACTGGTGCAATCCGGCTCCAAGGGCTTTCGGTGTTAGGAACCGAGAGACACCGAATGGATGTCCTCACATTCGGTAAGTTACAGGTCGGAAAGACCTTTCACTGATAAACAGAGGAGGTTATTTCCCAAAGAGACAGAGGCTCCGAAGTACTTCATACAAATCTCTGTTTCAAAACTAACCCTAAAGCATTACGATTCCTCATTTCTGTGTCTGTTTCCTTCTCAGTCAGGTGCACTGCTTAGGAGAGCACCCGTGTCTAGCCTTCTACTCCGTCCTCGTATCTGCAACACCTACGACGGTGCCAGGCACCTTCCAGGCACTGAGAGGTGCCAGGAATTCGTTAGGGGGAGAAAACAAAGGAGATGCACTCGATCAAATAAGAAGGCAGAGAAGTGTCTAAGCATTTTTAGAACACCTTCCACTCAAGATAGTCATTTGGAAAAGGGCTTATTCTTAGCTTTTGGATATGGATTTATGTTTTTATGAGTCCTGCCATTTGGCTTTTTTTTTCTCATACAGACCGCTTGAATGGAAATAGGTAAGGAAACGGTACCTGGGTAGGGAATTTTCCCATAGGTGACGATTTCATACAGGAGAATTCCAAAGGACCACACATCAGACTTAATCGTGAAACATCCGAAGTTGATTGCTTCTGGTGCTGTCCACTTAATGGGGAATTTGGCACCTAAGGGAGAAGACATGTCTTACTTGGACCTCTGAACTGAAACAAAAAAGTCATGGGCATGTCACCTTCATACTTTCCTTCTTTTGGGGAAAATTTTAACTATTTCTTTTGAATAGGTAATGCATATACATAGCACAGGACAGAGATGGTAACAAAAATGCTATACTGAAAATAGTTGCCTCCCTCCCGTTTCCCTTTTGGGCATTCCCCTTGTGAGAAGCAAAGTTTCCTTTTTTTTTTTTTTAAGATTTTATTTATTTATTTGACAGAAAGAGACACAGCGAGAGAGGGAACACAAGCAGGGGGAGTGGGAGAGGGAGAAGCAGGCTCCCTGCCGAGCATGGAGCCCAATGCGGGGCTCGATCCCAGGACCCTGGGATCATGACCTGAGCCGAGGGCAGACCCTTAACCGACTGAGCCACCCAGGCACCCTGAGAAGGAAAGTTTTTTGTGTATCCTGCCAGAGACATCATAATGAGCCCACTTTAAACCAAAGAACATGACACAGAATGTAAAGAAATTTGTTCTTAGCTTGTGTATTTGTCCCTTAACAGCAGCCTCTAAAGCATATATCTTCAGTGTTCACATGTTCTCCAATGAACCCATACTATGTTTATATGGAATATAAATATCTCTTGATGCGTACATTCTTGCAGACAAATCTCTGTAAGCTCCTACCAACAGGAGTTTCAGATACTACTCCAAATGCTAAAGTCTCCTGATTTCACTTGCTCAGCCCAAACTTTACTACTTTTAGGAATTGGGTAGCATCATGATCTGCCCAGAGAGAGATAGTAATGACACCAGGATTCTCATGGGGAGCTGGTGAGGCTAAGGGACAAACCTGGCTCGGGGTAACTTGCAGGGACATCTCAAGGAAAGTAGGGACTCAGGCACAGAATGTCATCCTTATATCCTGGAAAGGCTAGGGGTCCCCACTAACCGTTTTTAAAGATTTTAAACATGTTTGCCTTTATTAGGTTTTTGCTTTAGAATTTCTTGTGGTATCAGACCCAAATTGGAAATCTGAACGAGATCAATAAGGACAGCAGAAAGCCTCATGGAACAGCTAGGTACGGTGTGCAGGGCACTCACTATTGCACGTTCTGGGGACTGACCCTGCTGGGCAGTGGCAGAGGGCAGGGTGGGGGTTGGGGCATGTTGCTCCAGGAGGGGCCCTGGTGTGTGTGGGGGGGTGTGGAGTCAGTCCCACACAGTGAATCCTGGTTCTGCTGTTTCCAACCTGGTGTGACCCTGGCAAACCACCTACTGTCTCTGGGCTTTGTGGGCACCTTCATCTATAAGATGAGGAGACGGAACCTCCCTCAAGTTGGTGCCAGAGTTAACTGGGTTGATCTGCACCCTCGGCACAGGGTAAATACAGACAAAAGGTAATTATTATGGTGGCCCTGAAATGGCTACTATTGAATTCTAGGACCCAGGCTCTCTGAACTAAGCCACCTGTCTCACACAAGAAGAGTTAGTTATTTTTTAAGGCACCACCAGTCTTGTCCAATTCAACAGAGCCAGTGGAATACGTTCTAGATGGTGAACTTTAAGACTACATCTCTTGGGTTTGGTTCTTGGCTCTCCCACTTACTACAGGACCTTAGAAGCTGCTGAACCTCTCTGTGGCCTCACCTATAAGGTGGGAATGATAATAACAACAACAACAATAGGGCTTATTATATAGGGTTATTATAAACATAAATGAGATAACGTATGAAAAGCACTTAGAGGGGAGCCTGGGTGGCTCAGCCAGTTAAGCACCTGACTCTTGATTTCGGTTCAAGTCATGATCTCAGGGTCCTGGGATTGAGCCCCATGTCGGGCTCCACGCTTAGTGGGGAATCTGCTTGAGATTCTCTCTCTCCCTCTCCCTCTGCCTCTCCCTCTCTCTCTAAAATAAATAAATAAATCTTAGAAAGAAAGAAAGAAAGAAAGGAAGAAAAAAGGAAGAAAAGCACTTAGAATAGTGCCCACCATACTGCAACTACTCACAAGATTTTAGTTGTTATTTTTCACTCCCTTTCCTCACTGTTTTCCTTCACCTGCCTTTTTGCTGAGGACAAGTTGTCACCCACCTAAGAGAACACAATCCTGAGGCAGGAGGAGAACCGCCTGAAGCATGATGGGCACAAGAGATGCTAAACAAATCAAAACAAGGTTCTCAAGCTGCCATCTTTCTTTTTTCTTTCTTTCTTTCTTTCTTTCTTTCTTTCTTTCTTTCTTTCTTTCTTTCTCTCTCTCTCTCTCTTTCTTTCCTTCCTTCCTTCCTTCCTTCCTTCCTTCCTTCCTTCCTTCCTTCTTTCTTTCTTTCTTTCTTCTTTCCTTTCCTTATTTGTCAGAGAGCAAGAGAGATAGCACAAGCAGGGGGAGGGGCAGAGGGAGAAGCAGACTCCCCACTGAGCAGGAAGCCTAATGTGGGGCTCGATCCCAGGACCCTGGGATCATGACCTGAGCTGAAAGCAGATGCCCAACCTACTGAGCCACCCAGGCGCCCTCTCTGTGTTTTAATATGTGTAGAATATGGAATGCGGTTAAATAAAGGAGTGCATTACATTTACTTCTCTGTGTGTGATAATTTCCAAGTTTTAATTTGCAATGAAAAGGCCAGAATAGAGGATACAGAATTATTGTTGCAAATGTCTTCTCTACAGTTAGGAACAGTGTGCTTCATTGTTTGGGTAAAAGGCTTGAACATACAATATAAACAAAGAATTTTGAACTTGCCAAGTCTCTTTTTGTTTTCTTTTGCTTAACTGAAATACAAATGACAACATCTGTAAACTTTATAAACAGTATGTGGAGTTAATCAGGAGAGTAATTTTTAAAAACAAGTATTAGAACAAACCCACAAACAACAACTATGGTACATTGTGAACATTTTACAAAATGAGTTCATTTTTTTACGGATGACTATTTGTAATTGCTTTGTAAAAAAAAAAAAAACAACAGACAGAAACAAAACTAAATAACAAAACATGTAAAGATCGTAAAGATGGTGAGGACAACATACCTTCCCTTGCTGTGTACTCATTATCTTCGATTACTCGAGCAAGGCCAAAATCTGCAATTTTGCACATGAGTGACTCAGAGACCAGAACGTTTGCTGCTCGTAGGTCTCGGTGAATGTAGTTCTTCCTCTCGATGTACGCCATTCCCTCTGCAATCTGAAACCAGAAAGAGACTCTCATTTTCAATTTAGGGGAGGTTATCACAGAGGACCATCAAGGAAAACCAAAACACTTACGAGTTCCTGAAATCCTTTCATGGATATTATTCTGGCCATTCAAGTTTTAAACACAGTGAGTAAAATACAACCAGTATTTTGAGTCCTTTCTAAAATAGCTGCCCCCACCCCAAATCTCCAATATAGGGGTCACGTCTCAATGTGATTTTTAACATAGCTGCCTGTCTTGACATTTTCTAATGGGTAGGGAATCTTTTTAAGACCCTACTAAATTCTTGCACAGAGATCCACAGACATCATGATCCCAGTGTTTCAGATGAGAAAACGGAGCTGGAGAAAGTCACATGCAAATATGAAATGCTTGGGGTATCAAGAACAGGATGTCCTTGGTCAGCAGCCTTGCTGTCCAGTTAATCAACAGCCTGCAGAACCGGTTCTCCGAGTCCCCCCCACCCCCCAGAGTTCCAAGAGGAACGGAGAGATTCACTCTGACCACAAAGCAGGACAGCAGGAAAGAATCCAAAGACCTAAACAAAACCATAAAGTAGGGGAGGTGAAACTACTTCATTACTTGGTAGAAAACTGGGTTTTTAAAGGAATCAAAATGAGATGTTTAGGGAACATATTACCAAATTATAAAGATAAGGATCTGGAAGGAAGGAAGGAAGGAAAGAATCAAGGATGGATATAACGAAGGAAGGAATGAAGTACGTCTCCGGATCTGGTGGGCAGTGAGAAGGACAGCTCTCATTAGGATTCTGTCACATAGGAATGAATGTATTCTTCTGGATTCTATCTCGAATTCCTGCAGTCTCAGCTCGGAGGACCTGACTTTCCCCACTCATGTACTCAGTTCAACGCCCCCCTTCAGTGAGGCTGGGCTGCTTCGCATGGAGCTCAGCTTACTGGCTGTGCTTCTCCTGGACCCTCCCCCGGACCGCCTTGCCTCCCTCCCCTTGGCCAATCCCTACGTTTACCTTCTGCCCAGAGGGCCTTCCCTGAACTCCTCTTGGATGGTTTCTCTTCACTCTCTGCCCACCTTCAGTGGTCAGGTTGTACAAAAACCATCTGCACCTACTGATCAGAGCTCTGTCTTTATTTTCACCCAGTTTTGTGTGCCTATTGTCTTCCTGCCAGACAGGAGACACCTCCAGGGCAGAGCCACACCTTGTACCTTGTCTGTCTTCCCGTGTATCTCTTGGAACCCTCAAGCTTGTCACCAAGCCTCTTCTCAGAAAGTTCTTTAGGAAATGTGCTGGGTTTTCAATACTACCAGAATACTATGTTGCCAGCACACTGCTGCAGGAATTGGGCAGATGGGATTTTCGCGGCCACAGAAGTCTGGTGGGTGATAATCAGCACACACGAGGGCAGGTCTCAGTGTCCCATCAGCCCGGCGGTTGGCATCTGACACCGAGGAACACCATTTTGAACAGAGAAAATCATACATCAGAAAGAACAACAGAGGTCTGATCTTTTGCTTTTGTTGAAGTGACAATTTAATAACGTACAGCTTTTCCAAGCAAGACCAGCGCGCGTGGCCCTGGAGCAGTGCTGGTCAAGTGCAGAAGACCTGGGCTGTGTGACCCCGAGTGGGTGTCGCTGGAGTTGGGTCCCTGCCCTCACTTCCCTGACGGTCTGGGCCACCACATCCCTCCACAGGAATACTTTAATCCTCTGTGCAAGTCTGACCATGTCATTCCCTGCTTAAAACTAGCTTCAAGACAAGGTCTGAACTCCATTGTTTTTTTAAGATTTCATTTATTTATTTGTCAAAGAGAGACAGCAAGTGCACAAGCAGGGGGAGTGGCAGGCAGAGGGAGAGGGAGAAGCAGGCTCCCCTCTGAGCAGGGAGCCCAATGCGGGGCTCAATCCCAGGACCCTGGGATCATGACCTGAGCAGAAAGCAGGCGCTTAACCCACTGAGCCACCCAGGTGTCCCAGTGTCTGAACTCCTTATCACTGCCACTGTGTGACCTGGCCCCTCCTCAACCCTCCTGCCTCCTCCCCGTTGACCAGCTCCTGTCCTGTATCCGGGTTCCACAGCTGCCTCTGCTTGGAACGTTCACTCTTGGTCCTTGGGCCCGGCCAACTCATTCTGAAGGCCTTAGTGGAGATGTCACTTCCTCTAAGGAGCCTTACCAGACTCTCCTCTGCTAATGTGTGTGGTCTCAGGGCCCCAGCTCCTTCTCTGTTTACCTATGATCGCAGCAGGAATGTAAATCCCTCAGGGCAGGTGTAGGGTGTGCACATTCCTATCCTTGGGCCCTTAGGTCACATTCCAATAGCTATATACAAATGGGGGCAAGAACCCCAAAGAGCTGAAGTCAGCCGCCATCTCAAGCTGGGTCTGCACTTGCACTTGGCCTTGGCCCTGAGAACCTCCGCTGTGCGCCCCTCTAGGGACACAGACTGACCCACACAGATGCGTGCTGGTGGCCCGGACAGAGCCTCTAGGCCACGGCACAAACTATCCACGTCTCTCTTATTCTTGCTGGCGGATTTTAATGATCTAAACGTTATTTAAAAAAAAAAAAAAAAGCAGTAACTGTCATTCCCCTTAGAGCTCTGATGAAGCTGAAAGGAAATTTCTTTCCCAGGGTCACACCACAGGTTAGTGCAATGGTTTGGAAGTCAATTGAATTTCCCTTCTGTGCATTTAGCAGTTAAGTCTTAACCCCATGCCAGTATTTCTTTTTTTTTTTTTTTAAGCGTTCCATGATTCATTGTTTGTGCATAACACCCAGTGCTCCGTGCAGAACGTGCCCTCCTCAATACCCACCACCAGGCCAACCCATCCTCCCCCCATGCCAGTATTTCTTAACTCTGGCTGTGTCCCTGGGGATCTTTACATACTACCACCACCTACGCCTCACCCTCACCCAATTAAACCTGAATCTATGGGAGTGGGGCAGTCCAGGCGGAGAACCGCTCTGGACCCTCGTGACACGAAGTGTGGCCCTCAGGTCAGGAGCAGGCTTAACATCAAGTGGGAACTTGGCAGAAGTGTAGCATTTTGGATTCGGACCCAGATGTATTCATTCAGAATCCGAATTTTAACAAGATTTGTGGGTGATGTGCATGCATGTTAAAGTTTCATAAGCACCACACCAGATCATATGCTTTTAAACTTAAGCTATTTTAGGATTCAGAGTTCTACATAAGGGGCGCCTGGGTGGCTCAGTGGGTAAAACGTCTGCCTTCGGCTCAGGTCAGGATCCCGGGGTCCTGGGGATCCTCGGATGGAGTCCCGCATGGGGCTCCCTGCTCAGTGAGGAGCCTGCTTCTACCTCTCCCCTGCTTGTGCTCTCTCTCTCGCTCTGTCTTTTAAAATCTTTAAAAATTTTTAAAAAACACTCAACGTTCTACACAGATTGGAAGGAGCTCTTAGTCTCAACACATTACCTACAACCTTGCCAAGTGCACTGCTGTCCTCATAATGCTTGGGAAAGGAAGCCCCCGTGCAGCTCAGCTTAAGCCACAGAAGGAGCAGGGGTGCATCCAGCAGTACGGAGCCTGGGCCAGCAGGGGGGAGGCTAAGGTTCAGGGCCCAATGAGAGAGGTGCTGGCAATGCCTTGGCTGAAGACCTGGTCCATCAGCAGCTCGGCATATGTGCCTGAGCCTCTGCATTTCCTGTCACTCAGGGAGAGCGCCTCCCCCAGCCTCACAGCCTGGGGACAGGGGACCGTGGCCTCCGTCTCTCTATATCATGTTCTGGGGCCGGGCCATTATTCAGAGGACGTGGGAATGATTTTATCCTTATGTTTTAAATCTTAGGAAGAGATGGTCTTCATCCTGGACCACAGCAGCCTCACAACACCAGGCCTGGTGATGTACAAACTCGAGAAGACCTCAACTCCTGCAAGCTCCCTGCTGAGGCTAACAAAGGAATGAAACAGGTCTCTCATGTTTACGTACTCATTCCTAACTCTGTGAGAGAGTCTGGGTGTGAAGCTACTGGAAAGTTGACATAAAAGTGTCCCCATTACCTAAGATGAGAGCAATCATGTAAGAAGACAATGTTAGTGATGTTTTCCTACTCCGGGTTTAAAGCTAGCTGATTTACGTTTAGGTGTGCTTTGCATTTCTCATGTTCTCACAGAGCATGGCAAATGTACATTTCTTAGTTCCTCTTTTTGTCCCTTCAGTGGAAATATATGATGACATTTCTCCCTTTGGGGTACATGTGTGTGTGTGTGTGTGTGTGTGTGTGGTGTTCTGCCATCCTGGGAGGGCCAAGAGGAATTATTAAGATAGTGACCCTGAGCCAGTAACCCACATGGGCTCTGGTGAAGTTCCAGGCATCTAGTACCTGGTGCAAGTTCTAGGCACAAGGGCCATATGAAAAATGCTGTCCCCAAGGTAAAGGGCAGTCTTATCTTGTCAGGTGCTCGAGGAGCAGACTTCCAGTCCCATGCAATCCAAGTTTTTCTGAGAGGCCTTTTGGATGCAGTGTGAGAAGAAAAGAAATTGCTCATCCGGTGTCTGCATGGGGGAAATGAACAAGCTAAAAACACACGTGCAGCCAGGGTAAAAAGGTATTATCAAATGCTCTCACCCCAAATACGCTGGCCTGTCTCTTCTGCTGCTGGTGTGAAACAGAAAGTATCATCCCTCCCAACAGATGTACCCTCCAAGGCCCACAACGAGGTCGAAGGCGCAGTCCTCTAGGGGTAGGTGAGCCAGCTGTCTTGGTTGGTGGGGGAGCTGGATCGGGGTGGATTTCAGACCCTCCTCAGCACCTCAGAGGGGCCTTACAGTGGTGTCTCCAGCATGTGTTTATTTTCTGGTATATTCGTATCTACAGATGTCATTTTACACACACACAAATACACACAAGCCTATGGCCAGTTTTCAGAACACCAACATTCTGGAAAGCACTACAGCCTCTGCTCATTACTTTCGACGACGCACAAACACATATACACCATACACGCCCGTGTGTACACTTATGATCGCAAAGTGGGCACGGAACACTAAATCTAGAGTTCTGTTTACTTTGCAAATACATTTTTTTCCCCAGGGTACAAGGTCAGAAATCAGACCAGAGTTTTCAGAAGCATGTGAGCTGAGCTAACTCATTTAAATTCCTTCTCCAACATTAGCGTTCAGATAGAAAGTCCGTGTTCCTCTTCCCAAAATGGGGAGTAAACATGACGGGCAGCTCAGCAGACCCTCTTCACACACCCCTGCCTGGGCTGTTCTGAGGAAGGCAACAAGGCTCCCGCTCTCTGAGTGATGCACAGCTTCCATCATCAAATACATTTACTGAGAAGCGAGTTGCCAGTGGCCAACTGGGGGTCTCAGGACAGTTCTGCTTGGGGCAGGAAATACCTAAGGACTCCAGCCACTAGGGAAATGTCCAGTGGGCTTATTTTATGTGGAATACAACTCTAGAGGGGAAAAAAATCTCAATTATGTTTTTACATACCAAAGCAGAGCTCAAATAATCCTCCTCGTAAGTGACCTTCCTCGCTAGCAATGACCACAGAGGTCACTCATCTTTTCCTGTTTTTCTTAGAGGTCCAATCAGAAGCGTGTCCACCCAGCATCCCACACAGTACGTACGCCCAGCTTCTAGCAGTTTCTCTCCCATTCAGATGCTCAGACTCTGAGCCTTCAGTAGCCTGTCCCAAGCCTGTGCTCTTGGATGGCTTGCCTAGCACACACACTGGGCTGCTTTCCCCAGAGAATCTGAGTGATGCTTTGGACAAATAACAAAATGTTTGTGTGGACTGCCTTGCTCTGGAAGTCTTGCTCTGGTGTTCTTGTATTCATCCTAATTACTATCACTTTTCTGAGAAATTGGCAAATAACAAGCTATCTTGCTTAGTGAGTTATTTTTTATTTTAATGAGAAGAAGCCCACATTTGAGTCAGATGACGGAGGGAATAAAGGAATGGAAGGAACCTAATTGAGGGACTCAATGTGATCTCTCAAGCAAAGCTAAAATCTGCCCCAGGAAATTCCAGCCTAAATGAGAATCTGGAACTGAAAATAAAACCTGTCTTAGAATTGGCTGGTTGGAAAACATTTATCATCTAGACAAGCAATGAGAGAAATTAAACAAGAAAAGTGCCAAAAGGCAGGAAAGAATAAAAATCTGGTTTTATTGCTTTACCTGTCCAGGTAGGCATCAATAACTTTATTCTTTAGATGATGTATTTGCTTCCTACACTTGGGAAAAATAGAATTCAAATAATTAATCACTTTCAAAAGTCCTAGGAAGCGTGTGAAATAATGATAATGATAATATTAATAAGTTGGAATGGAACCAATGAAAAGCAATTGGGTAAAACCTACAGTCTATGTGAAGGATCCTTTGTAACAGGGATCCCCTAGGGTCAATCTGAGCTACAGAGCATTTAATGACCACAGAAAAATAGAATGTAAGACAACAGGGAGCTTTCAAAAAGAAAGCTTAAGTAAGAACACATCTCCTCTGTACTCCAAATATGACAGCATTTGTTTTATAGCCCTTGATAGTTTTTATAGAAACATTTTTCTATTAATATTCATTGATCTTTCCATACTAGAGTCCTACACTCTTCAATCTGTAATTTGGTAGAGGAAGGGATGGAACAGAGAGATCATTCCTTGCTGTGTTTTGGGGTGAAAATTTCTTAGAAATGTTGTTTTAGCTTTATTTGGTTATTAGGTTTTTATTTTTCTCTTTCAAGTGAAACTGCTAAGAAGTAGTGAAGTATATTACTCTGATAATGGGGTGATGGTGATGATTACAGCTGCCATGCACTGGCTTCTTACTCTGCCCAGGCACCTGGCCAGGCATTTATCATCCTTAAAAGAAGCCGATGAGGCAGGCAATCTTCATAGTAAAGATAAGGAAGCTGAGTCTTGGGGCAGCTGGGTGGCTCAGTTGGTTAAGCGACTGCCTTCGGCTCAGGTCAGGATCTTGGAGTCGCGGAATCTAGTCCCGCATCGGGCTCCCCGCTCAGTGGGGAGTCTGCTTCTCCCTCTGACCCTCCTCCCTCTCATGCTCTCTGTCTCTCATTGTCTCTCTCTCAAATAAATAAATAAGATCTTAAAAAAAAAAAAATCATTAGGAAGCTGAGTCTTGGAGAAGGTAATTCTTTTCCTGGATAAACTTGGATTTGAATCCCAGTTTGGCTGGTCCCACCACCTGTGCCCTTAACCATTTATCCAGACTGGCTTCTTCCTTTACAAAGAGGTACAGATAGTGGAAGGCTCACAGAAAGGTACAAGGAGGGAAAAGAGAAATAAAAAAACAAGATAATTTATAAAGTGGCCAAGTTAAAGTTTGCAGTCTTTCAGACTACCTTCAAAGCTCAAAGATGAGGGCAGTTTGCTCTATGCAAACTTAGGGCTGGTAAGGTTCTGGTGACTGGTCAACATTTAATCCATCCAACGGTATGCAAGAATGTCTCAGGGAGACACCCACAATGTCACTGAATATCATATTCAAATCAGTAAGTTTTCATGAAGGAGATTCACCTTCTTTAGCAAAAAAGGAAGACACATTTTTCAACTAACTCCCATAGATGTTCTCTTATGACAACTTGTTGGGAGTACTTCACACCCATGAGGATGGTTATTACAAAGACAAACAAACAAACAAAAAACAAACAAACAAAAAAGCAGAAAATAACAAATGTTGGTGAGTATGTGGAGAAATTGGAATCCTCATGCTGTGCTGGTGGGAATATAAAATGCTGCAGCCACTGTGGAAGACAGAATGGGTGTTCTTAAAAAAATTACCATACAAACATGGAATTACCCTGTGATCCATCAATTCCACTTCTGGGTATATCCCCCTAAAATTAAAAGCAGGTGTTTGTACAATATGTAACAGATATTTGTACACCTCTGTTCATAGTAGCATTTTTCACAAGAGCCAAAAGGTGGAAGCAACCTAAGTGTCCACTGATGAATGAATGGATAAACAAAATGTGATCTATACACACAATGGAATATTATTTAGCCTTAAAAAAAGTAATGAAATTCTGACACATGCATGGATGAAAATTGAGGACATCACGTTAAGTGAAATAAGCCAGTCACAAAAGGGCAAATACTGTACGATCCCACTCATATTATGTACTTTGAGCAGTCAAATTCATAGAGACAGAAAGGAGAAAGGTGGTTGTCAAAGGCCAGTGGGAGGGAGAATGGGAAGGTGTTTAGTGGATATAGAGTTTTATTTTTGCAAGATGAAAAAAGTTCTGGAGATGGACAGTGGTGATGATTGCACAACAACATGAATGTATTTACTGCCACTGAACTGTGCACCTAAAGATTATTAAAATGGTGAATTTTATGTTCTGCCTATGTTACGCCCTCAAACACACACACGTAAAACTGTCCTGGAAGCCTCCCACTGTAGGAAAGCAGGGTGAGCACCCAGCAAAGGCTCTTGCTGTAGGAGAGCGGCCAGCAGAGGACTCATCACCCACCCACCTGTGCAATGTGGCTTCCCATCAAGGACAAGACGTGGCAGCTCGCCGTGGCACACAGATGGGAGCGCTCATGCACGCCTGGGCAGGACCAGATCAAAGTGGGAAGCAGCCACAGCTCCTCCCACATCCTTCCTTCCCCTTCGGCAGCTCCTCAATCCAGCCTCGGCTAAACCTGGCCGAGACATGCATACATAACTCGGGATCGGCAAGAAGCAGAGGGATTACCATCGATGCCCCAGGACAGAGTCGGACCGTTGTGAGCCTTCCGAAACTTTAGAATGACTCAGCTTGGGTTTATATAAAACGGGGGTGAGTTTCTTCTTGAAGCCTCAAGCTTTCCACTCTGCAAAATGGTGATAATAATAGCAGCAACCTGGTAAAGCCCAGATGAGATTGACAGGGAGAAGGGAAAAATGCTCGATGCGAGATTATTATTCTCATGACTACCACTGCTACTAACCTTAATCACAGAAAGACCCAAATCCAGATTTGGCTCATAATGTCAAATGACAAACAGTAGAGCTGATCTTGGAGAGCCAAGGGGCAAGTGGTGGGAAGCTGCCAGCACCGTATGCAAGCGCAGCCCCAGGCACGCCAGCTGGCAGGGCACTGCCAAAGGGCAGGGCCCCCTTTGGCTGAGAGGCTGCCACTGACCTTGGCAGAAGCTGACTTCCGGACTCCGCGTGACTAGCTAGCTCCCTTCTACCAACTGCCTGGGAAGGCAAACGGATGATCTGCCAAAGAGTCCCCTGCCCTCCCCGTCGTGAAAGTGACCCGCCACTTCTGTAGAGTGGATAAATGGCACTCAGGGATTAGAGATCGCCTTTGCTTACTGTCCCCTCTGCTACATCAATTTTGCTGCTACTACGACCATCTAAGCGAACTACTCCTTGATCTGTGGCTAATGAGCCATGCTCCTGCTTATCACTTTGAAAAGAGAAGGAAGCAAATGGTTCACAACTTCTCCCACTGTGAGAGGAAAAGAGAAAAAGAAATGGCTCTTACTTCTGAGCTTGAATACGGATCGCCTCCGAGGTGGAATGTGAACCAACCCAGGCATTCCCCCAAAGCACCTCAAACTGAGAAACAATGCACTCTACTCAAATGCCAAATTTTGCTCAGTGAAAACAAGCTGGGAATGTCAAAAGACTTACAAACATTCATGTTCTGATCTGGTTATCTGGCTACTGGGGGCAGGGGAAGGGCGGGGGGGGGGGGCGTTCTAAAGTAAGGAAATAAAGTAAGTAAAGGTTTGTCCACAGAAATGTTTTGTATTGTTCTTTGTATTAGTGAAGAATTGGAGATTCTTCTTATGTTAATCTATAAGGGAATGTTAAAGAAATCGTGATATAATCATAGGAGTAGAATATTGTACTGTAAAGATACATACATGTTTGTGAAGGATTTTTCATAAAATGAAAAATTATAATATTCAGTCCAATACATATGAAACAGCACATATGGTAAAAACCTAATGTGTGATTAGAAATAATTAAGATGGATGGTGATATGAGCTGATTGAAAAAATGAGCAAAAGTTTAAAGAAAGAGTTCCCAGAAAAATAAACTTCAAAGAATAAATATAGAAAAAGGTGTTTGACCTCATCTATGTTAAATAAACATAAATTGCAATAATGAATGCTAAATTTGACTTATCAGATTGGATTAGAGAATGCTAATAATATCCAGTTTGGGCAAAGGGATGAAGCAAAAGTTACTCTCATTTTTTTGGAAAGACTTTCAGGAATAACTACCAAAATTTAAAATGTATACATACTTTTGGTAGATCTACAACCTATAATTTATCATTCAAACACACTTGTGCAAGTATACAAAAATGTAGCAAAGGCTCTTCACCATATACTGTTTCTTACAGTAAAAACAAAAACAAACAAAAAACTCCAGAAAATAACATAAATGTCCATCAATAAGGCAATGGTTAAATAAATCACAGGACATCTATACAGAAGCAGAGATAAGTGGTTTTAAAAGAATGAGGAGGATCATTCTACACTGATATATAAAAAAATAGCCCAGATATGTTAAGCTATAGAATTGTAGCATGATACATATCGTGCATTTCCATGGGGGCTGGGGAAGAATGGCCATAATCTCTGCTGGTACCTGGAAAGATGCATTAGAGTTGCTAAAATTGGGACCAAGGAATTGGGGTTTTTAGTTTCTAAGCTATAGTATAGTTAGACTTTTCTTTTTTAACCCATTATCGATATAATGCTTAAAAAATCATTAAACAAATAAAACTGAAATATAGCATAAGAACACACAAAAATGCTTATCAGAGAATAATAGGATCTGAATACTATTTTTTCATTTTTTTCAATAATTCTATCATAAGTATGCATTGACTTTTTAAGATTTTATTTATCTGAGAGAAAGGGAAAGCAAGAGAGATCACAGAGGGAGAGGGAGAAGCAGACTCGCCGCTGAGCAGATTGCTCAATGTGGAACTCGATCCCAGGACCCTGAGATCATGACCTGAGCCGAAGGCAGGCGCTTAACGGACTGAGACACCCAGGTGCCCCTGCATTGACTTCTAGTAAGGAAAAAAAAAACCTCTATTTAAAAAAAAAAAAAAAAAATGAAATCTGATACGGATCACATTTTCCCAGAACATCCCAGAGCATAAATACTTGTTTTGTGCTACAGGAACCTTGAAAGACCTTCAGGATTATTCACTAAGTACGTATTCACATTTATATGATCGTATCATACATGTAGATGCCACAAGTTCACATAAAGCAGCTAGGGGTGTAACTGAATGTCTAGTGACTTGTGGCTTCACAGGATGCCACACCTGGAGGACACTCTTAACACGTTAAAACACTGAAGATCACTGTCATTCTGAGGCAGGGTCTTCCATTAGCCTGAGGACCATTTTCCATTTATTTGCACCCTGTCCAGCCTGCCCGCCAGGAGCCTAGTCCTGTTCGGGTGCTGTGGGCAACTAAACGCAGTCAGTCCCTACTTTTGAAGTTTACTTCCCAGTGGGGCCAAGAGACATACCCTAAGTCAGACAGCCAAGAACCGAAGAAAATATATAGGCACGGTGCCTTATTTCAACTCCAACAAAATACTTTAAAGAACTTGTGTTTTGTTGGGTGGAAAGAACCCCTGGGCAAAGCCCGAGTTCTAGTTCTGAAATTCATCCCTGACTTATTTTTCCTGTGACCCATTTAATGAAGCCTACCATGAGATCTGATAAATTCCAAATATACCTGAGACAGCTTTGCAATAATCTTTATTCATATTTCAACCCTCTTGAAATAAGTTTCCAAGATAACGTGCTTATGAACGGAGCCCGTGAAGGTTTCCTCAGGGTCTGGGAGCAGGAGGGGGAGCTGAAATGCCTGAACCCGAGGTAAAAGTACTGTCAAGTATTTTGTTCACCAGGTAGAATTCCTCTGTGCCTAATGACTGGAGGAAACAGTTACTGGTCTTCACGATCTCAAAGGAGGGAAAGAAATAGAATCCTCCCTACTGGCTATGGGAAAAGAAGCAGTAGACTCAACCCTTGAACAACACAGATTCAAACTGTGAGGGATTATATGTGGATTTTTGGGATAAATACAGTACAGTACTATCAATGCATCCTCCGTATGATTTTCTTTTTCTTTTCTTTTTAAAAAAGATTTATTTATTTATTTATTTATTTGAGAGAGAGTGAGCACACAGAAGGAGAGGCAGAGGGAGAGGCACACTCCCCGCTGAGCAGGGAGCCCGACGCGGGACTCAATCCCGGGACCCTGAGTGGAAGGCACACGCTTAACCCACTGAGCCACCCAGGCACCCCTTCCTTATGATTTTCTTAATAACATTTTTTTCCCTTTAGCTTACTTTATTGTAATACGTGTAACATACAAAATATGTGTTAATCGACTGTATGTTATCAGTAAGGCTTCAATCCAGTAGTTACGTCTGGGGGGAGTCAAAAGTTATACATAGATTTTCAGCTGCTTAAGGGGGGTCAGTGCCCCTAAAACCTGTGTTGTCCAAGGGTCAACTGTACTTTTCAAAATGTATGACCTAGAAAAACGGTCACGCGCTTAGCTCAGCAAATTCTTTTTTTTTTTTTTTTTTTTTTTAAAGATTTCATCCATTTATTTGACAGAGAGAGAGACAGTGAGAGAGGGAACACAAGCAGGGGGAGTGGGAGAGGGAGAAGCAGGCTTCCCGCCGAGCAGGGAGCCCGATGCGGGGCTCGATCCCAGGACCCTGAGATCATGACCTGAGCCGAAGGCAGTCGCTTAACCAACTGAGCCACCCAGGCGCCCCTTAGCTCAGCAAATTCTTAAGGACAGTGCTTTCCAGGCTCATCCAAGCCCCCAAGACAACCTGCAGCTTGTCCTGGGCCCTGCTTCTTAATTACTGATATCAAAGAGAAGGACCCAGAAACCTACAGAGTTTAAACAAGGGCCCAAGGGGAGTCTTATGATAAGGCAAGTCCATGAAACCCTGTGACACAGACTTCCACACAAATAAAAGAATAAAACATTTGTGAAAAGATGGAACTTCTGAAAGATAGTCTATGGCAAGACTACCACCACAGGGAGATAGCCTCTGCGGGGCCTTCAGCTCGTCTTCCGAGTGAGGCGCAGAGCAACTGGAGGCTGAGAAGAGGAGCATGTTGATCTGATTTAGGTTTTGGGAGCAGCACTCTGGCTGCCGCATCTCACATGGGCTCTGGAGGATGCAAGAGCTGAAGCACAAGACGAATCAGGCAGCTCCTCAGTAATTTGTTTTGAGAGACAGCGTGGGACTTGGGCCAGAGTGACAGCGGTGGAGGAGTTAGGAATGTGAATCTGTTGTAGAAGTAGAATCATCTGATTTGATGAAGGATTGGATGCAGGAGAAAGAGGGTCAACAATGACTTCAAGGTTGGGGCCTGACGACTAGAAGGATGGAGTTGCCGCCACCAGTTGGGGAGAAAGCTCTGGTTGGGCAGGTTCTGCAGTGGGGAGAACAGGTGCTCCGTTCGGGCAGTGTTGAGTCTGACATGCCTAAGACACATGCATGTGGAGATGCTGAGTAAGCACTCAGCTCGGGGGAGCAGATTGAGCTAGAGAGACACTTCAGAGTGCTCAGAGTAGAGACAACTGTGCTGGGTCAGAGAGAGCCCCCCTCAAATTCATGACCACCTGGACCCTCAGAACGTGACTTATTTAGAAACAGAGTCTTTGCAGATTGAATTAGTTAAGGATCTCACCATGGCGTCCCATCCTGGGTTTAGGGCAGATCCTAAATCTAATGACTGGTGTCCAAGACCAGTGTCTTATAAGAGAATGGCAGAGGGGGCTTTGAGACACGGATGCAGAGGACCAGGGCTGTGAGGAAAGAGACAGAGTGAAGCAGTATTGCCACAAGCCAGGGCGCACCAGGAGCCAGGAGGTGAATAGGCAAGGAAGGGTCCTCCCCTAGAGCCTTTGGAGGGAGCACATCCGAGCCGACATCTTTATTTAGGACTTGTGGTGCCCAGAACTGTGAGAGAATAAATCCCAGATGTTTTAGGCCACCCAGGTGGCTGGGATTTGTTATGGCGGCTCTAGGAAAGCAACCCAACACTTTCAATGGGATCACTTAGGAGGTCAATGTGGGGAAAGAGAAGGTCCTAGGGCTGAGCTCTGGGGCCCTCCCATGGTTAGATGTTGGGAGATGAGGAGGAAATGGCCAGTGGGAATGGCGTCTCAGAAGCCAAGTGAAGAGAGCATGTCTGGGAGGAGGGGGGTGACCAGCTGCACCAACCATAGCCAGAAGCCCACCAGAGAAGAGGCAGAGGAATGCCCTTGAACTCATGTGGTGGGATCACCTACGACTTGCCAGGACCTGTTTGGGTGAATGGTGCCAAGTTCAAGAGAAGGACACAGGAAAGGAATTGGGAAAAATGAGGATAGTTCTTCCAGGACTTTTGACCCTACAAGAAGGGAGGAGGAAAATGGACATGGAGGTAGCTGGAGAGAGAGATGGAGGAAAGGGAGAACTTCTCGCAATTGCTTTGACAACGGAACAGAAAGGAGGGGGTAACGCTAATGCAGAATTTCTAGAACAATGTCTTGAGATGGCAAGAGGAGGTGGGACCTGTCACACCAGGAAGGATGGAGTGGGGGGCAGCTTTGGAAATCCACTGAGGGAGGGCAGGGGAAGGAGGTAAGGCATGGGCACGGAGGAGAAGGGTCAAGAAGTGTGAGGAGGCAGCCCCATCACGGGCCTTGACTTAGAAGTGCGAAAAGCCAGCATGTCACATCGGCGCTGGCAGCAGCTGTGAGGTACGGGGCTCAAACAGGTAAAGCGTAGGACTTAAGGCACGTGTGACAAAGGGGGAGGCCCAAGTGGGTCCGCAGAAGCCAGGTCAGGACAGAAGAGAAACAACGAGGGTAGTGGAGACATGAGGACAGTTGGAGGGTTCGATGGGTCAGGAGTGCTGGGAAGTGATTGTTGGAGGTGGAGTCCTGGGGAGGTGGGGAGCCAGACAGATGGGACTTGCGGGGGGTGCAGCTATTGGTCATCAGCATGGAGTGGGCTGCGTGCGGCAGTGGAGGAAAGAGGACAGTGTCCCGGAGGAGAGGAAGTCAAGAAACCGAGAGGCCTGAGTCTGAAGGCCTACCTGCCTGGATCCCTACAAACAACGGCAGGGTCTCCAGGCGCTGGAGGGAGGAAGCGCTGAAACATGGCAGTGACAAGTGTCCAGGGATCCGGGGACAGCTACAACGAGGAGGGAGGGTGGACCTCAAGCTGGGGGTCCTGGCGGGGGGAGGGGGTGGACAGGGAGAGAGAAGGTCTGGATCTTCCATAGGGAGAAGGTACGAAAATGATCTTCATTAGCAAATATTCAAGCAGCCAGCTCTGTAACACAAGGCATCGCCCAGCCAGTTACGTTCTAGACACGGGAGGAGATGCGGAGAGAACACGTAACAGGAGCTGGAAATCTTGATACTGGAAGAAGAATCTGCCAGCCCATCGCCACTCGACTTCCAGCATCCTTGCCTCTTCCGGCGGCTGCAGGGACAGACACAGGGCTCTCCCCAGCCCGGGGGAAAGGCCGCCAAAGGATCCGAAGGACACAGTGGGATGAAAACCTTGCTCGGTACCGCCCCCTTCCCCAAGTTAAATGCATCCGCTACTGGCTTCAGTGTTAAATGTTTCGATTATAATAGGGTGCCTGGGTGGCTCAGTTGGTTAAGCGACTGCCTTCGGCTCAGGTCATGATCCTGGAGTCCCGGGATCGAGTCCCGCATCGGGCTCCCTGCTCGGCAGGGAGTCTGCTTCTCCCTCTGACCTTCCTCCCTCTCATGCTCTCTGTCTCTCAAATAAATAAATAAAATCTTTAAAAAAAAAAAAGTTTCGATTATAATATTTCATTCCTCCCAGCATTCTCTATTCCACCGACAAGGAGAAACAAAGCAACTCTTTGTCTTCGCATCAAGGCCCAGATACTTGTATTCTACTTCCTTCTTCTTTTCTCACTTCTGTTTAGACCAACAAGGTAAGTTTTGTGCAGGAAAGTAAACACACTTGGAGGAAGAGGAAGAATGAATGTATCAGGAAAATATTTTACAGTTAAACACACCTGAATAGTGACCCAGAGCTTATGAAGCAGAGAATAAAGAATTTATTGTCTTAAATTGAATATAGGCAGTCCCCACTTTGGTCAACAGAGTCATTCAACAAATACTATTGAGCAACTACTATTTACATGGCACTAAGTGCTGGGGCAACGGTAAACAAGAACTTATCAAAACATTCAAATTGCCGTAAGCTTTCTGAAAGAAACGAACAGGAGGCCAAGATAGAGAAGAATGGGCTGAGCGGGGGCTTGGGATGCAATTATTTTAGGAGGGATGGTTGGGGAAGGTGTCCTTGAACAGGAGGTGGAGCAGAAGGGGTGGCTTCCGGGAGGGGGCTTGGGAGAGGCGCAAAGATAGGACAGAGCCTGGTGGGCTCCCGATGGGAATAAGGCAGGATGCTGGGGAGTCGAGCTCATAGGCCATCAGGACATTTTACAAATGTGATGGGAATCCATTGAAGGTGCTAGGCAGGGATGCAAAAGCACCCTATTGGTGAGACACCTCAAGCAGTGGACTTCATAGGGACAGAGACAAAAGGAGTGGTTGCCAGGGGCCGGGGAGAGAAGGCAATGGGGAGTCAGTGTTCAACGGGTGGGGACTTCCAGTTTGGGAAGATGAAAAAGTTCTGGGGATGGATACTGGGAACAGTTGCATAACAGTGTGGATGCACTTCATGCCACTGAACGGTACACTTAAAAATGGTTAAAATGCTAAAATTTTGTTATGTATATTTGACCGCACTACAAAATGCACATATACATTTATCTAATTGGCCCTGCCTAGTCCGGGCGGCTTGGAAGGAGGAAGCCAAAGAGACCTTAAGAGGTTGCCAGGTAAAATACAAAGAGAACACTGCGACTCAAACATTGTTCCTTGTTTACCCGAAAGTCACATGTCACTGGGAGGCCTTGAATTTCTACTCGCTCAGTCTAGCAACACAGTTAATAGGCAACCACCATCGTTCAGATGAGACTTGATAGTGGGGGGAGGGAGATATATTTCAGAAGGAACGAGAGGGTTTGTTTACCAGCTGTCTATCAGGGCAGGGGGTGGAAAGAAGAGAGGCTCCAGGAGCTGCCCCTGGAGTGGGGTGGGGGGTGTTGGTGGGAGGAAGCCAGGCTGGGAGGCCCCTGCAGGCCCACTTCCTGGGGACTGCAACCTCCCTGGCTCTGGCTGCTGCCAAGGGCAGGAGCTCTGGGGGCTGCAGGAGGGGGCCAGCAAGGGGTTTCCTAGAAAGGGGTGTCCTTGTGAGGAGGGAGGGAGGCCACGTGGTGGCACCTGTGGCTCAGCTGCCCTCTGGCGGCCCCTCGCTTGCTGTGGCATCCCTGGCCCCTCGGTTCCTGGGGCAGGGCCTCAGTCTGGCTGCTGAGCTGCACCAGGGAGATCAGAAACAATTTCCCCAGTGGGGGACAGCGAATGAGCCTTCTGCTCTGCTGGCCAGAGGCTGTGAAGCCACCAGGGAGATGCATTCCAGGCGCCAAACTGACCTCACAATAAACTCTGAAGACAACAAACCGTTCTTAAATTGGGGAGCGGGGGGGCGACTTTTGGTGACTCAATTAAAAAAAATGTTTATATTTTACAAAACCCCACAAGCAATGTAACAGTGTTAAGGCCCACATTCCAAGGACAGGAGAAGAAAGATTTTTTTTTTTTCCTACAGCACACTACAAAAACATTTTTTAAAGATCCATCATTTAAAAATCTCTCTTTAAGGAATTTTACTTCATTTTTTTTTTCCTTCATAGAAAACAATCAGTATGAACTTGCTTTTGAAAAGAAGGAGTATCCAACTGCATTGAAGTAATGACAGAAATCAGTTGTTCCGAGAGTGTGGCTGGGGAATGGTGGGGGAGGACCGAGAGGGAAGGGCGGGAGGGTGAGGAGGGGCCAACCAGGTTTAGAGAGGAAGCCCTACAGACCAAGGAAAGGATTCCAAGAACTGGGAGCAAGGGAGGAGAGCTAGGAACAGAGAAGGGCAATGAGGCCAGGGGTGGGGCTTCCACCTAAACTGCTACACTCACAGGGGTAGCCAAGTTCCAAGTTCTCCAAGGCCTTCCTCATTGCAAAAACCCAACGGGAAGTTCCCACCTTCTCCTTACAGGGCTGTCTCCCAGGACGATGCTCCTGCTGTCCCCAGGCTGGCCTCTGTCCTCTCCCTGGGGTTCTGCTCCCTTCACCCATTCTCCCTGGGAAGTCACGAGATCCCCATTAAAAAGACGGTCCAAAGGGCCAGGCTTCCTGTCCGTCCTCCAGCTCCTGTCTACAGCAAGCACCTTGAGGGCATGTGAGGGGTGGGGGTGGAGGCACAAATACATCTTCTTAGAGTCATCTAGAAAACAGTTAACTGTGCCTCCTATGTAAGTCAAGAGAGGACAATACTTCCAGTCTCTCCCGGCTCTGTCCCCACCCCATTCTTTCCACACGCCCTGTTTGCACCCCCTGTGCCCCTTTTCTGTGTCCTTATGCACCAAGTTCCCTCAAAGACTCCTCCTTACATCCAGCCCCTCCCAGGCTAGCAGGGCCAACCCTTGCTCTGAGGGTCACCTCCTCCAGGAAGCCTACCTCCTCCTGCGACCCCGCCCCCGGGGTCCATCCAACTGCACGTGCTCTGAAAGCAGCCTGCAGCGCCCATCCCAGAAAGGCCCTGCCTCATTCCTTATGCACCATCCACTGCTGTTACTGATCTGCCAGGCTGCTCTCTCTACATGCTCATGGGTGAAAGAGGGGGGGTGTCCCAAGAGGGTGAGGGGAACGTGGGGAAAGCAAGCCAAGGGCTTCAGACAAAGATCAATGGGAATTCACACTCTGCTGCTCCTTTCAAAGTGCTCCTGTCTCCATTTTTAAATTGTGAGCATCTGATAATCAACTCTCTCCGCTCCTAAACTACTTCAATTTAATTCTGGCCTTGCGGGCTTCTGCGATGAGTCCCTAAAGAGGAAATTATTTTGTGACTTACAGTAGCACTGACCAGAAATTGCCACCCTTGGACAAAATAATATTGAGCTATTCCAGAGGAAGATCTGGAATGCAGACCAGAAGTACCACGTCCTCCCCTTTACATTAGCTTAACACTTCTCACTGCTGCTAGAAAGTCTTCCAATCAAAATCGAAACAACAGTGATATCGTCTGCCTTCGTTGCTATTTTAAACAGCCAGTCATGGTTCCTCCATGTAAACCCGCTAAACATCTCCACCCCCACCTAGCAAAGTGGGGAAAAAAGAGAGTTCTTGTTTTATACAATTTTTAAATGACAGTTTCCCATTCTTTAAACTTTTTCAGAAGGAAACTGCATATGATCCAGTTTTGCAATTCTGACAGGACCTCTAGTTTCATTTGCCCATTTTGCAAGTTTTCTTTTCTTTCTTTCTTTTTTAAAGATTTTTATATATTCATTTGACACAGAGAGAAAGAGAGAGAGAGAGCACAAACAGGGGGAGTGGCAGGCAGAGGGAGAGAGAGAACAGGCTTCCTGCTGAGCAGGGAGCCCGATGTGGGACTCAATCTCAGGACCCTGGGATCATGACCTGAGCCGAAGGCAGACGCTTAACGACTGAGCCACCCAGGCGCCCCTTTACAAGTTTTCACAGTCAAAGTTTAAGTCTCAGACATAAAGCTCACTATGCAAAACAGATAAAGAGAGCATTTACAGGCTCCAGAGTACTCTATCCCTGTGATACATTCATTGTCCTTTATGTACAGCAATGTCAAAATCTTACATTAGCGTCATCTGAACACACCCCAAATCATTCATTTCACTTTTGGGTGATGATTCACATAGATATTCTCAGTAGATCTTCTTAGTCGTGGAATTTTAGAGTTGGAGCATCAGGCTGTGGGCGACCTAACCTGTGCCTCTCATTTTACAGATGAGGACCGGGCCTATGAAATGATTGTCCCCAAACCTCGGCTCAATGCCTTCCCCTCTATTCACATCATCCATAGCTCCATTTGCAAAACGAGAGTGATATTTCTCATATTCTGTACAAAGAGCTAGCCACCATCTCCATATTTTATATTGGGATTTACATTCTAAGCCATGGCTCCTTAGTAATGCCTCCTGGGTAACGACCATGCCCTTCAGCCAGCGCAACGTGCCGCTCAGATTATTTTGTAGAATTAATTATCTCTTCCATGCTGGCCTTTTCCCCCTCTGAGGAGGCTTCTGTGCTTGGAAGAAGAATTGGCAACATGGGGCCTCAATACGGAGTCATGCATGAAAATTCCGGGGTGAAGAAGTGAAACCAAATATGGAGTGGAAAGGAGATCTGGCCTCCTGGATGAGGGGCGAACCAAGTCTGCGACCCGAGGCTTTCCCTTGCCATTGGATCTGATTCATTATCTCCACGCAATTCTTCCTCCAGTTTAAGTAAATTAAATGGGCCGACACTATCAATCAGGGGTTGATTAATAAAGGTTTGGAAAATAAAGTTGTTGCTTCATTATATTACGGTGGGGGAAGCGGGGAGGAAGGGTAGCCATGAGCTGCAGAATGAGAACCTAACTTACCTTTTAGGTTCTTTACAAAGAGGTAGAATGAGCAAACACATTACCTGATGGTATTGGCAAATACTCTACAAACTTCTGCAGCAAATTCCCTCCAGACACTCATTTACCACCAACAGACTGGTGGGTCCCAACCTAGAGTTATTGCAAGGGATTCCCAGTCTATGTCTTGTTTTCTCAGTCAGCAGATACTATAATGAGGGGGTACTTTAAAAGCTCTGATGGCAAGTGGCCTTCCTACTCAAAAAGGTTGAGAATTACACAGACGGAGATTTCCGGCCTTCCTCAGTTTACCAAATTCCAACTTAAAATGTGTCTTAAATGTAACGTAGGGGGCAAAATACAGTTGAGCATAATCACTATGTGAAAGAAAGATCTGTTTGTGAATAGAGATTTTTTTTGGGGGGGGGAGCTATATATCTCTAATTCTGATAAGCAAAACCCACTGAGGGGTAAAAATGCATTATCAGCGCGGTATCAGGTACAAAACGATCTTAGGAGCAACTCTGACCTTGGAATGCAAGTGTGAGACAGTGCAGAGGAAAGAACAAGTTATCTAAAGTCAGAAAACCCAGGGCCGAGTCCAGCAATTCCAGCCACTAGCTCTGTAAGCTTAGATAAACCCAAGGTCACCTCCTCATTTGGAAAATGTAGTAAATAAAGATATAAATGCTGTCAAGATAGTTGGGCTCAAATTAGATATTGTACGTAGAAGTGTTTTATTAACTGGAAGGAGTTAGAGAAAGGGTACTTGTTGTCACGACTGTAACAAAAACTGACTTTTCTGTTTCTATTGCAGTTTTACTCACACACAATTGTCCATTTCCATTTTTGGTAATTTTTGCCCTTCAGTGATGTTGCCACCAAAGAGCAAGAGATGCTTTGGTTCACTTGGCCTGGATGACAAGATGATTTCTCTGACCACCATCTTGCAATTGTGAATTTCCCACTTCTGTCCCCTCAGTTGTACAAGTCTACGATTCCACTTCCACTTCCCTTGAAGGGAATTCCCAGATTTTAACCCTCTGCTTTTTCAAGTTCATTTTTCTTCTCTTGCAGGAGGCAAAGGTCTCTCTGCTCTGAAAAGTATCAAACTTACTCCGCAAAGGGCTAATTTTCCTATTTTAGCACAAAGAGCACAACATCGCTTCATTTCATACTAGGGGGAAAGCACTGGTAGAGCTACTTTAGTTGGGATTTCTTCCTCTCCATTAAATGCCGAGGGAGGCGAGTGAGCTGAGAGACAGGTTGCATGGAGTGAATTGCATTTGGGTTCAGAAGAGCTTTTTGGGACTCATCCCGAGACAGGAAGTGATGAAATCAGCTCTCACATGAACCGAGAGGTTGTGTGCACTCACCCACTTCCTGTCCCGACTGGTGTAAGGGGAGAACGGTGAGGGGAAAGCAGAGCTTGGGGAAGTAGGTTGTGGGAAGAGGGAAGAAGAGGCTGATGAGAGGCTGTGGGAAAAGTCCCAGTGCTGTCCCTCACCCGCCCCCTGCCCCGGTTCCCTCATCCTTCTGGGGCTGAGATTAAGTAAGCTGGTTTCTTTCTACTCTCCACCCCTCATTGTGAAAAACAGCTGAGTTTAATTATATCCTCTTGTGCTCTTTGATGTTACTGACAATGCTAACAGAAGAAAGAATAAACTACAGCCTGCTTGTTGTTTAGTTTAGAGTTCAAATATGGACTTATACAAATCTTCTGCTTTACCCTATGTCCACTCTAAAGAGTCAAGTGGAAGAAGGTATAGAGAGGATGGATTATTCCAGTATGTGGGCACCAGGTATCCTCTATCACCCTGGGCCAGCGTTATTAGTATTTATTATTCTCATCTTATCCATTAGGGAGAAGTGATGGAGTTAACTGGTGGCACATGATGGAGAGAAAAAGGGGAAAAAATGCAGAGATGACTTTCTGTATAGAGAGATCATTTCGGAGGAGTGTTGGTAGTACCGGTCACAGAGGGAAATGACAATATTGCGGTGGGAATGCGTATCGGGTGTGGTCAACAGAGAGTCATGGTCAATTTCATGCTCTGGGATAATCTCCCTTGCAAACTACAAAGTTTTAGAAAGCAACTTTTTTCCCCGACTCATTCGTAAGTTAGAAAAAGTTACCTTTTTTAGCAATAGTAGTAAGGTAGAAAGTTAAAGAATAGATACAGAGACCGAGTTGGACCTTAAGAACTTTGACTATGTCGAGATAAAGCTTTATAAGGTCAGGCATGCAAAATCAAATAAAAAATACCCATGTGACAAATTAAAGTCCTTCTCCAGGTATGGTACACATCCTGATGTGCATAATTTCCATATAACTGTAGACCTTATATAACCCTATAGAACTGTAGGTACACATAGATCAGACCTCAGCTGCACTTGAACTATGACCACTCAGGTCTCCAGGCGCATGGCCCACTTTTCCATGTCAGCCCCCTTCCCTTCACACCCCTGGGTGCAACAAACCTTCGCTACACTCCCCAAGTGTCTCATCCATAGGGGATGCCTAACTCACCACCCCAATCAAGGGTCTTCTTTATCAATGTCAAGTGTGACACAAGTTTATCAACGTCTGCTTTCTCCGTTTTCTGACTCCTTATCTACATAGGATCTAGAGCTGCATCCATCCAAGTAATCATTCCTCTTGCTGCAGAGCAGTGGTTTTCAAACTATGGTCCTGGAACCCTTGGAGTCCATAGATCCTCGCAGGGGCCAGTGTAGAGAGTTTGAGTAAAGTCAGGGCCGTTGGACTCTTTCCCTTTCCCCAGTGCTACCACAGCAATCTTGCTTCATTCCACGTTAGACGCTGGGGTTCCAGATTACCTTTGAATTTCTTACTCAGATAAGGAATCTACTAAAGCTTGCCAAGTTTGGATGGATGAGATGGGGGCTGAGCTGGGTGACTTCATCACACACCTTTACCAGAATGATGGGGACTGTCATCCCCAAGATTCCCTCAGCTTCCACCAAGAGCCTCTGAAGTGCTTGTGTCCATGCCAGTCTGTGATTAGATTAGACGCCCAACAACATCTCCTGAAAACTGGAATTACCATTCCCATTTGATGGGTGAATAAACTAACCCAAAGAGGCAAAAGGCTTCCTGAGTGGTTATGGCTATTGAGTCAGAGCCACGAGCCACGACACACGCCAGTCTTCGGATGTTGAACCCCAACTCTGCCCACGATACTCTACTGTTGAATATGTGTTCTGATCCTCTCTTGAAGGACTTTACCTGCATACTAATTCATTCCTTTGATCTCATCTTCCCAAGAAGGCCTTATCAATTTCCCAACTTAAAGAGGGTCTGAGGGAAGAAACGGGAGTAAGAAATGAAGATCATAAAGGCGACCCTTTCTTGGAACCCCTGGAAGTCCCTTGGACTACTTTAGGTTTTATGGCACATGGCCTTCCCAACATGAATTACCATGGCCAGTATCAAGAAACAAAACAAGCAAATTACTGAAAATGACTAACAGATACAATTAGACTATTAATAGTCAGTAGCTGGCATCATTCAAACGCGCATTTCCTTGACACACCAGGTACATTGCTGGGTTTCTTCTGCCCTTAAACGCACTTCAGGAAATGTGCGATTCCAAACTAAACAAACTTGCAACTTCTAGGCTAGTACTAGAAATATTACAAATGAATATTTCTTAGAACCCTAAAGATGTATCTAACGAGAAGGATTGGAAGGGGGTAAATAAGGAAAAGAATATAGTTCCTCTGTTTTCAAGAATACTAAGGACTTAAAAGCACTTGTACCTTAGGTTAGTAACTTAAATACCACATGTGCATCATTTAGAATGTGCTGTGCTCAGAACACTCGGGATTGAGTCTCCAAAATGGAGTGCAAAGTGACCCCTTCTGCCTCATTGTCTCTCTAGCTGGTGCAGGCGTGGACATAAGTATAAGAGGCTGCCTTGTTTTAGGGAAGATGACATTCAAGTCAGACCTGAACATACGCACACACTCCTTCAGTGTGAAACACCCATCACTGTCTCCAAGGAAGTGCACTTTGGAAGGCCTTTTTCTCAGAACCACTACTGGGAAACATCCAACACAAATGCTTTCTCCCTGGAACATCATGACGCTGAAGCAGGGAGGTCTTCGAGAACTTACATGCACCCTGGATATTTAATACTTCACCTGGGCAGAAAAGTCAATTAGCTTTGGAAGCAGCACTTTGCCCCCTTCTTCGCTCTTCAGGAAATCCAGCAAACTGCCTGTTGGTAGAGGAGGAACCAGTGAGCGTAGTTCAAACACACAAACAAAATGTTTGGAATCGCACATTTAGTTTGGAATCGCACATTTCCTTTCAAAATCCAAACAAAAGTCAAACGATCCTTACTATTAGCAAGGAAACGCACAGAATGATGGCCTTTACGATTCTGTATGGCCAGAGTGCCTTTTTCTGAAGTTGGTCAAACGCAGTCCCCTCTAACCTGTTACCTTTGACCTGATGTGACACGTGGCGTGTGGGCCAGGTAAGAAAGGGTGATGGTGGACACTGTTTTTCTAGCTATGCGTTTCAGAGCACTTTGCACCTGCCACCACAATCCACTTACTGCAGCTGCCTGATCTTCAGAGCTGCTCAGAGACAGAAACCAGCAGGTCCTCATAGCAGGCCTGCCTGGAGCAGGCACTGGGCTAGGCTTGCTGCTCTCTGTGTCTAGCAAAAGCACAGAAGTCAGTGCAAGCTGTAGGTGCTCAATGAGAAAGTGTGTCAATAAACCCTCCTACTTCCTACGGCTTCATCTCTAAAACAAGACCTGCTTTTTCTCCTAGAACTTAAAGTGTCACCCTTAGGCAAGCTGCTTACCCATAATGTCTTAGTCCCTGTAAAGAGGGCATGTCCTACTAGCTATTATCAGAGGCCTCGTGAGGACAGATTTAAAGCACGTGCCACGGTGCTTGGTGGGCAGTAGTGCTCAATAAATGTTCTGCTACTTCATCCTCAACACAGAACAATGGTACTTAGCCCTCCGATTGCTAAGAAGATTAAGGGAGATCACGCAGGGAAAGCATCAGAAACAATCTGGTATACAGTAAGTACTCAATAAAGGCTAAGTATTGTTATGAGGAGAAACTCATATTTACGTTTATGATCCAAATACAACTAGTTGCTTAATTCAACAAGGATTTACTGAACTACAAAGTGTCTGATCTGGAGCCTGGTTTCTGGGTTAGAGCAACCTAAGCCACAAGGGTTAGTTTTTTTGTTTTTTTATTTTTGTTTTTAAACAACGTCTTTTTTGGAAAGGACTCTGAGTGACTGCTATTTTGAAATATTTACATATATTAAACAAGAAAATGTAATATTCATCTTTCTAATCTACTCAGTTGTGACATCACACTATGAGCTCCACGATGCATGATTCTTAATTCGCTATTATTGTTTATGTTTCTTTCTTTTCTTCCTTCATTCCTTCTAAAGATTTTTAAAGAACCATTTGGCAGTTTGCTAGTATCTCTAACTGACGTGGAGGAAGAAGGGTAGTAATTCAAACCCTGTTATCTGAAGGTAATATCGGCCGGAGAAAACATGTTTGCTGGATACCTCTTCCTCAGTGATTCTGATGACAGAGGAATGTAACCTCTAACAGTTTTAAAAATGTTCACATTTTAAAGTGACACCCTGAACACTTAGATAATGCTAGAGAGGAAAATGAATGCATTTTAGGATTTTGAGAACTGCCGTTTTAAAGATATAACAAAAATACTCTTCTTTGAAATATGTATTTTTTGGACAAATATTTATTAGGGACCTTCTATGTACTGTGTGTGATTCATATGGCTAATATGAATATGAAGACAAATGCAGAGAAAATAGAAAGATTATACATTATTTCTATAATACAGATAATACACAAAATATTTCTGGTGAGGTGGTTTACAAAAATGTTCTGTTTCCCCATGTATTCAGATTTTTCAGTAGTGAGCATGCTGTTTTGGAATTAAAACTATTGGAACATTCTGTGAACATTTAAACGCTTTACTTTGGGGCGCCTGGGTGGTTCAGTCGGTTAAGTGTCTGCATTTGGCTCAGGTCGGGATCCCAGGGTTCTGGGATTGAGCTCCATTGGGCTCCCTGCGTAGTAGGGAGTCTGCTTCTCCCTCTACCCCTCCCCTGTTCATAATCTCTCTCTCTCTCTCTCAAATAAATAAATAAAAATCTTTTAAAAAAATAAATGTTTTACTTTTGAAGTTTGAAGTCTTTCAAAAGCCCTGTGTTTGGGGGGCACACTCACCCTTGGCCATGTACTCAGTGATAATGTAGATAGGCTCCTCTCTGGTGACCACGGCATAGAGCCTCACCAGCTTGTCGTGTTGAAGGGTCTTCATGAGGTTGGCTTCCTCCAGAAAAGCTTGCACAGACATAGTGCCTGGTTTTAGGGTTTTCACAGCCACTTTGGTACTATTGTTATAGGAACCTAGAAAGACAGCAGAAGAGAGGGCATGTTTTATCCAACTGAAAACCAGAAACTTCATGCAGAGTTAGAAGAAAATTTATAGATAGAAAAAACTGACACAAAACTCTAGACAGTGTTAACATTAGGGGAGGCCGAGTCAAGGGTGTCTGAGAATTCTCTGTACCATCTTTACAAAAAAAAATCTAAAATTATTCCAAAATCAACAAGGTTTCATAAAGCAATATTTTTGGAAAAACCTCCAAACGCACTCCATCATGGAGAAAAGATTTTCCTCTAATGAATAAAATGTTCTTTATCCAAGAACAAAAAAAAGTGCATAGCAAGGCTCGGTATACTCTTACACACCACACACACACACACACACACACACACACACACGCATACAGGTCTGGAAGAAAACACACTAAAATATGCCAAATGCTGGCCATCTCCAATGGTGCAATTAGAGTGATTTCATTTGTGTTCACAATACCTTTAACTACCAAATTTTCTACAATGAATATGTATTATTTTTGTAATCAGGAAAAAAAGGTTTGCATTTTTTTTTTAAATTTTTTAAAGATTTTATTTATTTATTTGACAGAAAGAGACACAGCGAGAGAGGGAATACAAGCAGGGGGGAGTGGGAGAGGAAGAAGCAGGCTTCCTGCCGAGCAGGGACCCGATGTGGGACTCGATCCCAGGACTCCAGGACCATGACCTGAGCCAAAGGCAGACGCTTAACGACTGAGCCACCCAGGCGCCCCAGAAAGGTTTGCATTTTAAAAAATTATATATACTAACTTTGAAGTATAATATCCTAGAGTCAAATAAACGTTTCCCCAAGTTTTCCAAGAGAACTGGACTTGGGTGACTCTCCATGAGCAAAGGCTTCTGTACGGAAATGTCTGGGAACCACCGTCTGCCTCCCCCTCCCCCATCCAGGAGATGCAGCAGAAGCAGAGAGTCCCGCAGTGAAGAAACTTGTCAGACTTGGTTAACCCCAGCACTTCCCACACCTTCTTGACCACAGGACACACTGTCATGTACCTTTTCACATCCTGTGAAATGCACTTTGGGAAATACTAACTCCTTCATATAGTGTCCCCAAGGTCCCTTTTTCTGGAACCTGCCCCAATGGCGTGCTTAATTCTAAGACTTTTCTCAGTGGTTTGGCAAAGCAGAAATAGAGATAATCATGTTCCCCTTTCCTCTCCTCTCTTTCTGTACTTCTCTTGGAAGTGCAAGGAAAAGGTGAGGAAGGAGGAGCAGCAGGTTCCCTGCGGGTTGCTCTACCTGGTGTACTACAGTTTTTTGTTTTTTTTTTTTAACCTGCCAGCGAAATGGTGATGTCTAGCGTCTGATCTCTTTGTTAGATCACATAATCACCTGTGTCTGTACAGAATACAGAAATGACTGGAAGCATGCTCAATAAAACACCAACAATGATGATCCCTGGGTGGTAGAATTTGGAGTGACTTTTCCTTTCTTTTGTTCTTTTCCATTTTGTTTCATTTTGTGAATGAATATGTATCTTTCTTTACAAAAGGGATTATTTTTTTTAAAGGAAATTATATCTCTATTTCTACACTTCCAAATGGGCCAGAAAAAGTGTTAGCTACAGCTAACAGTCAACCATACTTACTAACTTTTCTTCTGATCATTAACACTTACTACTCTGTTAAAACTTTTCCTTTTATATTTCACTTTGATTTGTACTTAGTAGTAGCTTGCAGTGTTGTACAGAAAAATGAAAAATGCAATGTATAAAGTAAGTGTTAAAATGTATGGATAAGCCAGTAATAGAAAGCTGACAAAATACTGTACTAGGTTATTTTCAAAAGCCACAACCTACAAAAAATAATGGAATCATAAATCTATTAAATTGATTTTCCATTTAAATGCATAATTACACACAATATGATCTTTCTTATAGCCCTTAAGAGTAAATTTAAAGTAAATTCCACCAACAAAAGTCCTTTAACATTGTATTTGAACCAAGAAGATTCATTATCTCAAAACTACAATAAGATATCACCTCACACCTGTCAGAATGGCTAAAATTAAAAAGACAAAAAACATCAAGGATTGGCAAGGATGTGGAGAAAAAGGAACCCTATTGCAGTGTTGGTGGGAATGCAAACTGGTGCAAGCACTGTGGAAAACGGTATGGGGGTTCCTCAAAAAAATTTAAAATAAAACTATCCCATGATCCAGGAGTCGCACGACTGGGTATTTACCCCCAAAACACAAAAACACTAATTCAAAGGGATACGTGCACCCCTATGTTTATAGCAGCATTATTTACAATAGCCAAACTATGGAAGCAGCCCAAGTGTCCGTCAATAGATGAATGGATAAAGAAGATATATATATATATATATGCAATGGAATACTATTCAGCCATAAGAAAGAATGAAATCTTGCCATTTGCAACAACATGGATGGAGCTAGAGAGTATAATGCTAAGTAAAATAAGTCAGAGAAAGACAAATAGCATATGATTTCACTCATATGTGGAATTTAAGAAACAAAACAAGGAAAGGAAAAAAGAGAGAGAGAGAGAAACCAAGAAAACAGACTCTTAACTGTAGAAAACAAACTGATGGTTACCAGAGGGGAGGGGGATGGTGGGATGGGTGAAATAGGTGATGGGGATTAAGAGTACACCTCATCATAAAAAAAATTAAAAATTTAAAAAATTAAAATAAAAAAGATTCATTATAAATTTGTTTAAAGGTTTATATATAGGTATTCAGTTACAGGAATAAATCTAATAAATGAATTTAGAAAGTCACAGGATACAAAGTTAATAAACAGAAATCTGTTGTATATCTACATACTAATAATGAAGTAGCATAAAGAGTAATTAAGAAAACAATCCCATTTATAATTGTACCAAAAAGAATAAAATATCTAGGAATAAATTTAACCAAGGAGGTAAAAGATCTGTACTCTGAAAACTATAAAACGTTGATGAAAGAAATTAAAGATGACACAAACTAATAGAAAGATATACCATGCTCATGGATTAGAAGGATTAATATTGTTAAAATGAACTTACTATGCAAAGCAATCTACAGATTCAATGTAATCTCAATCAAAATGCCAACAGTATTTTTTACAGAACTAGAACAAATAATCTGAAAATTTGTATGGAACCACAAAAGACCCTGAATAGCCAAAGCAATCTTGAAAAAGAAGAACAAAGCTGGAGGCATCACAATCCCAGGTTTTGAGATATAGTACAAAGTTACAGTAATCAAAACAGTATGGTACTGGCACAAAAATAGACACATACATCAATAGAACAGAACAGAGAGCCCAGAGATAAACTCATACTTTTATGGTCAATTAATCTGTGAAAAATAAGGCAAGAATATACAATGGGGTAAAGATAGTTTTTATAATAAGTGGTGTTAAGAGAATTGGACAGCTACATGCAAAACAATGAAACTGGACCACTTTCTTACACCATACACAAAAATAAAATTCAAAATGGATTCAAGACTTAAATATAAGACCTAAAACTATAAAACTCCCAAAAGAAAGCATAGGCAGTAAACACTTGACATCAACCTTTGAAACATATTTATAAATATGTTTCCTCAGGCAAGGAAAACAAAAGCAAAACTAATCTACTGGGACTACACCAAAATAAACAGTTTTTGCACAGCAAAGGAAACCATCAACAAAATAAAAAGACAACCTACTGAGTGGGAGAAGATATTTGCAAGTGATACATCCAATAAGGGGTTAATATCCAAATATATAAGGAACTTCTATAACTCAACACCAGAAAAAAACAAATAATCTGATTAAAAATGGGTAGGGGATCTGAACAGACATTTTTCCAAAGAAGACTTACAGATGGCCAACAGACATATGAAAAGATGCTCAACATCACTAATTATCAGAGAAATGCAAATCAAAACCACAGTGAGATCTCACCTCACACCTGTCAGAATGGCTCGTATCAAAAAGACAAGAAATAACAAGTGTTGGTGAGGATATGGAGAAAAAGGAACCCTTTGCGCAGCCACTGTGGAAAACAGTATGGTGGTTCCTCAAAAAATTAAAAATAGAAATATCGTATGATCCAGCAATTCCACTTTTGGGTATTTACCCAGAGAAAATGAAAACATTAGTTCTATGTTTATTACACCCTTATGTTTATTACAGCATTATATACAATTGCCAAGATACGGAAGCAACCTAAGTGTCCACCAGTAGACGAATGGATAAGGAAAGATGAGATCTTGCTATTGGTGACAGCATGAATGGACCTAGAGGGCATTATGCTAAGTGAAATATATCAGACAAAGAAAGACAAATACCATATGATTTCACTTAGATGTGGAACCTAAAAAAACAAAACAAATGGACAAACAAAAAACAAAAACAGACTCAACAGAGAACAAACTGGTGGTTGCCAGAGGGGAAAGGGGTGTGGGGAAGGGCAAAATAGGTTTAGGGAATGAAGAGGTACAAATGTCCAGTTATAAAATAAGTAAGTCATGGAGATGAAAAGTAGAGCATAGGGAATATAGTCAATAATATTGCAATTATGTTATGTGGTGACAGATGGTAACTGCACTTACCAGGGTGAGCAGTGAGTAATTTATAGAATTGTCAAATCACTATTTTGTGCACCTGAAAGTAATATAACATTGTGTGCCAACTATCCTCTAATAATAAATACAAAAATTAAATTATATAAAATGCAAAAGAAAGTTTATACATAGAACCTCAGTTACATGACTATATCAGTGGCAAACAGCAAGAAAATACGATCTCTTTGACACATGTAACTGACAAAGGACTAGTGTCCAGAATATGTAAAGAATTCCTATAAATCAATAAGAAAAATAGAAAAATAGGCAAAGGCTTGAATAGACATTTCAAAAAGAAGAAGTCCACTGGGTGATGGACATTAAGGCAGGCATGTGATGTAATGAGCACTGGGTATTATGTAAGACTGATGAATCACTGATCTCTACCTCTGAAACTAATAATATACTGTATGTTAATTAATTGAATTTAAATTAAAAAAAGAAGTCCAAATGGCTAGGAAACATGTAAAAAGAACTCAATCTTATTAGTAATCAGAGAAGTGCAAATAAAGCCATAGGAAGACACCACCACCCAGCTCAACAAAAATGACAAAGCCTGACAATGTGAGTGCTGGTGAGCACACAACCCTAGTGGGGAAACTGGGGCAGCTCCCTAAGGCCTTCTTCTGTGCTCTTTTCTGAGCGTCAGTAAAATTCAGCTGGGAAGCTTCTATCTTTACCAACATTCCCAGGGGCCCATGGCGGATTTTGACAGAGCAGCCTTCTTTCAAGTGCAATTACCTTGAGTGACCACACACACACACACACACACACACACACACACAAACACACAAGGGCTGTGCTGACCAGCAGCCCCCCTCCTTCTAGATACAATTCTGTTGATCAGGAAATGGCACACTGGAATCTCTTGTACATTTTGCTGGGACAAGAACTTTGGAAACAGAGTTGGCAGTATTTAGGAGAGATGAAGATTCATACTCCCATGATCCAGTAAACGGATTCCTGGCCACCCTTGAGAAAGTCACGTACCCTTTGCACCAGTACAAAAATGTTCCCGGCAGAATTGTTCATAGTGGCTTAAAACTGGGAACACGTCCAGTTTCATCAATAAATAGTGAAATCAATGGATAAGCCTTCTTACCACTTGAGTACTTATATAACGCAACACTACATAGCAATGAAAGTAAATGAACTGTAGCTACACCCCAAAAACATGGATGAATCTCACAACGATAATACTGAACAGAAGAGGCGAGACATAATACAAGAGTACATTTGGTATGATTCAATTATATAAAGTTTAAAAACAGGCAAGACTAAACTATATTGTTTGAGGATGCACACCCCCATATACAAAAGTAACAGAAGTGTAAAGAAAAGGAAATTATCACAGAAGTCCAAATGGCAGTTGCCTTTGGGGAACGGTCTTTTGGGGGATAGCGAGGTTGGGGTTGGGAAGGGATAAGTAGGGGCTTCTGGGTGCTGGCAAGTTTCCAGCGTGTGATCTCAGTATCTACCACACCAGCTTTCCTTTTGTAATTATTTGTGATCTTGACTATTTGTGCTGTACATACTTTCCAGTCTGCTTGTTATATGACACAGCAATAAAAGCGAAAGAAACAAAACTATTCCCTCTCTGTCGAACAATGGAACTCACTGAGACTTTTACATCATATAAAATTATGGCTAAAGGATGAAGAAAATAAATGCTTTCCAAGGGTAGGGGGAAAGTTATCAGGAAACAGCACAGCTGCTAAAGATATTAAAAATGCTGATAGGGAGTTTGAGATGAACAGTGACTAAAACAGCTGTGTCAAGAGCACAGCTCAAGAATGGCAGTAACTCCCACTTACTTGTGTCTTGGGGTTGTGGTATTTAAGCAACAGGGCATGTTTCCAACTTGCACTAAAGGCATGGTTTTTATTCGGTGCTACGGATCAAACTGTACTTTACCAAGATATTCTCCAGTATTCAATTAACCTGCTCATGGAGATTTGGGTTGGCATTACAGATGCAAATGATTTTTTTAAAAAATTCATTTGAAAGTAAAGAATGTCTTGAAGAGTGCCACTTTGGCACAGTTAAAGACAGTTGGGGTGACAATCTGAGAAAGCTCTATTTTCAGGTGTGCCTAATTTGCTAAAGAACACCTAAGTACCACAAAATGGAAGTTGGTAAAAAAAGATGCATGGGGTTGATTTTGCAAGTTGGCTGGTGATTAATTTCAATGCAGTTGGCTTAAATGAAAATGTATCAAGCAAAACCTGAGTGGCTCAGGCCATTAAGCGTGGGACTCTTGATTTCAGCTCAGGTCATGATCTCAGGGTTGTGAGATCGAGCCCCACATCTGGTTCTGCGCTCGGTGCAGAGTCTGCTTGTCCCTCTCTCTCTGCTCCTCCCTCCGTTCATGCTCTGTCTCTAAATAAATAAAATCTAAAAAAAAAAAAAAAAAATCAAAATTCAATTCAAAACAAGTTCCCTTTCTTCTACAAAGTCTCTTCGTAGACCAAGTGGTAACAGGAAACATCATCCTTGGCTTCACTAACTAGTCAGTTCCCTCGGAATCCAATAATCCACGGGGGAAAAGCGTGTCACCAAGCCAGATGTCAAGAGGATCACATGAAGGACAGGAAACAGCTTGAGGGAGAAACTGCTTTCTTTTATCCCCACCCCTCCTCCCCAGAACAGGTCACTTCCTCGTATTTGTTCACTGCATTTCAGACCAAAAAAACCCAGACCATAAAATGTGACTGGTGGTCTATGAACCATTCCTCAAGCTTCACAAAAATATCAATTTACTTGGTTAACAGTGATATCATTTTTAATTTGTTCTTCTTTTTCTATCAATGAGAAAAACTAGCCTGCTCATCTCTTGAGAAATAAAATAGAGAAATAAAAAGAGAAAAAACAAAATTCAGGCAGCTCTAAATGGCAGACCTTGTTATTACACCAACCCTCAAGAGAGTTGGAATGAGACATACAGACACACCTAGGAGAGGGGGCAACCTTTGACCTCTGATGCATAACATAATGTCATCAATCATTATTCTTTTGGTTTTATTCCCAGTATTCCTCTGCTAAATGCATTCAACATATTGACCTTATTTCAATAGCTAAGGAAGAGCTCCCTGATAGCCAAATTCACAGAACCGATATATCTGCAAAAGACTGCAGATCAAAATTTCTATTTTGTTCTTTTCCCTTTCTTTTTTAAATTTCTTCCTTCTTTCCTTCCTTCCCCACCCTGTTCCTACCACCTCTTCCTTCCTTTCTTTAATACAAGACCAAAAAGAGAAAAGCCCGATTAAAAAAAAAACATCTATGTCAATATCCTGGCAATGATATCATACTGCAATTTTGCAAGATGTTAGCATTGGGGGAAACTGGGTAAAGGTTACATGGGATCTCTTTGCATTATATATATATATATATATATATATATATATATATACACACACACACACACATATATATATGTAATATGTGATACAATATATATGTATATAAAGCTTTGTTGAAATATAATCCATATACCATACCATTTGCCTATTTAAAGTATACAATTCATTGGTTTTTATATATTCAGAGTTGTGAGCCCATCAGCACAATTATTGAAACATTTCCATCACCCCCAAAAGAAACCCCATATCCCTTGACAGTCACATCCCCATCCTTCCACCTGAGGCAACCACTCATTTCCTTTGTCTTTATAGATTTGCCTATTCACAACATTTCATATAAATGGAATCACATAACATGTGGTCCTCTGTGTCTGTCTGGCTTTTATCATTCAACATAGTGTTTTCAATGGTCATCCACACTGTAGCATGTGTCAGTACTTTATTTCTTTTTCTTGCTGAATAATATTCCATGGTATGGATACACCACATTTTGTCTCTCCATTCAGTTGATGGACATGTGGGTTGTTTACACTCTTTAGCTATTATGAATAATGTTCTTCCAAATATTCATGTAAAAGTGTTTGCATGGACATGTTTTCATTTCTGTATTATTTCTTACAATTACATATAAATCTATAATTATCTCAAAATAAGAAGTTTAATTTTAAAAACCCCAAGAAACAGGGGTGTCTGGGTGGCTCAGCTTGTTAAATGTCCAACTCTTAGTTTTGGCTCAGGTCATGATCTCATGGGTCATGGGACTGAGCCCTGGGTCGGGCTCCACGCTCAGCAGGGAGTCTACTTGAAGATTCTCTCCCTCTCCTTCTGCCCCTCCCCACCTCTGTGCACGCATGAATATGCATGTGCACGCACATGCTCGAGTGCTCTCTCTCTCAAATAAATAAATAAATCTTAAAAAAAATAAATAAATCTTAAAAAAAAAAAACCAACAAGAAACAACTTTGTTGAGTGAGGAAATCCTGGGTAATCTCTCCTATTTCGGTCTTTCCACTAATGTTACCATACTTTCTTTATAAGAAAATTCAGTATTTAATAATAACAACAGTTCTCTGAGTGCTGTCGACTACATGCTCACCTGAATCATCTCATTTAATCCTCACACCATGCCTACAAAAGCTAGGTTCTATTATAATCTTTCAGATAAGCTTCTGTTGCCTCTCTCTTATAAAACATTATTAGCAAATCAAACAAACCAATTAAAACCTGAGCAAAGTACTTGAATAGATATTTCTCCAAAGAAAACATATAAATGGCCAGTAAACACATGAAAAAATAAACACATATACTCAACATAACTAATCACTAGGGAAATACAAATCAAAACCACAATGAGATACAACCTAACATCCATTAGGATGGCTACCTTAGGAAGGAAGGAAGGAAGGAAGGAAGGTAGGAAGGAAGGAAGGGAAAGATAGAAAAGTAAAGAGTAAGTGTTGGTGAGGATGTAGAGAAATTGGAACCCTTGTGCACTGTTGGTAGGAATGTAAAGTGTAGCTTATACTAAGGAAAACAGTATGGCAGTTCCTCAAAAAATTAAATATAGAATTTCCCTGTGATCCAGCAATCCCACTCCTGGGTATATACCCCAAAGAATTGGAAGCAGGGTCTCAAAGAGAAATTTGTGCGCGCATGGACATAGCAGCATTATTCACAATAGCCAAAAGGTGGAATCAACGCAAGTGTCTATCAGTGGATGAATGGATCAACAAAATATGGTATATACATACAATGGAATTTAAGTCAGCTTTAGAATGGAAAGAAATTCCATCATAGGCTACGACATGGATGAACCTGGAGGACGTTCATATAGCTAAGTGAAATAAGCCAGTCACACAAAAAAGTACATACTTTATGATTCTGCTTATTTATAAAGAAGAAAGTAGAATGGTGGTGGACAGAGGCTGGGAAGAGGGTTATGGGGAATTGTTGTTTAAAGAGTATAGAAGCCCAGTTTTCAAGATAAAAAGAGCTTTGGAAATTGGCTGTCTAATCAGAATGTCCATAACAGTATTGAACTGTACACTTAAAAACGGTTAAGATGGTAAATTTTAAGCTATATGCATTTTACCACTCACAAAAAATTATTAGCAAATCTATTCAAATGCTGAATTTTCACCAGATTTTTACCCTCTTTCAAACAGTTTAAATCCAAGTAACACTCTCGATAGAACAGTTAAATATTTTCCAATGCCGCATTTCTCCTCTCTTCTAAACCTCAGTTTCTCCCACTACCTCGGCTCATGCTAAAAAATGTTCTCTAAAGTCAGTATGAAGATTTAGCAGGTGGCCAGTGGAAGCACATGAACAGGAAAAGGCGAGAAATGGGCAGGAGGATCTAGTATATCTGGAATTGGAAGCAGAAGTTTTCCTCATCTCAGAAGGACCAATGAGCTTGATGTGCAGGTGACAATTTCAGCACAGGCTTGGGTCACTCAGGACAGAAATGTACTGTGAGCCGACTGACTCAGGCGTTGACCCCTGCTGCTACGCTAGCTCACCCCCTCCTCAGTTTCTCTGGCCGAGTTGGGCTGGCATATGGCACCTGTGACCACCACCATGGCAAACCTGGCAAAGAGTTTACCATTCTACTTGCTAGTAGCTCTCAAGAAAATTTTAAGAAGGGATGCCCGGGTGGCTCAGTTGGTTAAGCGTCTGCCTTTGGCTCAGGTCGGGCTCCTTGCTCAGCAGGGAGCTGCTTCTCCCTCTCCTGCTGCTCCCCCTGCTTGTGCTCTCTCTCTCTCCCTCTCTCTCTCTGGTAAATAAATAAATAATCTTTAATATTTAAAAAAAAGAAAATTTTAAGAAAACACAAGAGGACTAACATAATCTCTTCCCCTCAAAGCAATAACTTCCCAGACTAGCAGATCTTATCCCTTCTCTCTCCAGTGCAAACATCATGTAGTTTGATGCCTTCATCCCGGCTTCACAGCTGAACATGAGGAGGTTGGAACAGAACTCCAAACCATCATTTCATATGCAGGGTTACTGTTTTAGAGCAGATGAGTACACCCTGTTAAGCTCCCTCTACTTTTCTCTTCATGACAGGTATGCAATTCCTTTGCTGGCAAATATTCACAGGAAGGTCTAACTGGATTATTTATAGTTCGAACTCATGATTGAAGTTGGGGAAAATCCACTGAAATATAGCTTCCAGTGACTATGGTCAAATATGGTAAAATAAAGAAAATGAAACTAGAGTGCACAGAACCATATTGTATAGGAAACACGTCAGGTATAGAATTTTATTCTCATTTCAGCAACTGAGAAGATGGTTGTTTGCCCATTTTACTGATGAGGAAACTGATGAGGTCAAACTAACTTGTATATAGCTTTTAGCAAGCAAGTGAGTCCAGGTCTCTGGGAGGCCAAAGCAGCTGGTGTCTTCACTGCCTTGAATGACTTTGGGCAAGTCACTTGTCTGAGTCCAGTGTCCTTGTTTATCAAATGCTGACAATAATTCCTATCTCACAGTGGTACTGCAATGAGTATGAGAGATAACTGAAGAATATGTGCCTAGAAGGGGGGCAGTGGACACTGTACAGCTTGGATAGTCTTTCCTCCCGTCCTTCTTCTTCCTCATCCCCCACTTCATCACCTCCTCCCCATTCAAAGTCATGGTAAATACAGGGAGGAACATGGTTCCCTCAGTGAGCCAGCGGAGTTGGAGAAGACACGTTGGGAGGAAGCGTGGAGGAAGATAGGGGCAGCTTCTCTTTAGAGAAGTGATGGCTTCTAAGAGGGAACAGACCTCAACATGAGCAGATAATGCTGAAACCATTTGAGGAAAGTTCTTTTGGAGCAGAAGATATTTACAAGATCTTAAATGATCTCCCCACAGATTATCAATTAATTATGAAAAAGAACTAAAAAGTAGTATTTACAATGGAGAAATCTGGTAGACCTCCTTAAAATCACACAGACCATGAGCAATAATGGGACCAACTAATATTTTGTGCCTCCTGGTAGATGCCCTGAGGACACAGCATCGTTTACTTCTTAGATACTATTCATGCACAAAGGCATTTCCTGAGCCAAATCATGGAAAAATCCAAATGAGGAACATTCTACAGAACAACTGACCCATGTTCTACAAAATGTCAGTGTCATAAAAGATGAAGAAGGACCAAGGGACTGTTCCAGATTAGAGGGTAGTGAAGACATGTCAACTCAATGCAAATACATGATCCTAGGGAGCTCAAGGGCATTACTGGGACAACTAAAGGAATTCTAGACTTCGTATTAGATAATAGTATGTATTGATGTTAGATCTCCTAAACGTGGCCAATGTATTGTGTAAGATAATGGTCCTGCTCTCAGGAGACACATATTTCTGTATTTAGGGGTGAAAAGTCATCACATCTGCAACTCACTGTGTATGTGTGTGTATGTAGAAAGGAGAAAAAGCAAATATAGCAAACCACTAACTGGTGAATTCAGGTGAAGGGTTTGCAATGTTCATTACACAATTCCAGCCCCTATTCTGTGGATTTGCAAAAAAACATATTAAGAAATAAATACAAACACCTCAGAGGAATAAAGAAGGTAGCTTTTTTTTAAAAATGAGCAGGTAACAGCTTGATGATCCCTCAAAAAGCTAATGATAGAATTACCATATGACTCAGCAATTTCACTGTTAAAAGAACATATATACCCAAGAGAAATGAAACCATTTGTCTATACAATTTGTACATGAATGTTCGTAGCAGCACTATTCACAATAGCCAAAAGGTAGAAACAACCCAAATATCCATCAGCAGACAAGTGGATAAACAAAGTGTGGTGTATCCATACAGTAGAACATTATTCAGCCATTAAAAAAAGGATGAAATTCTGACACATGCTACAACATGGATGAGCCTTGAGGACATTATGTTAAGTGACGTAAGCCAGTCACAAAAAGGCAAATGTAGTAGGATTCCACTTACATGAGGTACCTAGACCAGTCAAGTTCACTGAGACAGAGAGCAGAATGGTGGTTGCCCGGGTCGGGGCAGGGGAAATGGGGAATGGTTGCTTCACGGGTACACTGCTTCCTTTCTGGAACTAGATGGAGGTGGTTACACAACAACATGAGTACAGTAAATGTCACTGAATCGTTTCCTTTAAAATGACTGATTCTCTGTGACACAAATCTTACCTCAATAAAAAGGAAAAGGGCAGACAGGCAAAGGGGGAGTTGGATTCTACAACCTGGGCCACAGAGTGTGAATAAGAAGAGGCCGCCGCGTCCAGGAGTGCACACTCACACCCACGAATCTGCTGACTGGGATGGAAATGGTGTGCGTGACGGGCACTACTGACTGGTTCTGGAATATGCTAACCAAAATGAAGACCGTCAGCTTGTGTAATTATCATTTACCTGGATTCCATAACAAGTTCACAGACTTACAGTGCAGCGAACTCATTCTATGCTGGGTCAGTATCCGCCATATTTAAAAGATGCTTCAACTAAAGCAACAGCAACAGGAGAAAGGAGGCGATACTCTGATCCCAGAGGCCAACACGTTAGAGGAGAAACCTCTCCCTCACAGACCCCTGGATGGGCAAGTGGGCTGCCTACATGGTCGCAGCAGGCTGAGTCTCTAGCTTCTGCTCAGCTGGGACTGCACAGGATTAAAAGCTGCTACCCCTTCGTCTCTCTAGAAATCACAGTTGCTTTTCACTCACACAAAGCTGGCACAGAAAATGTGATCCACTGAGACTGCATGACCACACATGTTATCCTTAACAAGAGCAACGGCATTTTCAGTTAGAACCTCGAAGAGAACATGACTTTTTTTAAAAAGGCTCTATAAATTCTATCACAAAAGATAAAAGAAAATTCAAATTTGCTATACAAACTTTAGAAAAGACATGGGGGAAAAATTCCCCTGGAGAAGTCACTGCTCTAATTTCATGGTTACCTCTGGTCTGCCTGAGAAGGCAGGACGTAAGGAATAATTCATGAATGGCAGCATTTTGAGCACCTTTAGAAATTTTCTGGTGAGAAAGTGCAATAAATGTGATGCTTCTTATTATGCCCACTAGTAAGGACGAACCTCACCCTGAATATAATTTTCCCTGAGATGGAAACCAATTTCCTGCCCTTAAAATATGTGTCCAGAGAATCTGGTGATGAGAGAATCACGAACGAGTAGACAGAACAATCAGGATAAAAACCCACTGTCCTCTTCCTTATAAACGTTCATTCTAAAAGAGCTACTACAGGGGACAGGAGAAGTGAAATAGGTGAAGGGGAGGAAGAGGTACGAACATCCAGTTATAAAACAATTAAGTCACGGGGATGAAAAGCACAGCACGAAGATAGAGTTAATAATATCTTAACAATGTTGTATGGTGACAGATGGTGACTATACTTCTCATGGTGAGCAGAACAAAACATACAGAGCTGTTGAATCACTATGTTGTACACCTGAAACAAATATAACATTGTATGTCAAGTATAATTCAACTAAAAATTTAAGAGAGAGAGTTACAAGGAAGAGAGTCCAATCAAACCAATTTGCAGGCCAGTTCTAGTGCCAGGTGGGCAGAGCAAAACAAAAGAAATGATGTTTCTGACATGGTTTAATGTTTGGCTGAGAAAATGGATGGACACTGCTTGAGCCCTTATTTCTCTGGTCACCTCCTCCAGAGCCACACACTCACCCATCCAGACTTCCCCGAACTGCCCAGCACCAAGCCTTTTCACCAACTTGATGGAATCCCGTGGGATCTCCCAGGCATCTTTGTCCCATGGCTTTTGTGGTTTGGGGCTAATACAAGCCTTTTCCAACCTTCTGCACAAGCCATCTGACTGCTCTAATGTGAAAGAGAAAAAAAAAGGTTAAGAAATGTCCTACTTTGTAATTTACCAGTATCTATGAAGAAATTTCGACTACTAGTGGGATCATTGGTTGATGCAGCTCGACGCAGTCGACGCAGTCTACGAACCTAAAATGCTATGGGGGTATCTTTTGTCTAATTGTGACTTTGGAAATTCTTGCCTGAAGGACATTTTATCCATTAGTACTGTTTGCAAACCTACAATATGTATCCCCTCAGAGTGGGCTACAGAAGTAAACAGTACCAGCAGCTACCGACTATAACCGACTTCAATCACACAGAGAATGAACCTAAAGGCCGCCCATGGGTTTGGCTTCTCAGGGCTGAAAAGTGGCACTGGCGACTGAGGACCATTGACTTGCCTCTTCTAAATATTTTCTTGTTGTTATTTCTGTTTTCTTTTACCCAGACTATGGATTACTTTTACACACACACACACACACATATAAATATATATATATATATATATATAAAGACACAGACCTGCAAATCTGCATTCTGATTCCAAATATTTAAAAATGTGTTGTAAAAATATGCACTACATGAAAAGAATATTCATTTTTCTCTTCGCAGTTTTGGAACATTAACTGTCAAACAGCATGGATGTGGTGGAAAGAACTGGGATAATTATTCACTAAGATCCGATCTGACTTTAAATGCATATGTAATTACAGATTAATTTAGAATCAATTACAGAATACGGATCCTCCAAATTCATCCAAAAGAAATATGAGGTAGAAGAATTTTAATATAAAGAAGTGTTTGACACCCTACATTTTGTAATAAATCTGTTTTGTCTTGTCCGACCTTCAGTTTTTACTTACTTTGGTAATGTTTAATCATGTCACTGATACAAGGAAAAGTGATTCGTGGAGAGATGTAATAACCCCCATTGTCCAGACTTCTAATTTTGTAGTGCTTAATAACATCACCATGCACAGGGTCATAATCTCTGACAGAAAGAGAGTAGCTTCCTGTGGGGGAAAAACACAAGTTTGTTATCAAACCATAAAACTTTCATGACCAGGATATATCTCTTTTTAAAAAAAGAATTCTAGACTAGTTTCTAAGAATGATTTCCTAAATAGTGATTTAGAAGGGGACTTAAACCACTTCCTACCTTTCAAGGTTTCGCTTTCTCTGATAAGAAAAGCTCCAGGACTGTTCCCTGGCGCCAGCAGCTGTCTTTCTGCATCTTTCCTGGTTATATCCTTGAAAAACCACCTGAGAAAACATTGTCACACTTCATGGATGTTACGCTCCAGGGAAGGAAAAAGGTAAGGAATGCATAAGAAAGCCAAGGCAGCAAGCAAAACCATCCAAGATGGCAACAGGTAAGGACTCACTCTTCCGTTTCCAAGGTGTTGACTTTGGCGACGTAGTTGCTGGGGATGAACCCTTCTCTCTTTGTTGAAAGGGATTTAGCTTTCCACCATTCTCCATGCCTGGAAGAGAAACGGACATCAAAAAGTGTCTGTGTCCAGGGGCGCCTGCCTCGCTCTGTTGGTACAGCATGGGACTCCTGACCTTGGGCCTGTGAGTTCGGGTCCCATGTTGTGTGTAGAGATTATGTTTAAAAAAATAAAATCTTTAAAAAAATAAGTATTTGTATCCAATGAGTCAAGAACTGCAATAACAATTGTCTGAAGGGGGGGTGAGGGAGGGTGGGAAGATCCCTGGAGCCCCAGAATCCAGCGGGAAAATTCGCTCCTTTTGCTGAAATAAAACTATGTTTAGAGACTTAAGGCAAAGGAAAACAGCCTCATAACTGGATCACTGTGCTCGGCGCCACACACACAAGAGTTGGTGAAAATGGTTCCTCTCTTGCAGAAGCAACACATTTGTAATTTCCCCCAGAATCTCCAAGAAATGCTGTAGGATCCTTATATAGAAACGAGAGTCAAGGGAACAATGAACCATCACTCTCACGTTATAAACTCCTTTGTTAAAACATCTACTTTCCATAGAGAGGTGCTGTGGAGAGAAGAAACGGAAAACCATAAAGTAATCCCAAGCAGGTAGGCTCATTCCCCCTGTTCTTGCCCTCAGCATGGAGCCAAGGAGGAGGCTGGGGCCAAGGAAGGAGGCAGGAATGGAAGGGTCCCCAGGAGCCTCAACTATGATGTTCAAATCCCCACGCCCAGTCGGGCTCCTTGTTTGCAAGCCATGAAGGACAGCCACAAGGGACACGAAGCTGCTACCTGCTGTACGTCTATTCACGACATTCTCACATCAACCCTGGGACAGAGCCACTGTCACTCCCATTATAGGCCACTCCCATTTCCTAAGTGAAGAAACGAAGGCATAGAGCTGAAGGGACTTGTCAAGGTCACACAGCTATCAAGAGGCAGGGCCAGGATTAGGCCCGAGTTCACACTCACCCAGTAAGTGAGAACTGCTCTTAACCACTTAGCACCTTGTACTTACTAAGGGGTCTCCCTCCTCCAACCCTGGTAGGCCGGCCAGCATGACAACGTATGCAAGATCAGGGGCAAATACTTGGGAAATCCTTATTCTCAGTACCAAGCCCCTGTGGTCTGAGCCACGGGTCTGTGAGTCAGCATGGGGAGCTGGGGGTGGGGTGGGTCAAGGACACGACGATGTCTAAGTGTCTTCACAGAAGGACGACAACGGCTGAGTAGGGGCTTTTCCAAAATGACGGCTGCTTCTGCACAGTGCCCTTAAAAATCAAACCAAGTCGGGGCGCCTGGGTGGCTCAGTTGGTTAAGCGACTGCCTTCGTCTCAGGTCATGATCCTGGAGTCCCAGGATCGAGTCCCGCATCGGGCTCCCTGCTTAGCAGGGAGTCTGCTTCTCCCTCTGACCTTCCCCCCTCTCATGCTCTATCTCATTCTCTCTCTCAAATAAATAAATAAAATCTTAAAAAAAAAAAAAAAAAAAATCAAACCAAGTCGGACCCATACACCCAGTCTGAATTTGAGCAATATAACTAAGTAAACACGGGCATTAAAATAACATGCAAACTCCACACAGACACAAGCTTCTTAAGGTGGCACAGATGGATAAAGAAAGAAACTGGTGTCTGCATTCAAAGGGAAACCTGGAGAACATAAGAGGAAGATTCCTTTGGCCTCACTCCTTGCACTCCCAAAGCCCTGCTAGCAGCAAGGAGGCTGGGAGGCTGCTCATTGCTGTGCTGCTGGGAGCAGAACGAAGGGGCCAGGACTCTGGCCCGAGTAAAGGGTGCGTGGGCATACTTACTCCTCCAGGACTTTCATCTTCTCTCCTTTCTTGAAAGACAAGTCGTCCGGGTGGATGCCATCATAGGGGTACAAGGCTACCACGATGTCTCCTTGCTCCTCCGGATCTAAAAATGAAGGACGAAAGGGGAGATGTTCAAGAATCCATCAATGGAAACGTTTTAACAAGTCTTTATCAGGCACAAAAGATGGATAATGACATGTGTTTCCTGCCTAGTGGGGCTCAGAGCCCACATGGTCTGCGGTAAGCAACGTATTATCCACACTGGATACAGTTGATGTTATCCCCAGTCATAGAGACCTACAGCTATAATTAATTCCAGCCCTATACTTCAGAAAGGATACAGCCATGTTCAGAGCAGCCTTATTCGCAAGAGCTAAAAGGAAGGAACAGTCCGAATGTTCGGTGGCAAATGAATGGATAAACAAAATGTGGTGTGTACATACAATGTGACATTATTCAACCTTAAAATGGAAGAACATTCTGACACGAGCTACAACATGGATGAACCCTGAAGACATTGGAAGGAGTGAAATAAGCCAGACACGAAAGGACAAACACTTTATGAGTCCACTTATTTGAGGTACCTAGAGTGGCCAAATTCATTGAGACAGAAAGTGGAATGGTGGTTGGCAGGCGCTGAGGGGAGTGGGGGAATGGGGAGTTAGTGTTAAACTTGGACTGAGTTTCAGTTTGGGGAGATGAAGAAGTTCTGGAGATGGATGGTGGTGCTGGCTGCCCAATAATATGAATGTACTTAAAGCTACTCAACTAGACACGTAAAAATGGTTACAATGATAAATTTTATATTCCATGTATTTTTTTGACAATGAAAATATAAATAAAAACACCCAAGCTAACTCCCTTAATGCATCTCTAACAGTAAAGAAAGGAAAACCACCATGTTGCTATGGAAACATACCTTTAGTTTGAAACCTCTGTCCTGGTAAAAGCTGAGATTCTGGAACCTAGGAGAGAATATTGGTTAGGAAAAGGATTTTTACGTTTAGCTTTTCTTACTCACATGCATGTTGTATGTTATGTCATCTTTCTCACAGTAGCAAATGAGGTTTAGAATGGCTCATTTAGGAAGCCGGAAAGAAGAGAACAGAGAAAAACATTTCGCAGAGCTGGGTCCCATCCTACACAGCTCAGCGGAACGGCTCTCCCTTCTAAGAGCAGTCATTTGCCGGTGGTGGCAGGAAGTGAACAGGTGAAGGCTGGAGTGTCAGCATGGAAACCAGACACTAGGGACTGCAGAGCAGAAGACGGAAACGGCCTGGGCCCCTGCTGGCTTGGTGGGATTGCCATTTCGGCCAGGACTGCTGATCTCCGTGTTTCCCAGACTTGTTTAGCAAACAGAGTCCGGGCTCTGTCACTAGAGGCTGAGAACAGGTCCTAACGGATCCAGGTTTCCTAAGGCTGACCCTGCTCCTGTCATGGGGACAGATGGCATCCCCGGTTACTTCAGCTGGGAGGTGAATTGGCAGGAAGGGTCTGTGGGACAGAAGGTCACCTCAATGACCTTTTAAACCAAATTCCTTTTTCTCTCAGTGACCATGGGGAGGATGATAAGACCTCGTGGGCCCCTTTTCAGGAAAGTACTGTCCAAGGCCTATATCCACAAATCATGCAACTTTTCCCTTTGATTCAGTGACTTAATGGAATGGGACCAAAACAGTTTGCACTGAAATTTAAATTTCTTTTTTTTTTTTAATTTAAATTTCTGATGATGACAGTTAGCCCATAAAATCCCCAATTATGAGGTTGGGGCAGTGGGGGAGGGGGCATTACTCTATGTCCTGGTATCATAAAATCAGGGGTCCGTGCTATCCTTGAATACTTACTTTAAGAAGTTCTAGACTGATTTTTTTAATCATGGGGATTTGCATAATTAGGATGCATGATCAATTACAAATGATTTAGAGGAAATAATTAGAAGATGAGAAACTAGTTAAATCACTTTGAAAGCAGCAAGCCGATTTCAAATACCAAAGAGTCCTTAATTTACAAATGTTTTAACAGACTTTCTAGAAGACCAAAACACGTATAGGCAACTCATCTGTCGTAACTCTTTCCTTAAAATGTCTTTTCTTCGGGGTGTTGCTGAATTCCATCAATTTCACCTCACCGGCTTTTCAGAGCTCCTGTCACAGAGCCAGGGCGTGCATTTTTGGCACATCTGGCCACAGCTGGGAGTGTTATCTATGGCCATGGGATAAGGCCATGCTAGCGGGCTCACGAAACAATGGGCAGCTGTAGCCAGAGAAGGCACAGACTAAGAGACAGAATCCAGGAGGGAGCTGCCATATTGCAAACCTGTTTACTACTTCTGCCTTCCAACCCCATGGTTAACCTCTTTCAATCTTAGGAGGAGGAAAAATGGTACATTTATACATTTTGCTTTTGTTTTTCTGAATCAAGGGCATCTTCGTTCATCATTTCAAAAGAAAACTTGGGTTCAAAGCACGTAAAGTGCCTATAGCACATAATATCAGGAGAAGCCAGATTCGTTTTATGAGATCTCTTGAAGTCTATAAGGAGGCAACTATTTGTGACTCCAATTCTTTCAATCATTTTCTTTCCTATTAATCATGTGTATGTAATATAGTTCTCTACTTATACTGGTTTATGTAATGTTTTTAAATATTATATTTATATTATTTATTATCACTAAATTATGAAAGCTATATAGTCTTATACATTTTGAGTTTCTCTCTATATAACTAACATTAATTTATCTATCTAGAAACATCAGGTACAATAATTGACAGCAATAATATATTCACTCTTCATCTCCACTTTTTAAGAAGGCCAACAGTAACTTCTCAATTTCAGCAATGGCATGAGACTTTGACATCCGTCAAACCTACAGGATAATGGGGAGCTCTGGGGAAAGAGCTGGAAGAAGGCTTGGTAACAAGAACATACTCCATAATGCCAAGGCCTTATATTTAAAACATATCAGACTAGAGACACTATGAAAATTCTTAATAAAGGCATTGGGGCTAATTTGATAATATACTATACATATATAATTTAATAATATACTATTTATATACTATACATATACTTATATATATATACTATATATACTAATTCGATTATATATATATATATATAATAAAATAGATGGAAAGGATAAAAGATCTGAAGTAAAGTACGTTTAACATAGCAACTATCCAAAGCTCTGGTCCTCTTCTCCTTGAAATTGGATAGAGTATTAGGTCTTCCTTTGCCAAGCATTTCCCAACTGCATCGAATAGCACAGCACTCATGTAAAATTTCTGGTACAGATATCTGTCCAAGGTTAGGGGGCAGAATTAGCTGTGTATTTTTTTAATCCTTTAATTCTCTGTAATAGGTCATGACAACTTCAGAATCTGTACTGTCTGGAGTTAACTGAAGAATGACAAGATAGGGGATAAAATATGATACGCCAAAGGGCATATTAGCACTTATTTTAGCTTCTGACTTGAATCCAGAATTTCTTTTTTGCCTCCAGACCACTGTGCTAATCTCACTACCTATCCTAAGTCACCCAAGTTCAGATAGACAGATAGATTGATCTTTATATATAAAGGGTGGGTCTTTGCACCAGTGATATGAAAGATGATTTTCTTTACACGTGAGTAGGTGATCAAAGGCCCTTTATTGTACAATAAGTGGTCTGTTTATCTCTAAAATGTTTACAAACTCTTTAAAGGATTAAGTTATAAAGGAAATCAAAACTTATTTGAGGCCCAAGTAATGGATGTGATTTTTTTGCACGCACATGTTACAGATTTGGCGTTTAAATTACGCAGCCATGCTTTGATCCTGCTGTGGGAATTCTCCCCTGAGACTATCTACTTACTGGCCTTTGCTGTTTATTGGACGTTGGATCTCTCACATAAATAGTTCGGTCAGTATTACGTACTGGTTGAGTCTTCAAATCTATTCCATCGTCATTCAGATTGTCTTTCCTTTTTGATTTTATACATCCCATATTTCCTGTGGGAATACAAAAGCAATGACATTGTTTTACCATTTTAGAACTGGCTTCAAGCTACCAAAATATCTCCATTCACAAAGAATAAAAAGAATACATTTTTATTTTTTATTATAGATAGCTTAACAAACTCAAATGTGAATACTGTCCACATACCCATTTGCTTGTTCATTCATTCATTCAACAACTATTTATTGAGCACCAATTTTATATCAGAAGACATCATTCCTGCCCTAAAGATGCCCCTATTCTTGTGGCAGAGATTTGTGAATTAAAACTACAGTACAGTGTGGCGAGTCAATGACAGAGGATGCACAGGACCTAGGAAAGGGCACCTAACTCAGGCAAGTGGAAACGCCCCAAAGGAAATGCTCTGAGTCAAAATGGGAGGGATGTTAGTCATGTGGCAGAGTCAGTAAAGGGATTCCAGGAAGAAGGAACTTCATATGCAAAATACTGATCCCGAGATAACATGGCCCCTTCAGGGAACTAGTTCATCACATCCCTTTGGGGAACTGGTTCATCTCACTCCTTCAGGGAACAGATTCAAGCTGATCCCTTCGGGGAACTAGTTCTATGATGAGAAACCCTTTAGCCAAGGAGCAAGTAGGGAAGGCCAGGAGTTGGGATGGAAACAGAGGCGCACCGTGGGTGCCATGCTGGGGAGCTGTTTCTCTTACTTTGTCATTTCACGAGGACACAAGGGGCAAGGTCAAGTGAGGGGGCTTGAGGCTTCCAAGGCAAGCATGATTAAGAGCTAGATGGTGCAGAACCTGGCTTGGGGCCTGGGAAAACGGTGGTGGCCCTTCACCAAGACCAGAAATAAAGGAGGAGATGCCAACGGGAGAGACGATGCCTGGAGGAACATCCAGATGATCAGCTCCAGTGGGCTTCCCAGGAAGCTACGTGAGTGTGGAAAGCAGGAGAGATGGTGGAGGTAGGGGCAGCAACGAAGGCATCAGCACACTGTGACCGTGCGTAATATTCGGAGGAAGAGCCGTGGACAGAAGGGGCTCGAGCCTGACCAGTGCAGAACGACGCAACCATGCTTCTGAAAGCTAAACTCCTTTATTAATTCCTCTGGTTCATAGTAGGATGTATAGAGCACCGCACCAAGCACTCTGGGGACTGAAGGATCGAATTTAAAAACTGAAATCAGATACGAATCTTGCCTTACAGCACAGCTCACAGTTAAATCCGTACATTAAAAACAATAAATCTGTTATGAGCTCCATTAGAAGGTCCCATAGGGCAGTGGCTCCCAAAGCTGAAGGGACACCAGGATCATCACCCGCAACAGAACAGATTCTCTGGATGCATTCCAGGAAACTCCCTCAGGCCCAGTGGAGGCAGGGTGTCCACCCCTCCCCTGCCCCGGGGTGGGGGGGCGGGAATCTGTGGAACTCGGAAGCACTGCCATTGGAAGACCACTGCCTCGATCTCTAGAGGAGGGAGAGAGGATTCCCAGTCTGGGGAGGAGGTGGTGGGAAACAGGAAATAACTCCCCGGGGAGGAACTGTTCTAAGAAACCTCAAGATCTCCAAATTGTCAAACTGTCATCCATAGGCCAGCTCATCTCCGCACCTTGTCCTGCAGGATTCCAGGGGGCCTGCAACCTTCAATTTGTTTATCATCTCATCATGGAGATCTGAAGCCTCTAAAGTACAGTCACACCTCTTTCCGAAACTAGCAAGCAGCAGTTCCCAAAATAAAGGGGAAGCAAGTACTTCTTTGATTCAAAACAGCCCTTTTTTTTTTTTTAAATATGCTAAAGTATCTGCAATGGAGAAGGGTTTTTAAGTCGATCTGTAAATAAGTGAGACAGGTTTTAAAGTTGATCTGTAAGTAAACAGTCAAGCTCTTTTCTCACCAGTCTCAACCCCCACCCCCTCCCAAAAAAGCTGTATCTCACTGATCATCCATTAAGATGGTGCTGTTCAAGAAGGGAAGGTGGAGCCCACCACTGAGCACACAGGCAGCTCCAAGAGGAGGCCCCGGAGGGTCCACCTGACCACCGCTGCCCTTTGCCCTTTGCAACACCCTGCTTTCCCCTCGCACTGACCGCAACCCCCACCGAGCCTCTGGGCTGCCAGCACTCCCGCAGACTGGCCAAGCTGCCCCGCTCCAGCGCACGCTCTCTATCTCTCTGTCTCCGTCTCTCTGTCTGTCTCTTCCTGCCTGTCTCTCTCTGTGTCCCTGCCTGTCTCTTTCTCCCTCTTTCCCTTTCAGTGTCTCTCTATCTCTGCATCTCTGTCTCTCTCTCCCACCCTCTCCAGATCTAAACACAATGTTACCTGCCCAGACTGGTCTTCACTAACGAGCCTACTAAAAAAATCGCCCCTCTGCCCATTCCTCAGGCTTTACACTCTTCTTTTTCTAATTGTGACCGACATCCCATTACATATTGGTGAATTCGTGGTCAGCCCCCAGCAGAACTGAGGCAGAGAGGGAGGCCCCCAGCCTGTTTCTTCAGGGCAGTATTCCCAGCAGGTACACAGGGCCTGTGCAGAGCAGGTGCTCAGGGGATATGTGCTGCAAGAATGAATGGATGGACCAGCTCCGGTTGCTGCACTCCACCTTCCCACATGTTCATCCTGACGCCCCTTGCAAAAGGTGGACAAGAAAAAGGAAAGGAGGTGAAACCCACCTCAGTTGTTTTAAAAGATACAGAAACCTCTAGAACTAACTTCTAGTTTATAGGAAACACAGAGGTTAGAGGAACAAAATGATCAGACAAATCCATAATGTGTAACCAATCTGGATACTTTGAAAAGTACAGGGGGCGGGGTAGAGAGGTGAGGACAGAACTATTCCATATTAAGAAACGAAAGAAACACAATGGGTGAACTTTGAATGAATCCTGGATGGAGGGGGTTGGGGGTAGAGGAGGACACAGGTTGGGATAATTGGGGAAATCTTGAATATATTTGAACATGGTATTAGGGAATTGCTGGGCTTCACAGGTGACATGATGATAGCACCGTGGTTATGCAGAAGAATGTCCATATCTTAGGAGATGCATACACACGTGTGCACGAATGGAGTCTCATGGTGTCTGGGAGTCACAACACTTTGGGCAAGATGAAAAAGAGAAGGGAGTGGGAGACAAATGTGGCATAACATTAAAAAATCAGTGAATCCAGGTGAGGACGTTCTTTCATTTTTTTTTTCCTGTGGCTTTGTTATTTTCAAAATAAAAAGTTGGAGTGGGGAGAAAATAAGGGGATATTTATATTATACTACTTTCTCTCATAAAGTTGTTCAAAATGTTAGAAACAGTGTGTGTGTGCATGCACACAGGGGATGAGGTTAGAAAAGTACTTTGAGGGGTGTTATTTCTGTATCACGCCAAGGAGTGCAGACTTTATTTCAGCAGGAAGCCATGGAAAGTTTTTTACCCAGGGAAACGATATGATGAGACCACTCCTTCCCAGAGAGAACTCTGTAGGAGCAAGAGGGGAGACGAGAGCTGGATGGGGACATCTGGGACCCAGACCTCTAAGAGGTCTGGACAAAGAGACAATGGCGACTGTCCATGGGCAGTGGCCCTGGGAAGGAAGACAAAGGATGGAAATAGAAAGCAGGTGGATGTGTGAGGGGTGGTGACAGTCCACGGATTATCATTTCTTTATGCTTATTTCGTATTTTCCTCTCCCCCATCACCATGGATCACTGAGAACCAATGCATGGGCCGTAGATGGAAACAATTACAACACTGCTCCACGTGGAGATACCGTCCTTGGTCGCTCAGGCTGAGCCGGCCTCTGCTGACTGCCCACCCAGCAGGGAGCCCTGGGTTCGGGCCCTACAGTTCCTCACGGTCCAGCAAGAAAGCTCAGAGAGTTCCTTGTAGTGACATGGGGATGAACTCAGACCAGGTCTTGCAAATGCCTTCTGCTGTGGGAAGGTACCAGAAAGGTCGAAGATACAACGTACCCCCCACAAAAACTGAGAAAGTGGTTACATGTTTGCAAATGATATGAGCTACACTGTACAATGACTCGCACCTTAGTATTTTTTAATTAAACATTTATCATTTTCTAAGCATCTTGTTTACTGCTTGAATAAACCCTATGACATAGGTATTACTAACCCCACTCTACAGAGGAGTACACTGAGGCCTACAGAAGTCGTGTGACCAGTTCCCAAGCCACAGCGGTGGGGAATGCCAGCGCTGGGCCTCACACACGGCTTTAGCCGAAAGTCCGAGCTCCACCATTTTGCCATACGATGGCTATTTTGAAACTTGTGCTTTATCTACATACTAACGATGCTGAATGAAGGGATTATTTCTGTGACCTGCTTCTTTCTCAAAAGGACTTGACATGCTTTCACCAAAAAAAGACGATAATGAGTTTAAACAAATGAAAGCAGAAAAGCTGAGCCCAGGACAAGAGGAGAACGGAGGTCGGGTAACATGGTGCGCACCAGATTTGTTAGAGCAGGTTTCCTGGCAGGAAGAGCGAGAGTGCAGGGCGGGTGACAGCGCTTTCATGAAGGGAAGAGGAAGTAACCGAGCTCGTCACGGGAGGCCAAAGCCCCGGCACGAATGCTTATGACAGATGTGACATCAAGTTTACCCAGGGAAACGTTCAAGTCCGATGGCAATATATTCCATTTTTTTTTTTTTAGCAGTAAATGAAGGCACATTTCATATGTAGAGATTCTCATTTAATTATGATAATAACCGGGGGTTTGACATGCAAATACAGCCCTGGGATATTCATTACATGAGCTCAACTACATGGTCTGAAGAGACACAAACAGCTGGGCAACCATTTGCTCACAAAGGGACATCCACCCACACATCCAGGAAACGGGAGGTGGGTAAGTTTTCTTTCCAAAAATGTCTGTTGGTCACTGCAACAAATATCCACTGGGTGGCTTATCCTCATGTAAGGGCCTTAGAATACCAAAATCCTTAAAAAAAAGAAAAAAAGATTTTGGAGAAAAGACTAAGTATGAGTCTTCATTCATCACTCCTGCTGCCTGTGGTCAGATCCAATAATGCCTTACAATTATCCATGTGCTCAACAAAGAAGTAACTGTCCACTCGGAATTCTACTTCTGGGGATGGGTTTGTTCTTTTTTTCCCCTCCAGCTTTATAGAGATATAACTGACACATGACTTTGTGTAAGCGTAGGTACATGACATAATGATTTCATATACTGTGTATTGTGAAGTGATGACCACAGTAAAGTTAGTTAACACATCCATCACTTCACATGGTTGTCAGGTTTAGTTTATTTGTTTTATGGTAAGGAGTTTTAGAGGTTTTGTTCTTGAGATACACTTGAATAGGGCACAAGGACGTTCACATGAATGTTATTTGTATTATACAGAGAGACAATCTAGATGTCCATCAATAGGGAAGAGTTCATTAAATTGGGTCAAGCTGACATATTCTGAGACTAGGGTGAATTAAAAAGAGAGATTTGTATAATTTAGGCATTCTTGACCACCATTCATTAGTGACTGAAAAAATGCACATATACATAGTTAACACAGACATATCCATACGAAAGCAAATCCACATATCCACCAGTCTGGCAGTTAGGTTCTAAAGTCCACTTATAAGGTGCAAGATCCTATACAGAAATTTTCTCTTAAGAATTCCTAAGGAAGACACTACAATTTACAAGATATTTTGGAGTAAGGACTGTAGAGTTGGCTCCCTGACCTCAAATCCTAGGTCCATCAATCATTAACTGTATGATCTTGGGCAAGTTGCCAAACCTTTCTGTCCCTCAGTATCCTTCTGAAAAATGGAGATGACTTTATCTGGCTCTTTGCATTGTTATGATGGTTAAATGAATTAAATTAGCTGATATTTGTAAAGTGCTTAGAAGTATGCTTAAAACAGTAAGAGCTATAAACATGTTTGTTAAACACATAAATAAATGAGGTCTAGATACTAGTGCACAACCCCACCCCACCCCAAAGAGGGAATAGTAGGAGCACATCTCCCATCTCACCTGCAGGGTGGAACCCAGGCCACTTGGACCATCTAAATGGATGTTTTCTTCTGCCCCCCCTTCCCTTCCCACTTTTGGGCGGGCACCTTGCATGCTACACCAACTCTACTGTATACTTTGGTATTGCAGGATGATCTGAATGTGAATGTACACATTACTCGGTAATTAAAGAGCGGGGAGGGAAGCTGTGAAGTGAGAGGGGTTCCTGAGTTTGCATATTACATGTTTTGGGTAATATTTTGTTTGTCATAGATTTCCTAAGGTTGAAAGGTATTACATCCCACTGGATGCCACTTCCCCCTATGAAAGCTGAATCCATGTTTTAACAATTCCACACAATCCTAGATCTTAAAATTTTAAAATGAAGTTACTAGAATTTAACCTCCCAGAACCTCAATTTCTAGCCTTTACAAAATGCTACAAAGAAACTGTGTTGGTATCGTGTTTTGTTTTTCTTATGACTTGTAAATTTTCTCTCTTTATTCTAGGAGCCACCAAAAAGCAACTAAAAACATTTTTTTGGCATTGAACTTCACCACCACTTCCCAAACTGACTGCTTCAATTTGCATTGAGTTTTCCCAGCAACAAGCCAATTACTCATCCAAAGACTCATCGGGAGCTGTGAAATCTTTCTCCTGTTAGCTACCTTTTGCCTGACCCTGCATTATCAAGCGGTCATTCTGGAGTTACTAGAAATATCTATGCTGGTAGGGAAAAAAAAAGAGAAGAATGTGTAATTACCTACTTTGTGCCTGGCACTGCCCAGATGAGGAAAGAAAAGCCCTGATGTAAACCTGCGCCAGGTTATCAAAGGTCTTAGATAAAAGTGGAACTTGGTCCATCTGCTTCAAAGCTGCACTTTTTTTTTTAAAGATTTAATTTATTTATTTGTCAGAGAGAGAGCACAAGCAGGGGGAGCGGCAGGCAGAGGGAGAAGCAGACTCCCCGCTGAGCAAGGAGCCCGATGGGGGGCTCGATCCGAAGACCCTGGGATCATGACCTGAGCCGAAGGCAGACGCTTAATTTACTGAGCCACCCAAGCGTCCCCCAAGCTGCACTTCTTTACCCACCCAAAGCTTTGCGGCCTCTCTGTGGAGTGAGTTTTATCTCTCTGAATTAGCGAGCTTAGAAAAAGAGAAAGAAGTCCCAAGGACTTAGAGATGGGTGGTAACAATCCCAAACAAAAGTGATCTTGAGCTTCCAAAGTAGGCTGGGTTTGGTTCAAGGGTCGTTCAGAGGAATGTATCCCTAAAACAGTGTCCGCGCCTCGTGCTTGCATTCCAGGACCAGTTCGTTAACTTAAGAGCCTTGCTTTGCCTGCCCAAATAGAAGACTTTTCGACACCCTTTGACTGTTTTCCTTCTTACTTTACTTTCAAGAATGAGACTTCAGAGATGTTTTCAGAGAAGCAAAGTCTACATATGGAAGAGTTGCAATGTTTTCTTCATACAACCTATCAGAGAGAAAAGGGGTCAGAGAAGCCTTAGAAGTAGCCTCAGGACAGCAGAGGAGGAGAAAGCTCCAGAACTAAACTCCACAATCAACTCCATCCAGTTCCTATCTTAAGTAGCTTTCTTTTCTTTTGCCCATTTCTTTTTGAAAAATACAGAATTGAAAAAAGGTATAGCCAGACTCTCTTTACTTAGATAACTAAGATTTCTCTCCTTTGTATGTCATGGTAATAATTTTCAAATGTTCTCAGTATTTTTCTTCTGTGAAATCTCCCAGAAAACCATTGTTGACACAGTTAGTAAGCTGGTAACCTAGGTCTGCCTGGGTCCAGACCCTGGCTTTGACCAGTCTCTCATAGGAGATCCCTAAGGTTTAAATACCATATGTAACAGGAACAGTGTCTTGGGGCAATTAAGTCCATGTCGTTTTGGTATCTGGTAATCCCAGCTCCTGGTGTTCCTCTGGGTTCCTTATTAAGAGGAAATCCTTGACAACTCAGATCCCAGGGCTGCTCTATGGTGTGGATATCATCTCCAGTCTGGGAGGAATATTGGGTTCCCCCTAGAAGGGAAGGATGTATACTTTACAAGAAGTACTTCTTGAGTTATAAACTGTGACAAAGAGGAGCCTGAAGGAGCATTAGAAAGAGTAAGAATGGGATAGAAGGTGTGTCCAAGGTGGCCACCCCCCAACCATTTTTACTAGGAAGGGCCAATTGGAAAAGGGTGGGGGGGGGTGGAAAGTGACTTGAAGATCTAGTAGTTTTAGGTCCACATACCCAGACCAAGCCTGGAGGAAGCTGTAGATCTGAAAGAGTTGCTGCCTCTCCCTTTGCTTCCCACCTCACACAGGGTAAAGCACACAGGGCGACTGTCTAGAGGGTCCCCTCACTCAGCCTGCTGAAGGTATAAGGGGCTCTGGAACTTTTGGAGTGTCCCAATGTGATGCATTCGCTCTGGGGGCGCTGTTAGGGTAACACTCGCAACAATCAGCAGTGCCCAGTCATATGTCAGCAGACATATAAAGAACATGGAGAGAATCTGTGGCTTTTTTTCTCCCCAAACAGCACAACAGAAACCCTTTATCTACTTAGGTACCATCTTCGAAGGGAGCTGGAGAAGAAACATGGGCAAAGCTCCTAGGTTAAAGAAGCGGCGGCATGACGATAAAAAGATTAAACTGGATCAAACGCTGTTGGGCAAACTTAAGGCTGTTTTCCCACCTGCCGCTATTCAGAGGGATGAAGAGAAATAGTTAAAGAATGTGAAGGCTTTTTTTCCCTTTGTTTTTGCACAGCTGAATTGCAGCGTGTACATTCTGCAAGCACGCTACATAGGAGACACAGAGGATTCTGGAATTAGAGAGTGGTGATGGTGTTACAACCTTGTGAATATACTAAAACCCACCGAATCGCACACTTTGAAAGGGTGAATTTGTGGCATGTATCAATAAAAAAATTAATTAAAAAACATGCTTCCCCCACCCACCAAGAGAGATGTAGTGCTGGCTTCCTCCTCATCACATTTTCTTTATGTTTTTGTGATCTGATCTGGTCGGATGAATCCGATACATTTTAATTTACCTTATGCTTGCCAATGTCTTTACCTGATTTGAAAGCATTTTTTTTTATTATTATATGCTGTAGGACATATGCACAGCAGCAGGAAGACCCAGGTACTATGTAGTTAGCTATAACAGGAATGTGTAGCATAACTAATGTTAAGCCAATACTGAGATATTCTGAAATAATGATGCATAAAAAGAGCAAATTGACTGCATTTATCAGCACCCTAATAAGCCAGTATAGTTTTAGTCACAGTATTTGCTACAGTGAGTCCGAAAAAGACCATTAAAGAGGTAGGTGAGGGTTCAAATACCTTACCATTTGGAATCTAGAGCAGAGAAGTTGAAGGGTAATTTGACTCCTGCCTGGAAGAAGGCAGTGGATAATGACATGTGCAGCAAATTAGGAATTGGGAAGCAGGGCGGCTAGGTCCAGTAATTATGGACAAAACCACTTTCTTCTCTCCGCTCCAGTTTCCTCACCATAAAATGAAATGGCTGGGCTTGGCAGAGGGAGTAAATGATACTATTTTTAACTTGACAATACATATATTAAAGTCCTTTAAAATGTGTGCACTTCTTAACATTCCACTTCTAGCAATACATTGTTTCTATGAAAATAACTGGTCAGTTACACAACGCTCTGTAGAAAAGGATATTTAGTGTGGGACTGTTTGTTGTGGGACAGCTTAAGTTTACAACTGTGTATTGGTTTTACTGTGAAGTGGTTTTAATAGCTTAAGGGTATAACAATTCTTATCAAATGTAATTGTTTTAAAAGCTTTTGAAAATTTCTATGATGCCTTTTAAGAAATGTTCTCTTTTTTTAGGGGGAGGGAGGGGCAGGAGGAGAGGGAAAGAGAATGTTCAGTAGGTTCCACGCCCAGCGCAGAGCCTGACTCGGGGCTCAATCTCATGACCCTGAGATCATGACCTGAGCCAAAATCCAGGAGTTGGATGCTTAACCAACTGAGCCAACCAGGCACCCCAAAATGTTCTTCTTAAAAACAGGATTGTTGAATCTTCTTAGGATTATATTAACATTAGCTGATAGTAATAAGCAGCTTAGTTATTAACAACAATAAGATAACTGGAGAAATTGGATCATTTACTGGATATGTGATAAGGAGTTATCAACACTTTTATGTTTAATAATAATGGTATTAAATTTATATTTAATGGGGCGCCTGGGCGGCTCAGTCGTTAAGCGTCTGCCTTCGGCTCAGGTCGTGATCCCAGGGTCCTGGGATCGAGCCCCGCATCGGGCTCCCTGCTCGGCGGGAAGCCTGCTTCTCCCTCTGCCACTCCCCCTGCTTGTGTTCCCTCTCTCGCTGTGTCTCTCTCTTCAAATAAATAGATAAAAATCTTAAAAAAAAAAAATTTATATTTAAAACATGAGTCTTTACCTTTTAGAGATTAAAATATTTATAGATATAATTTTTAAAACTGTAACAAGTAGCTTAAGTGTACTCTGAGATATGGTTGTTTCTGTAGTTTCCTAGTTCATTCCTTACTTTATTCACCCTTACATTTTTAGGATTTTAAACTAATTTCTAAAAATTCATCAACCCTGGTCACACGTTTTTGTTACATCTGAGGTGCAAATCTCCTGCTTCCTTCTAGAAATTCCTCTACACATCCTCACTTCCCTTCCACATCTCAGGATGGTTTTATCCCTCTGTGTCAAATGGTTTTGCAAACAGTTGCTGGGTCAACACATCCTAATTTCTCCTTAGAAGCTAAAGCGTTAGCATGTCTGATGTCTTGGGAATGTTTTGGTCACTTGTAATTTCTTTCTAATGCTTCTAAATTTAAACTTAAGCTTAAATTAAAATTTTATTATTTTAAGTACAGAAACAACAAGGTTGATATGCCTTTTGAAAACTAGCAAGAGAAACAGTAAAAAAAATGAATATACTTTAAAAAAATAGGCATAATATTCAAGTCCTCTGGTAAATTGGAAAATTTGATAAATATATCAGATTGGCCTTTAGGCAACTGAGTTTTGGAAAGTTGACCTAGAAGATTAGATACATCAACATAAAAGAATACTATGTAGTTATTAAAATAGTGTGTGTGTGTGTGTGCGTGTGCATGTGTGTGTGTGTGTGTGTAGCCAGAGGGAGGGAGAGAGACATAAAAAGATATTCACACTACAGTGGCACCTGGGTGGTGCAGTTGGTTAAATGTCTGACTCTTGGTTCTGGCTCAGGTCGTGATCTCAGGGTCCTGAGATCCAGCCTAGCCACGGATTCTGAGTTCAGCTTGGAGTCTGCTTAAGACTCTCTCTCCCTCTTCCTCTCCCCCCATTCCCCTCTGTACACGCTCTTTCTCTCTCTCTCAAATAAATAAATAAATCTTTAAAAAAAAAAAAAGATATTCAGAGTACATACAGCATGATAGCATTTTGTTGGGGGAAAACAAGTAGAAAAAGGTCTAGGAAGAAATATCCTAAAATATCAGAATGTTCCCAATGATGGGATTGCAAGGATTTTTGGTTTTGCCTTGCCAAGTTTTAAATTTTCCATATATATGTAAAATATTTTCCTAATATATATACAAATATATGAGTTTGAAGGACCTTAGGTCATGTATTCAGTTACCCTTATTCTAAAATTTTTAAAGCTGTTTCTATTTTGTATAAATTTTATATATATATACACACACACAATGTATTTTTATTATACATATATATGTATTTTTATTTCTGTATTTTTCTTATACATATATAACATGTAATATACGTACATATATATAAGCTTGTACAAAAATGGAAAACATTTTTTACAAGTTTAAAACAAAATACCCCTAGGTCAGTGGAACAGAATAGAGAACTGAGTAATAAACCCATGCTTATATGGCCAATTTATCTATGACAAAGAAGGCAAGAATATACAATGACGAAAATACAGTCTCTTCAACAAATGCTGTTGGGAAAACTGGACAGCTACATGCAGAAGAATGAAACTGGACCCTTTCTGACACTATGCACAAAAATAAACTCAAAATGAATTAAAGACCTAAATGTAAGACTTGAAACCTTACAAAACTTCTAAGAGAAAACATAGGCAGTAAACTCTTGGCCATCAGCATTAACAATATTTTTCTGTCTTCCCAGGGAAGTGTAACAAAAGCAAAATAAACAATTGGGACTACATAAAACTAAAAAGTTTTTGCACAGTGAAAGAAATCATCAACAAAATGAAAAGGCAACCTACTGCATGGGAGAAGTATTTGCAAATGATATATCCAATGAGGGGTTAATAACCAAAATATATAAAGAACTCCTACAACTCAACACCAAGAAAAGAAACAATCTGATTAAAAAATGGGCAGGGGATCTGAATAGACATTTTCCAAAGAACACATCCAGATCGCCAACAGACATGAAAAGATGCTCAATATTACTCATCATATCAGGGAAATGCAAATCAAAACCCCAATGAGATATCACCTTACACCAGTCAGAATGGCTAAAATAAAAAAGACAAGAAATAACAAGTATTGGTGAGGATGGTGAGAAAAAGGAATCCTTGTGCACTGTTGGTGGAATGTAAATTTGTGCAGCCACTGTGGAAAGCAGTATGGAAATTCCTCAAAAAATTAAAAATAGAAATACCATATGATCCAGCAATTCCCCTTCTGGATATTTACCCAAAGAAAATGAAAACACTGGGGCGCCTGGGTGGCTCAGATGGTTAAGCGTCTGCCTTCAGCTCAGGTCATGATCCCAGGGTCCTGGGATCGAGCCCCACATCAGGCTCTTGGCTCAGCGAGGAGCCTGCTTCTCCCTCTCCCTCTTCTCTCTCCCTGCTCATGCTTTCTCTCTCTCTCTCTGTATCTCTGTGTCTCAAATGAATAAATAAAATCTTAAAAAAAAAAAAAAGAAAATGAAAACACTAATTCAAAAAGATACCTGCACCCCTCTGTTTACTGCTTCATTATTTACAATAGCCAAGATATGAAATGTCCATCAGCAGATGAATGGATAAAGAAGTAGTGTGTACACACACACACACACATACACACACACACACTGGAATATTACTCAGCCATAAAAAAGAATGAGATCTTGCTATTCACAACAGCATAGATGGACCTAGAGGGTATTATGCTAAGTGAAATAAGTCAGACAGAAAGACAAATACCATATGACTTCACTTACATCTGGAATCTAAAAAATAAAACAAATGAATGAATAAACAGATACATACTCATAAATACAGAAAACTGATGGTTACCAGAGGAGAGGGGGGTGGGGGATAGGCAAAACAGGTGAAGAAGATTAAAAGGTACTAAATTCCAATTATAAAGTGAGTAAGTCACAGGGATGAAAAGTACAGCATAGGAAATAAACGAACAAACAAGAGAATCTGAACCCATGGCCTAAAACCTTCAAACTCTGATAATCTGTGGGATTAAAGAATTGGGAGAGGTTGCAGCTGGAGTCATAGTCTTTGCCAAGAATTTAAACAGAAATAAATTGTCAGTCATGAAGATTTTTTACTAGATATAAGGAAAACTGCTCAACATCCAGGAAATGCACCTAAGTGGGCTCTGAAGAGACAGCAAGGGCTCTGTCAGGCGTCTCAAGAGGTGACAGCCACTCAGGCCCCCATGTGAACAGAAGAAGCAATGTCCCCTTCTCTTTGACTCCTAGCAAAGTTGGGATGTCTCAGGGAAGGGAGTTGGAGGTGGAAGAAAGAGGCCATGCAAAGGTCCTGTGACTGGAATGAGGTGAGGGGCAGAAAAGGAGCTGGTATGGCTGGAGGGAAGCAAGCAAGGGGATGAGTGGTTAAGAGGGAAGGCTTAGGTCCTGACCCTCTTATGACCAGTGTGCGGCTGATGACAGACACGCCAGAGATGGGTGACATTCGCCTGGATCGATGTGCAGTAAGAAGCCTCACTTACACAGCTGATCCCAATTTGCATAACTCTTAGTTGAGCAATTTCACACAGAGGAAGACAACAGGGGATTGCTGAAACAATGGGGTTTTTTGGTTTTGTTTCTCTTAACAATAAAAGGGAACACACTGAAAACAAGATGAGCTCATGGAAACTTACGTATCATAGAAACTTATGTATCAAATGCATCATTTAAAGGACCAGAAGAGGAAATGAAAAGCAGATTCTGAATTATGCATGTACAACCAACTAAGAAGTATTATAAACATCGACTTTGTGTCTAGAGTCAGATTTTTGTGATCAAGAATTCAGTCGCATGTATTCAGAAATATATAAAATTACGTATTTATATTGCACTTTAAGAGTTAGGGCAGCTTCACATAAGTGCAGGCAACATAATGCAGACTACTATGAAATCAGAAAAAAAGTGAAACTAAGCCCAAGACATCTAAAGGAAGCTGAATGTTACAGCACACCATAAGTTTTGGTACAATTGTTGGACATAGGCTATAAATCTACAAAAAGGTAGGTTTTCTAGAGGTTAAAGCCAAGAGGAAAACATGACACGATATAAATAAATCAGCTGCTCTACAACAGAATTTCTCAACCTCAGCACTACTGACATTTCGAACCCCCAAAATTATTTGTTGTGGGGGCTGTCCTGTGCATTGTAGGGTAGTTCACGGTATCCTTGGCCTCTACCCAAGAAGCTAGTAACGCCCTTCTCCCCTGCCTCCTCACGAGTGGTGATAACCAAAAATGTCTCCAGACACGGCCAAATGTCCCCTGATGAAAGTTGCCTGGGCAGGAAATCAGAGGTTTTAATGACTGGCAATGACCTTAAGTATATTTTCTGTTACAGACTGGGATAGAGCAAAATGCTTTGTTGGTCAACAGTGCAAGACAGGTTTAATAGCCCATTATAAAACTTCAGGGGCATCACCAGAAATCTTGTACAGTTGATGTCTGTCACTCCGCCTATACACACAGACACAGAAACAGACTCACGAAGACATACACACAGATCTGGAGTTTGTTGGAACTGACCCAGAAACTTTATGAGAAAATCATCAGCCTGACTCTATATTTCAATATAAACTAGTCTCATGAGATAAAGCTAGAAGAAACAGTAAGAATGATCTAGGCTACCTACCCCCTTCTTATGAAAATGTATTTTATTTTCACTGAAATTAACACAAAAATTCATTTAAAAGTTTATTGTGAACAGAATAGAGAGCCCAGAAATAGACCTACAGAAATATGGTCAACTGACCTTTGACAGAGGAGCATAAACAATTCAATGGAGAAATGATAGTCTTTTCAACAAATGATGTTGAACAACTGAACGTCCGCGTGAAAAAGAAATTAACGTAGACCCAGATCTTACATCTTTTACAAAAATTAGCTCAAAATGAACTAACAGAACTAAATGTAAAATGCAAAAGCATCAGACTCCTAGAAGATAACACGGGAGAAAATCTAGATGACCCTGGGTTTGGTGATGACTTTTAGATACAACACCAAAAGCATAATCCATGAAAAAAAATTGGTAAGTTGGATTTTGTTAAAATTTAAAACTTCTGTTCTGTGAAAGACACTGAAGAAAATAAAAAGACAAACTAAAGACTGGGAGAAAATCGTTGCAAAACACAAATAAAGAACTGGTAGGCAAAAGATACAAAAACTCCTAAAAATCATTAACAAGTAAACAAAGAATCCAAGTTAAAAACGTGCTGAAGATCTGAATAGACAGCACTGAAGCAGATATACAGATGGTCAATAAGCATCTGAAAAGATGCTAAACACCGCATGTCATGAAGGAATTGCAAATTGAAACAGTAGTGCTATGTACCACCACACACCTATTCAAACGGCAAAATCCAAAACACTGACAACACCAGATGCTGTTGAAGATGTGGAGTGACAGGAGCTCTCATTCACTGCTGGGGGCATGTAAGATGATGGTACAACCATTTACAAAACTAAACTTTCTCTTAACGTAGGATTCAGTAATTGTACCTCTTCGGAATTGAAAACTTAAGTTTATAAACAGATGTTTATAACAACTTTATTCATAACTGCCAAAACTTGCCAGCAACCAAGAAGTACTTCACTAGGGGAATGAATAAAGAAATGATGGTACGTCCATGCAGAAAATCTTCTTCATAAATTAAAAGAAATGGGCCATCAAACCACAAAAAGACATGGAGAAAAGGTAAACACATAATACTGAATGAAAGAAGCCAATCTGAAAAGGCTACATACTGCACGATTGCAACTATATGACATTCTGGAAAAGGCAAAACAGCACCGTTTACTGGAAATGGTAAGAAGATCATTGCTTGCCAGGAGTTTAGGGGGAGGAAGGGGTAAATAGGTGGAGCACAGGGGATTTTTAGGGCAGTGAACTATTCCATACAATGCTGTAATGATGAATACATGTCATTATATATTGGTCAAAACCCACAGAATGTACAACACAAAGCGTGAACCCCCCAAAAACTGGACTTTCACTGATGATGATGTACCAATATTGGCTCATCAGATGTAACAAACGTACCACATGAATGCAATATGTTCATGATTTGGGGAAGCTAGGGGGTGGTGAGTGCTATATGGGAAACTCTCTGTACTTTCCAGTCAATAAACCACTCTGTAAGCCTAAAACTGCTTGAAAAAGGTAATTCTATTAATTTGTTAAGTTTATTGTGACAGAATGGGTACCATGTACTTTTGAGTCAGTATTTCAGAAAACAGATCCTCAATTTTGAAAAGATGATTGCCTTAAAATATTTCTGTTGAGAAAATTTGCACACATCCATATACTATGCTCCTTCCTAACACCCCAAATTTTTCAATTATCAAGGGCAGGCTGTTACCTGCCTTAATAATTATGGTGTAAAATACAATAGAATTTCGGGCGCCTGGGTGGCTCAGATGGTTAAGCGTCTGCCTTCGGCTCAGGTCATGATCCCAGGGTCCTGGGATCGAGTCCCGCATCGGGCTCCCTGCTCCTTGGGAGCCTGCTTCTCCCTCTGCCTTTCTCGCTCTGTCTCTCAGGAATAAAAAAAAAAAAAAAATCTTTAAAAAAAAAAATACAATAGAATTTCATTAAATCTTCTCAGCTGAATTCCTAAACTTCTACAACATTAGCTTGGGAAAATAACTGGCAAAAGATGGGAGTCCCAGTAATGTTTAATTAATAAAGCCGTGAATCCTAACAATATGCCTTTGGCCATTTATGATGAATGAAAGGTGAAACTGAGTTAGGCCTATAAAAATGGCAAGGCAAAGTACATCTGATAATGTGGCCCTGAGTTTACCCACATACATTTGCACAGTGAACAGGATTTTATCAGCAATTAGTAAACCTGAAGAACCACCACTGTCAACTGATAGTTCAGTAAAGCCAAACAAGTAAAAACAGGCTGGGTAGCAGGTACATAAATGATGTGGTCCATTTAAGGGGCTATTACAGAGCCACTAAAATTGAGGACAAGAAAGTGGTTGGATCTAGTGAGTAAAACTGGATGGGGGGCATCAGGAAAGTGGGGTAGGAGTCTGCTGTTTTATGTTAAATCTTTTTAGCTGTTTTGGTTTTCAAATTATGTGCAAGTATCACCTTGATGGTGATGAATTTTTTTAAGGATGGCTAAAAGAACTATGTACCTAAATTAAAAAAAAAATGTTTATAATGTAACTTTTTAAAAAAGCAAGATCAGTGTTATATACATTATGATTACATATGTAGAAAAAAGTTTGGAAAGAATATTAAAATCAAATTAAAATCAAAATAAAAACACTTTCATGCTTCTATGACTGGTCAGTATTTATTCTTCTCTTTCTCCATTAACAAAATGTACACAAAAAGCTACAGTGTTGGGGTGCCTAAGCAGCGGTCAGTTAAGTATCCGACTCCTGATTTCTGCTCAGGTCGTGATCTCAGGGTTGTGGGTTTGAGCCCCTCATCAGGCTCCGTGCTCAGTGGGGAGTCTGCTTAGGATTCTCTCTCTACCTCTCCCTCTGCCCCTCTCCCACGCTCCCCCCATGTGCACTCTCTCTCTCTAAAATAAATAAACACCTTTTTTAAAACAGCTACAGTGGGGATGCCTGGGTGACTCAGTAGGTTAAGCATCTACCTTCGGCTCAGGTCATAACCCCAGGGTCCTGGGATCGAGTCCCACATCGGGTTCCTTGCTCAGCAGGGAGTCTGCTTCTCCCTCTCCCTCTGCTGCTCCCCTAGCTTGTGCACGTGCTCTCTCTCTCTCCCCAGCTTGTGCTCTCCTTCCCCCCACCCCCCAGCTTGTGCTCTATCTCTCTGACAAATAAAATCTTTAAAAGAAAAAAGCTACAGTGTTTTACTTTTATAAAAATATGGCTGTCATAGTTACCTCCACCCAGAGTGACCTCTGGGACTTTCTCATTATCTGGGAGACAAGTAAAACTCATATGATGTTCCATCCTGCTGCAATGCCTTGATATCAGCCTGCCTCAGTCTCCTCAGACAGGAATGGACTGGTAATGGCACTCATCCCCATGGGGTTGTGGTGGACTCTCAATGTTTTCAAGAGAGCTGAAGGCATGGGAAGCCTATCTTCCCTATGGCCTGGCACCCATGTGAGCTTGTGGTCAATAAAGTATGATGGTTAAAAGCCAGGCAATGATTCTAACCCAGAAGACCAGAGGTCACAGGGCCACGATTTTATTCACAAAAGATGTGAGGAAGAAGAAGAACTGGAAACAATTCCTTGGACTAAGCTTGAAGACAAAGCAGTGACTTATCAAGTGTGGTGTACGATATCAAGAGTGGACTGGTGAGAGTCACTTTAAACTCATGCCAAGAGTCTACAAATGAAAAAGAGGAGATAAGGCCATGGCTGGGTCTAAAGTTACTTTCTTAATTAAAATGGGTATGGCCAAGAAGTGTCATAAGGGTGAGGAAAAGAAAAAGAGACGGTAGAGAACAGGCCTGTACCGTAGTTCCCAAACTGTGTGCCGAGGTACCCAGGGTGCCATGGCAAACTCAAGGGGTGCCTGGGGATATTTCAAATTTTCAAGGGAAACATAATGACATCTGTTGGACACCATGAGAACTAAGAGCTCAAAGTAGCTCAGTTTCAACATTAGATCGTACTGTATTCCTTTCAACAACTTCGTATTTGTGTGACATAGGGTTTTCTGTGGTTGCTGTGATAAAAAGGAAGTATCACATGGAACAGAAAGTAAGGGTGGTGGTGTCCAAATACGTTTCCAAAAGCTGAGAGGCTGCACGACACAGGTATACATTTCTTAAATGGACACATATTTGTGTCCATTTAAGAAGAACATAAAAATAATATTTTTGCTTTCAGTGTGTGTGTACTATTTTTTCAAATAGTACTAAGTTGTTATAATAAATACATGTTACGTTGTTTAGACCTAACAAGCTAACCAATGGAACTCTTCTGCTCTAGGATGGCGATGTAAAAGTCACTGACACACTCAGGGTCCGTAATCTTTAAAACGTGAGCAGCAGCAGATAGCAGGTTAGGACAGAGCAGGTGGGTGCAGTCAGGCTGAGAGGCGAGGCAGAAAGGCAGCCAAGGGTGGGGCCACTGGCCAGGTGCACCCGGGGGGGAGAGGCAAGGTGTTCTGGCACCGGGAACCCACCACCTTTAACTTCATCTTGCCCACCCCGTTGTAAGGAGAAACCGCTGGTTCTCACTATGAATACACTAGAGGATGCCCCCAATTAATTCCAAAAATCTTCAAATCATGGAAACAGCATGACACATACTCTGCTGAAATTCCATTTTTCTTAATGACATCTCCTTTTTCTCCGCATCCTACTCACCCAGGCTCAGAACCTCTGTCATCTTTGTGACTCCATGTCACACTTTATGTAGTAGAAACAACTCCTCACCAAGCCCTGTCCCTTTTGCAATATAATTGTGCTTGGTTTCGAAGCTTAGGAAAAGGCGTGGACCAGAAAAATCGTGTATTCCGGTGCTTTTTCCTACATGAGTCTTCTTTCTCTATGAAACCCTACATGATGTTAATTACTAACATCATAGCATTTTAGGGAAAACTCCTCTTGATTGTTGCACTTGCCTCCTAGCTAGTCCCTACGGCAGCATCCGTCCTTCCCCTACTCTTTGCTCATCTTTGCGAACTACATTATCTTCATGTCACTCTATATTCAACGTTCTTCAGACCACCTTCAATCTTGTCACTGATTCAATGAGTTAATACATATACGCAGGGCTCAGTTTTACAATGGCGATGTCCTCTCATTCATCCCCACCCTGCCCACTTCCCTATTTCCATTTCTCTACAGCATTATTACAGAAATTCAGATTAGAAGACCTATTTTATCATCTGTCTGTCTCTCCTCTCAGGAGAGCAGGGATTTTTGTTAGTTCCGGACATGGTTGTACTGCCAGAGCAGAGAACAGTGCTGGGCACTTGGACGTGTTCTTTTTTTTTTTTTTTTTTAAGATTTTATTTATTTATTTGAGAGAGAGAGAGCACGAGAAGGAGGAGGGTCAGAGGGAGAAGCAGACCCCCTGCTGAGCAGGGAGCCCGATGCGGGACTCGATCCAGGGACTCCAGGATCACGACCTGAGCCGAAGGCAGTCGCTTAACCGACTGAGCCACCCAGGCGCCCAATAAATAAAATCTTTAAAAAAAAAAAAAAAAGATTTTATTTATTTATTTGAGAGAGAGAATGAGAGAGAGAGAGCACATGAGAGGGGGGAGGGTCAGAGGGAGAAGCAGACTCCCTGCCGAGCAGGGAGCCCAATGTGGGACTCGATCCTGGGACTCCAGGATCATGACCTGAGCCGAAGGCAGTCGCTTAACCAACTGAGCCACCCAGGCGCCCCAAGCAGTATATATATATTTTTTAAAGATTTTATTTTTATTT